>NW_026057584.1:69958309-70267771 GCF_023721935.1 Panthera uncia | reverse complement strand
GCCTTTATGTCTTTGCTACAATCACACATCCCTCTAAAACTTTTTTCATGTATTCAGGGTCACTTCATCTACTAAACCTAAATGGAGCCTAATGCCCCATTTCTTGTCCATGCTTTCCTTGTGCCATTACACACATTAATTCAATAAATATTTATTGATAATCTTTTATGCACAAAGTACCATATATAATAAGGAAAATACAAAAATAATTGCGATACGCATCCTGAACTTGAGGACCTTACCATCTGTAGAGCAGTAAGATGCAGAAGGAAAACATAAATCATTCTAATACACAGAGAATATTAAATGAAACTAGAATGATACTGACAAGGTGATACGGTAGTTCAAAATCAGGGAAAATTAGTTCCAAAACAGAAGAACATGAGCAAAATCAGGAAGATTTCATGGTAGAGGTAGCTTCTTAGTGTAGCCTGTAGACAGATATTTCAGATATAGAAAGGTATTTCAGGTGTTAAGCCTATACCAGCAAAAGCATGGAGTGGAAAGGAAACCAGGATTAACAGACAGGACAAAGTTTAGGCTGGTTAGAACATGGAGGGTAGAAAAGGATATTTGGGAAAATAACTATGGAGCCTGGTGTACAGCAGTGGAATGATATGCTAAGGTGTATAAACCATGGTTTTGAAACCATTTAAAGCTTGTGATGAGGAGTCAGATGATCAGAGCTGGACTCTAGAAGAGTAAGCTGGCATTGGTATAGGTGAAAACAAGAAGCAAGAAGTTTTAGGAAACCATTACAACCAACTCCAAGGGGAAAAAAAAATAATAATCAACAACCTGAACTAGAGCAATGACCATGGGAAGGAGAAGGATGAAACATATCTAAGAGTCCAAATGTAGAATCAACAGAGATTGGCAACTGACTGGATTAGAAGGGGAGAAAATGACTTCAAGTTTTCATAATAACGTTGGTATAAAGATGCACCAGACAGACAGCTGCTTTTTTTATCCATCAACAAATACTTCTTGAGCACTTACTGTGTGACCAGTGCTAGGCAAAAAACTGGAAATACAGTAGCAAATGAAAAAAAAAAAAAAAAAAAAAAAAAAAAAGGACTCCTGCCATGAGGGAGCTGCCAACCCAAAAGAGCTAGATACATGGAAAAGGTGTTGGAGATGCTATGAAAGGAGCTGGCTCAGAATACAGAAGGAGCCCCAGGAAGGGTTGGTTAAGTCACTGTTGGATGGAAAGGTTCTCAGAAACCAGGTTGTGTAAGGCCGGCTGCATATGATCGTACGCGCAACTGCAGAGAAGTCCGCCTCCCCTGAGAACATTCCTTTCCAGCTCCGTGGGTGCCTGCGTCTCAGCTTCAATTGAAATAAATACAAAGATTACACTAAATTCTTTCTTTTATTGTTCATTGTTATCCAAAAAATGTCATTGCTATTGCACTTGTGTTAGGTAACAGTATCAGGTGATGTCGCATGTGGTAGGGAATTAAGACGACTGGCAGGCTGATGCAGTGCAAAGAGCTCTAAATTCAGTCATTAGACCGGACTTGTTTTCTGGCTCTCCCACTGACCAACAGGGTGAACTTGAACACGTATAAAAACTTCTCTTGGCCTCAGTTTTCTTATTCATAAAATGGTGATTTTCTTTAAAAAAAAAAAAAAGCCGCTTTACTTATATTATAAAGGTCAAAAAATACATATAAAAGCAATCGGCAAAACATAAAATATTATTAGTTATAAAATATTGCTACATATAGTTCTTTCAGATTCCCACTGAAAGCAAATGACACACTCACATTACATTAAAGGAGAGTTTGACAAAGAGACTGCTTACAAAGTATAGGCGGGGTTCTGGGAATAGTAAGTACTCCAGCGCAGGTACATCAAAGGAGCTGTTACCACATCTGGGACTAAAGGGCTGAGAGGCTGAGTCCTTATAGGGATAGGGAAAGAAAAAGTGGTATCAATCAGAGAAGTCCGTCCGCGGGCAGCATAGCAAAGAGGAAGCCCAGATTATAAATACTTCGGTCATGCTCTTCCTTTCCTCTAATCAGCTTCCAGGGCCCACTGGTCAGAGCCAACCAGAAGGCAGAGATCTGTAATCTGTCTAGGTCAGGCTCTGGGGTCAGTGAGTTGAGTGGAGAAGATATCTGACCCAACATCAGTAATTATCTATTAATCTTCAATGGATATAAGGATCATCAGTGGGAGCTTGTTAGAAATGAAAGTGCCATGCACCCAGTAATGTGGTGTTTCACTGAGCAGCCCACAGATTCTCACGCACATGGTCGATGGTCGCATTTTGAGAACACTGAAGTAGATAGGTTAATAAGTCATTTTTGATCAACTCTTTTGCCTTTATCATGGGGGTATCTTAGGAGTAAGGTCAGACTAACCCACCAGGAAAGAAGGCACTTGTTCCTCTTCCCAAATGACTTGTATTGGAGACAGGTGTGTGAGCCATGGGGTTTTATAATTTTGCTAGGACTTACCACCTAGCATGGTTCTAACACCTTCCTTTGCTGCTAGTAGGACCCAAATCAGCCCAAAGAGACTCTGGCCACAATACTGTTTCCTCATGCATTTGTTTAAACCAATTGTATAGAATGTCACTCCCACAAGGAAGAGTTTTTAATTTTTTACAACACCCTATCGCACTGGAACTCACTGTGTTTACTCTTTGTATCCCCACTACTGGTACACTGAGTGGATCATAAGCACATCAAAAGCCACCATTTCATTACTGGACAGCAAGGAAAACTGAATGCAGTTTTAAAAAAAAATTTTTTTTTCAACGTTTTTTAATTTATTTTTGGGACAGAGAGAGAGAGAGCATGAACGGGGGAGGGGCAGAGAGAGAGGGAGACACAGAATCGGAAACAGGCTCCAGGCTCCGAGCCGTCAGCCCAGAGCCTGACGCGGGGCTCGAACTCACGGACCGCGAGATCGTGATCTGGCTGAAGTCGGACGCTTAACCGACTGCGCCACCCAGGCGCCCCCTGAATGCGGTTTAAAGGATGTTGTAAATTCTATTATGTGTTTCTTTTAAAAAGCAAAAAAAAAAAAAAAAAAAAGACTTTCTTTGGAACTTTCATTTAAAACCAAATCCAACAGGGGTGCTTGGGTGGCTCAGTTGGTTAAACGTCCGACTTTGGCTCAGGTCTTGATCTCAACGGTTCGTGAGTTTGAGTCCTGTGTTCAGGTCTCTGCTGACAGCTCAGAGCCTGAAGCCTGATTCAGATTCTGTGTCTCCCTCTCTCTCTGTCCCTCCCTGCTCACACTCTGTCTCTCTCTGTCTCTCAAAAATGAATAAATGTAAAAAAAATTTTTTTAAACCAAATCCAACAAAATTCAAACAAGTTTTTAAGATCATATGCAATTGCAATGTTCATCAAGCATACTGAGTGGGCCCCTGGGAAAGAGAACCCTGAAAATTGCAGTCTTCCATCCTCTTAGGCTCCCACCTACTGTTTTTGCACTTCTGTTTTGTTGTTATTCAAAGTAATTGAAATTTTTTAGAAAGTATAAACTTTTTGCAAATGGCAAGATCTTGTTCTTTTTATGGCTAAGTAATATTCCATTGTACATATATGCATCGCATCTTCTTTATCCATTCATTTATCAACAGACACTTGGGCTGCAAATGTTTTCATTTTCCTGGGTAGTAGCATTGTATGGAGATGGGTGGTAGCTACATTTGTGGTGAGCATAGCATTGCACTTACTGAATTGCTATATTGTACACCTGAAACTAATGTCACATTATGTGTCCACTACTCTCAAATTTTTTTTACAAATGATAAACTTGTGAAGATAATGCCACAGTAGAAATGCAGGTTTCTCTTTTTAAGAGTCATTCAACGTTTTTGTCATGTATCTGTTTTCCTACATGTGTAACTCAAAAAAAAAAAAAAAACCAAAAAAACAAAACAAAAAAAAAAACAAATCCTCACAACTAGATTACACAGCTTCAGCCTAAAATGAATTTTTTTTTTCTCAGCACACACTGCCCGTACAACACCTGTTCCCTGCAGAAGATATTAAACATTTTGTGCACACCTACATACATTGTTGGGGCAGGAATCACAGCTGTTTGTAATTTAACTGTAACTCTAATCCAGAGTGTGAAACAGAACTAAAATAGTCAGTTATGAGACATTAAAAAAAGAACCATGCAGATGATCCTTTCTGGTAGAGCCTCAAAAGTGCAAAATAAAGAAAAAGATAGTTATTCAATAATTTACAAAAATATTGAGCATGGTTTCACTATTTTCTGAATATTAATAAGATTTTCAAGATTTCCTTCCATAAAATGAAACAGGCTATACCACAGGAGATTTCTTTATGGCTCCTCTTTTCCTATTTGTATATCAATCCTATAGAGAGATAATAAGTAGTGTCTAAAGTCTTAAATGTACTCATTTAGTTGGACCTTCTAGCCAGTGAAAATAAGTTCTTTGTTATCTGAAAGAAAATGATCAAAATACCAATTTGTCATCATCTTAAACCCTCTGTGGTTGACTAATTGTGATTATTTATGGTACTGTTTTCTGACTTTTGTAATGTTAAGGTTGTTTTCAGCTTCAAGTAACAGAAGACCCAGTTCAAAATGGCTTAAGGAATAAAAGGATTTATTGTCTCTCATCACAAGGAATTCCAAATAAGGGAGGCTCCAAAACTGACTAATTCAGAAGTTTAATCACATTCTCAAAGACCCAGGTTCTTTCCATGTTTTTACTCATTCATCTAAATTTCCATACCAAAAAAAGAAAACAGTGAATCAGTTAGGATTGTCTGAGAAAAAGAACAAGAAGGATAGCTATCTATCTATCTATCTATCTATCTATCTATCTATTCTTTGACCTATTGATCAATCTATCAATCTATCTAATGACTTATCTAGGGAAATTTCAAGTAATTGGCCTATGTAGTTGTGGGTGGAAGCTGGTGAATCTAAAATCCGTGGGAAAGCATAAGGGACTCTTAAAAACTGAGAACAAACTGAGGGTTGATGGGGGGTGGGAGGGAGGGGAGGGTGGGTGATGGGTATTGAGGAGGGCACCTTTTGGGATGAGCACTGGGTGTTGTATGGAAACCAATTTGACAATAAATTTCATATATTGAAAAAAATAAATAGGGGCGCCTGGGTGGCTCAGTCGGTTAAGCGGCTGACTTCGGCTCAGGTCATGATCTCACGGTCCGTGGGTTCGAGCCCCGTGTCAGGCTCTGTGCTGAAAGCTCAGAGCCTGGAGCCTGTTTCAGATTCTGTGTCTCCCTCTCTCTGACCCTCCCCCATTCATGCTCTGTCTCTCTCTGTCTCAAAAATAAATAAATAAATAAATAAATAAATAAATAAATAAATAAAAATAAATTAAAATAAATTTAAAAAATCTGTGGGAAAGGACAACAGGCAGGAAACCTTGGACAGAAGCTGGTGGTGCAGTCTTGAGGCAGAATTTCTTCTTCCTCAGGGAAACAGTTTGCTCTTAAGACCCAAAGATCAACTTTTTCAGCAACTCTTAAGGGCAACTCTTAAGAGCAAAGGAGCCTTTCCCTGAAGCCCCTCAACATACTTCTTCTCAATCTCCGTTGGCCAGTTCTGGGACTCACACTCTTCATGAAATCAGTCCCTTGCAAGGAATATGAAATCAAGACTGGTTTAAACCAGTTGGGTTTTAGCTGAGCCATATGGAGCCAGAGTAGATGCGAGAATTCAATTTCGGCTATGCCACATGGAAGGAGGAGAAAGTTATTGTTGGGTAGGCAGAAAGAGTATCTGGAACATAGTAGGAGTTCAATAAATATTTGAATGAGGGAGTAAGCCAATGAATGAATGGTGATACATGTGGAGGAGGATGATGAGTACTGGTGATTTTCTCCAAATACATATTCCAGGCAAGACATGACTTCATCAGGTAAACAGTGTATATATTGTAGGCATGACATATGACTCTTGTTTACATGATATCACATTCAATCTTTGCCACACACTGCTAGGCATTGTCATTCATAAGACTAAGCGAATGCTAACTGTGCTCAAGGGGAAGACCTGGAAAATAAAGGAAGAAAAACAGCATTCTAAGCTTATAATCTATTTAATTTAGTACATTAAGTGCAAATGCTTTCATGCTGGTGTACTTAAACCCCTAATTTTAGAATGTTCCAACATAGTGGTTTTTTGATAAATAAGTCTTTGATTTAGAGAAATCTCCTGAGAAAGCAGAGAGCCTCACCTGGGGACTATGCATTTCTCCAGGGAGTATCAAGTTGTGTTCCGGAAAAAAAAAAAATGATGCTTTTTTGTTGCACTTGTGTTGAGTTCTTTATGTTTAACTATCTTGTTAAACCAAGACCTTTGACCAAGAGTCTGAGTTTCTATGACATGTGATATAGGGACAAGATGGAAATATGTTCAGAACAGATGGAATGTGGATTTATCACATCTGCGTGCACACCGGCACAGGCACACATACACAAACCACCACCACACCTGCCTTTAGTTTTTTATCACCACTTTCATGACTGGGGACTGTGTTATGTTCCCTCCATATTAATTTTTCAGGGAAAATACTCAGCTGGTCAAGAAGAAATTATTATTTTTCACTTGTCTGACCAAAATTCAACTTTATTAAAAAAAATATTGCCAGAACTTGTGAGAAGCTTCTGTGAATAAGAGGAAATCTGTGACTAATTTCTCCTTGTTAAGCACTTTGAAAACCACTTCCCCTCCCTCTCTCTTCTTTTAGTGTGGATCTTGACCAGCTTGCCATTTTTAGTCTTGTAACCCTGGACAGTCCTTTTTACTCTTTCTAAGATTTAGCTGGTTTCTTTCCAGGCAAAATAAGAACAATAGTTTTCTGAAATGCTTTAGAAGTTTCTAGATATCTGTTTCCAATGTCAGTTTTCTCCATTAAAATATGATATCCTCGAGGGCAGGAACTTTGCCATTTTCACCTTTATCCCTGGGTGCTCAATAAACATTGGCAGGTCGAGGTAATGAAATATCCATGTCACATCAATTAATGCTTGTACCCCAAGTATTTTTTTTTAATTTACATCCAAGTTAGTTAGCATGTAGTGCAATAATGATTTCAGGAGTAGATGCCAGTGATTCATCCCCTACATGTAACACCCAGTGCTCATTCCATCAAGTGTCCTCCTTAATGCCCCTTACCCATTTAGCCATCCCCCCACCCACAACCCCTCCAGCAACCCTCAGTTTGTTCTCTGTATTTAAGAGACTTATGTTTTGTCCCCCTCCCTGTTTTTATATTATTTTTGCTTCCCTTCCCTTATTTCCAAGTATTTTTAAAGCATTTCTCTCTACCAACCTATTTTCTGACTATTCACTTGAGCTCTTGTTATATCACTTTTGTATTGTCTTCCGTAGTTTTGTTGAGTGGGAATTGTGTTGAGTGGCAAACACTTGAGAAGACTGGTTTGGGACCTTGCTTTTGGTCACCACATATTACTTTTAGCTGAGATTGGTTTAGGCATGGATAAGAATGCTACATGACGCTTGTGCAATGTAGAGGGTTGCTAACAAATATGTATGATAATTATATTTGATATGTATTGACAGTGAATCACCACACATTGCCTGTCATGACATGGTGGTTATCTAGGGGTTTGAATAAGAAGTTGAATATTTTACCGGAAGACTAAGATTCCCTCGGGAAAACAGCAAAAAGTTGTTTACTTCATTGTAGACCAATTGAATGTGGGAAAAGCCGTGGTAATTGAACGAAACTTCTATGCACAAATATTTCCATGACACCAAAACAAAGTAGACAAGAAAAGTGGTAGGTGCGTATTTGTTAAAGTGTGTGGTTTGAGCAAAATAACTCCCCTTTGATTAGTTGAAAGGCTTTCTGGAAGTGGTTAAATTATTAATGCCATTTTAATGAGATTTGAGAGAGTCTGATGACCTAGAAGTAGAACTAGGGCTGAGAAAGGCAATCCTCATTAATGCTACCATCTTGAATTTACTTCTCAGAATTTTGAGCACTTGGAGGTGATAAATATCCTTAAGTTAATTTCCTGTTAGAGACCAAAAGGAATAGAGTGTTAAGATACAATCATTACGTCCTTTTTGGTAGCTGTGCCTCTAAAAGTGCAGAAGACAACATGGAGGCCCTAATGCTGCAACAACTTATTGTTGAGACTTTGGGAAACAATTGAGGTCTCCTGGTCATTTTCCAAATCGGAAGTGAGAAAGTTTCCCAAAATGCAATGCTAGAGGGTGAGGGAGTATCTTTTAACTTGCTAGACTGTAAGCAAGCAGCCAACATTTTTCTAGTAGTGTGTTGCCAATGCAGAAAAGGCTAAACTATTTGGTTTCTCTAAAAGTTGACAACAAGGCTTTGTAATTGTGTGGTGGGCAATGGATCCTGAAGTGGGGAGGAGAGGACACGCGGTGTGGTACGTCATGGCTCCCCCTACCTGGGAGATGAGTGGGGAGAGTGAAAACCTGCCTCCCTTGCATTGAGTTTGACTTCTTGATTACAGTTACAGAATGCAGGCAGCCCCTAGCAAATTGTTATTTGGACTCCCTGGGATTAGATGTGTGCATACACACCCAGTACCAGAGTATACCTTGACATCTGTAAACTCAGCTTGCTGTTTTTCCAGATTCCACAGGATTTGGAGTTCTGGTCTCTACCTTCAGATTTCCATCTATGGTATGAAATAATCTCCAAAGATATGGCTAAGACAATTTTGCCCTTTAAAACAAAGCCCGCATAGGTCATTCTAGGCATTATGAAATATTCTTCTCTTGGAAGTACTTGAGATAATATATGTGAGTGTGTTTCACAAACTGTAAAGTGCTGTCTAAACAGAGGTTTTGTGTCTATTGCATGGTTAAACTGAGCTTGTAATGAAAATAGAATTGTGATTGCACCGCACTTCTCGGTGTCCGGAGCCCACTTTCAGTTAGGTTTACAGTGTCATCAATTTGCTATTTAATTGTTTTAAACCATCCAAGTGCTGGGCAATATTCTTGTGTTCTTTCTTCAGTGGGTTAGCATGGATCCTTGTCTAAGTTTAACATAAAAGCTGACACAGACAGAGACAATATTTTTGTTTGTAGGGCATTAAAGGGCAGATATTTGGGGAAATACTTTTAACAGATTTTGGTATCTGGCTAATTCCATGGCTGTCCCCAGCTGTCCCCCTATTTGTCACCCTCAGCTTCCTCTCTCCAAGGAGGCTTAGAGAAACACTCCTCACTCATTTGAGCTGCTCCAGCAGGCTCCATGCATGGTCAAGGCCGTTAGAAGTCTAGAGAGGCCCGTGGCCACTTTATTTTTAGATTCTTACTGACTTATAAAATTAAGGAGTACCATAATAGGTTTAACAAAATTATGGCATATTTTATGTGTTTACACTTAAATGAATTCCCTCAGAACACATGAATAGATCCATCAACAACTTAAGTTGATGCATTTAAGTTTGATACACTGGGCATAAAGATGAATAAGACACGATACTCCTCCTCAAGGAATTCTCAGTCCAGCAAACTGTGAAATGTTATATGAGAAATCGTTGCACGCAAGTGTTGATAGGGTCATACAACCACAAAGTACTTCATGAATATTCTTTTCTCGCAGAGAATGTCAAAACTCTGGCATTCTCCGCCTGTGTGGAAACCAAGGCCAAGCAGCAGTCCCGACCTGACCCCCTTCCCTCCAGTGAGTCCTGAGCTCACTGGTCTGGCAGCTCGCCCTCCCCAGGCACCCGCTAGCTGGGCCAGCAAGGGTGCCAGGCACATATGCAGCCATACCTTGTTCATTGCTGCCCTCAAGGCGATGGAGCGCGTTGCCATTCCACAACTGGGAAAGTCCCATTTTCTCCTGGCCCATCAGCGATGCTGAAGCTCTTTTCAAATTGGTTCTTTCACTTTGAAAGCTCTTTTCATGTTCAAAACACCAGCGAGTACAAACTGTTGTTAAATTGGGTAGACTCTAGAGCAATCTGTCTGACTGGAAAAAAAAAAAAAAAAAGTTAGTACTATTTTGTTCCAGTCTGCACGGATCACCCTCAACATCCTAATGGAAGTAGAGCAAATTATTGTCTAGGAGAGAGACAGAGGTGGAGAGAGAGAGAGAGAGAAACTACAATAACATGAAGTCAGTTTTCCCTTTTGAAAAACTCCATTTTGAGAAGACACGTATTCTACCCAAATCCTAGTTCCTGCTTGCACATTGTAATGTCTCAGTATACCTGCAGATCCTTTGACCTAATAGGCTCCTCCCCAACCCATGATTCACTCCACATGCCCTATTTATCTTCTGTCTTACCATCAACCCAGAGCAATTGGGAGACTAAGAGATTAAATTCTGAAAAACAAACCTCATCATAATGGAAGATCCAATTAACTTTAGATATAGAAGCCACGTTCTTGCAGCAGCATTCTAATTTTGCCTTCTATGAAAATGGTTTGGCTGTTCATTAGGTAGCATGTCAAAAACTAAAGAATGCCAGTTATTTTCCTGATCTTGAGATCTAGCATTATCTGGGGAATTAGAAGACCGACTACGGATATACATTTTAACTAGCCCTAATTCCTAGCATCTTTGTTTTTCCCTGGTTTATCTTTTCTTGTATGTCCTGGTGGGAGGAAAAATAATTATCTCTGGGGAATCCAGACTGAACTCCTGCTCAATGGTTTGTAGATTGTGAAATGATGATGTTGATAGTGTTGATGTCATTTTTAGCTTTCCTAAGTGAAAACTGATATTAAAGAGTGATATTATCATGCTTACTCTCTCAGCTGCTTTGTGAGAGAAGTAAGAAAGCGATTGTTATCCCTGCTTACGGGGAGATAAACTGGAGGCCACATGACTTGCTGAAAGTCTCCTATGTGATTATTGGTAGAGCTGGAAACAAAAGCCAGGTCTTGACACGAAGCTCAATGTTCTGCTTCCAGACTGTGCTTTCTCACTCCGGCAAAGCTGACAAACCCTAAGTTTCTATTGCATGCCTTGTTTTTATTACTTTTTATACACTTGACTTAACTCATAGTCAAAAACAAAATCCATTCTTTACCACACAATTCTGAAGGATAGAAACATGGTAATTACCTAACCCCTGACCTACAAACACAGAGAAGAGGACTAATTGCTAGCAGACTCGACATATGAGAAAATTAGAATCTTTATGAAAGTGGGCACCTAAGTGTAGGTGTGTGTATACATACTTCTATGTGCAAGAGGGATGTGTGTAGGTGTGTGTATACATACTTCTATGTGCAAGAGGGATGTGCAAGTGAAAGGACATCTCATTTGGTTGGGGGTAAAGGAAAATCAGGGGGAGCAAATGAGGAAGGAGGGGAGGAGGGTTGGGTTGCACTCCTCTCCCCTGTGCTTTCATTTGGTTTAGCCAGCTTGCTTTTCCCCAGACAGAGTTTCTCCAACTTGCCGGTGTGCGTCAGACTTACTCAGGAATTTCTTAAAATTGCAGATGCGTAGATCTGATATTGAGATATCCAGATCCCATGGTTATGCAGATCCTGCAATCTGCATCGTTAACAAGCTTCCTGGGGCTCTGGATCAAGCTTTGGACAGGAACTAGGAAGCAGTACTGCAAGATCATGTCACGCAGCAGTTTTAAAAAAGGAGAGCGCAAACTTGGAAGACAGGGATGATGGAGGAGTCCACAAAATATGGTCTTTGTAAACCCTGCCTTACATGTGGTAGAGGAGAGCTAAAGGAGGAAAGAAAAAGAGAGTCCTAGGCAATCAACTAACACAGGCTTCTTCCAGCTCAAGTACACTTGGGCACAGCCCCATCTGCCTGCATCAGAGAAATCTGACTCCTGACAGAACTTCCTCTTCCCCTGTCCATCTCCTGCATTTCCTCTGACCCTCATACTATGCTTCATCTGGGGCACGGCTGCTCTCATTTTCCATTTATGAATAATTTGGGGCTATATTTAGGCATCTCCAGTCATTAGGTACCCATATTTCTGTATACAGCCTATCAGGTTTTATTTTTTTTAGAATTTTAGAAATTCATGAGCAAAAGCTCTTAATATTAGGTCACTTAGTCAATTACCTCCTTTCCTGCCTAATGCAAGATTATTCCCACTAGTCCTGTTTCCAGTGCTCTGTTGCCTATTTTTAAATGTACTAGCTGATGGTGATTCTGCCACTCCCCTCAGGAGACCATTACCCTGGCTCACCATTCTCAGTGTCAGGGGGCTTCCCTGGTAATTAGCTCCCAACTTGCTATTTCTTCCCCTTCCCATTATCCTCGGTTATCAATTCCCTTGCAACAACATTACTTCTCTCACATTCGTTATATATTTTTAGACAGTTTCCACAGTTCCACAAGCCACTGTTAAAAAGAGTTGAGCCGGTCGGTACCAGCCCATGTCTTAATCAGTTGCACTGTGGAGGGATGAAAATAGAGCCTATGCGGGTGGTCACTGGGCTCTGTGGTGGGTAGCCACGTATCCCGCTGTCTTGTGCCTGCGTCTCCATGCTTGCGCACAGTGGTTTCATCAGTCTGAGGTCATCCTCCTCCACAAAGCAGCATCTCTTTAAGCATAATGTGTGTAGGTCATATGAAGGTGTACAAGAAAGGGCCACCCCGTTATCTGAAAAATGGAGATGAGACTGCCTACTTAATTAGATTTCTAGGAACGTTAAATGACACCAGGTATGCAAATAATTTAGCAAAAGTTCTAGCATGCCATAAACATAATAAAATCTTGAGGCATTAGCTATGTGCTAAAATGAATATACATTTGGAAGCCAAATAAATCTCATTCCATTTTTAGCTTTGTCGTTTGCTGGTTGTATGACTTCATCAACACCTATGTGCAATTATTTATTATATAATACTTCACATTTTGCTGGACTGAAAATTCCCTGAGGGGAGGTATTGTGTCTTATTCATCTTCATGCCCAGTGCACCCAACTTAAATGCATCAACTTAAGTTGTTCAACCTCCCTGAGGCTCAGTGTTCCCTTCAGTGCAATGAGTGCATATCGTCTACCTCTGTATCACACATTTTATGCCCTGGCTCATATCTTCTTAGCCTACCCTTTTTTTTTTTTTTCTGCAGCCATTGCTGTAGCTACCCCATGTGCACAGGAATGCCTGATGACACTTCACCTTAGCAGCACCCTGAAGAATCCTGCCATCACCTCACGGAACCTGGATCCTGTCACCCAAGCGGCGATTCTCACGAAGGAGATTTGGTTATCACAACTGAGGGAGAGAAGTGTTATTGGCATCTGGCAGATAGAGGTCAGGCTGCTAACATCTTACAATACACAGGATGGCCCCCCAAATAAAGAATTATCCAGCCTAAATGCCAATAGTGCTGCTGTTGAGAAACCCTGATGAAGAGACACTGCAAAAGCTTTATCTGAGGATAACACCTCAGAAGATATGCTCTTCTTCTTGTATTTAAACACATCGCTTTCACAGCTCCAGACTGGACTCATCTGAAGTTTATTTCTCCACTCTCTAAGTGCTATATACTAAACAGCTAGCAGAAGCATGCCTTGGTTCCTATCCTGTGGAGTAAGAGCTATAATGATAGGAATGTATGATAGGAATGTTTAGGTCATAGCACAAACACAGGGGATATATACTCTCTGCTCTGCCAGAAAACAGCACAGCTAAAGAATTGCAAGGCAGAAATCAGGGGAACCAATATGGTGACAGATTTTGAGGGTGCTCATATATGAGGTTAGAGTCTAAGGCAGACGAAGGGGAGAGTTTACCGACATTGAAACATTCTTCTGTGATTCAGTGTTCAATGTCTTAGCAAGAACAAAGTTGGTTCTGATACACTGCTGGGATTGTTCCTTGAAGCTTGGACCTTACAAAAGTAAATCAGGTGTAGCACTGCTTAGGCAGAGAATTGGGGAAGAGACTGAAAGGCTCAGGAAATGTTGTAGTGTATTAATGTTAGACAAAGAAACTACCACCTGACTATGCTCCCTGAGGAGGTCCAAAGGACACTCTTCCACTCAGTCAATAAAGAACACATGATGAAGGGAAGCGCCAACATTGTAGAGAAGCTTGGTTATAGCTGTTGACTCTAGAAGGTACTGCATTGGAACTGGTTTCCCTGGTATTGCTAGAATTGGTAGAATTCTAAAATGGCTGAGGCTGTTTTGTCTTTGCAGAAAGAGAGTGGATATAATTATTGAAATGGGCAGGATGGTCAGAGGGACAGAGTGCCTTGACCCATAGGGATCTGTGGCAATTATTAATAGATCATGGAACCAAGAGGGAAGGGCAGCCAACTAGAGTTTTAGCTGTATAACCAGAAGGTGCAATCTGGCAAGCAAAAAAACAAAAACAAAAAAACACAAAAAACTGGTATCAGCCACCAAATGGAAAATCACACTCACTCACTCATTCTCTAGATCTAAGTCAATTCTCAGACTCAGAGCTCAGTCTCAGATCCAGAGCTCATTGACTAATAAAGAGGCTGGGTCCCCTTGAGGAAGTAGCCTGCACCACCACTGCAAATGTATACAATAAATATCCCCTAATGTTTCCCCAAAGGACCTGAAACTAGTTATCAGAATAAGTATGTACTGGGGAAAGAATACTCAGACTATTCAAGGGCTATTGGGCACAGGGTCTGAGCTGACTCTGATAGCAAGGAATCTGAAGTGCCATTGCCCTTCATTAGAGCAAGGCTTATATAAGCCAGACAATGAATGGAATCCTGGCCCACATCCATCTCCTAGTGGTCCCATGGGTCCACAGACCATCTGTGCAGTTATTGCCCATTACCATAGTGCAATCAAGATTAGTTCCTTGGCCAATGGAATAAAAGCCACTGTGTTTGAAAAGGATAAGGAAAAGTCCCTAAAACTGCAGCGCTACATCACAGGTGGAACTGCAGAAATTAGCACCACTAACAAAGATTCGAAGGATGAAGGCAAGTTACCATTCAACCCACCTATTTGGCCTCTTCAAAAACTAGAAGGATCGTGGTGAATGACTGGCCCAAAATAAAACCAGGTGGTGGCTACAGTCGCAAGTGCTACAGTAGATACGGTCTTTACTACAACTGATTATCACAACTTCGGCACGTAACACGCAGCTTTTGAGCAGACAAATGCATTTTTCTCAACCCCCATGAATAATAAGGAACAAAAGCACTTTGTGGTCATGTCAAAAAGACAGTAGAGTACACCGCTATCTTACCTTAGGACTAGGTTAAATCTCCTGCTCTCTGTCACAATATAGTCCACAAGGACCTTAATGGCCTTGATATTCCACAGAATCAGCATGATTCTGGTTGACCACACTGGTGGTATCACAGTAATCGGACCGGGTGAGGCGGAAGTGGTAAGTATTTAGGGTGCCGTGGTCAGACACGTACGTGCCATAGCTTAGATAATAAAGCCTTCGAGGTTTCGAGGACCTACTCCATGGGTGATGTTTTTGAAGATCCAGTGAATCGGAACATGTGGGAAAAATCTTGTTTAATGCAAATGACAAACTGGTGCACCTATACCTCCCACCACTAAGAAAGAGGCACTGCACAGTAAACTTGTTCAGATGCCAGTGTCAGCTCATACCACACATGGTAATACACTGTGGACCATTTATTGGTGTCTTGGAAAGCTGCCATTTTTAGGTGTGATATATGCTGCCCAGAGCAAGAGAAGATCCTGTAGCAGGTCCAGACCATAGTACAAGCTGCCCTGATGCTCAGACAGTATGACCTAGAAGATGGATGGTGCTAGAGGTATCCTAGGATGCTGTGCAGAATCTCTGTTAACGAGCAAAGCCAAACATTCAAAGGGAGAGAACTACTTACCTGGCATGCTTTTGGGCCCTAGTAGAGGCTAGGACATCCAATGTGACTATGCAGCTGGAGCTGCCTATGAGAAGTTGGGATTATGAGACCCACAGTCATCAGGTCATCCAGGGACAGAAACAATCACTGTATATTGTAAGTAATACATTGAGGATTGTGCTGAGCAGGGCCAGAGAGCACAACGAAGTTGCATAAGCAGGTGGCTTCAACTGTCATGTGACTTTACATGCTGTCATGGAGGCTTCCCTATGACTAACTCATAAAGGAGAAAATATTTGAGCCTGGTACACAGATGGATTAGCCCAAAATACTTATGATAAGTGATAATAGACTGCCACCACAATCAAACCCCAGTCAAAGGTGCCCTGAAGGGCAGCAAAAAAGACAAGTTTTCCCAATTGGTATAACTCTAAGCCACACACTTGGCTATACACCTGTCTGCAGGGAGAAACTGCCTAAAGCACAGATACACACAGACCTTGGGGCTGTCAGAGGGCTTTGCTGATTGGTCAGGATTTTGAAAGAAACACAATCAGAGGCTTGAAAACACACAAGGAAGTCTGAGGAACAGGTTTGTGGATGATTCTTTGGCAGAAGGCCCAAAGCATGTATGGGTATTTGTGTCTTATGTTAATGCCTACTGGAGAGCATTCTAGAGCATTCATAGAGGTACTGGGAAATTAGGAGAATAGGCTGGCTTGTCCAGTGGCTATCAGTCAGCCTCTGACTAGACACCCCAGTTCTTGCACTATAGTCTTATGAATGAAGCAGCCTTGATGACAGAAATGGAGGCCATGCATAGGTCCAACAGCATGGGCTCTCTCTCACTAAGAGAGAGCTATTGCTGAATTTCTGCAGCAGAGATACAATATGGTGCCTCAATATAGAAACATCCCTCAAGATGGCCAATCACTTGGGTGACAAATAATTGACATCTTAGAAGGGCAGCAATATATCCTTGCCAGAGTTTACACCTACTTTCATCATGACTTTGCGTTTCCTATCCATGCTGCCTCAGCTAGCATCATCTGAGGCTTGAAGAGTATATGATATACCATCTTAGGATCCCAATAAAATCGACTCAGACCAAGGGACATATTTTATAGCAAAAGCAAATGAAAAGAGTGCATGACTAGAGAATCCTCAGATCCCACCTTATACCACATCACCAGGAAGAAGCCAGCCTAGCAGAATGATGAAATCTCCCTATGTTAAGCCCAGTGAAGGAGCCTCCTCGGGGACCATATTAGGGAAGATTGAATGCTGTCCTCCAGGACTCTGTATATTTAGTGAACCTCTAAATACATGGTGAAGCGTAACTAGAGTACATGAGTCCAAAAACCAAGGGATGGAAGTAAGATTAGCTCATCTCGTCATCATTCCTAGTGACCCACTTTCAGAATGTGGGCTTCCCATCCCTATAGCCTTAGGCTCTGCTGGGTTAAAAGTTCTGAGTCCTGGTACTGGGGGTGAAGATGGAGGGTAGGGGAGGAGGATTCCACCAGAGAACACAGAAAGGCAGAAGGGCTTAAATTCCACGGAATTTAAAGCTATGACTACTATTTTGTCATTTAGGGCTTCTCAAACAGATGCACCAACTAAGAAGGGAGTTGACACACTGACCCTGATTAGCATTCAGAAATTAAGTATTTGCTACACAGTAGTGGTTTGAAGGAATAAAGCTCTAAACCCACAAAAGTCACCGGGGCTTCTGTCAGTGCTTTCATGCAATTTCAGCAAGCACGGCCTAACGAAGGTAAAACAACTAACTAAGAGACCCAAAGCCTGGGGATAAATGTGCAAACCCAGACGTATGAGGACAATATGACGCAACCTTTGGCCAATGGGGGCATGGAAACTGGTGGATAAATACTTTTCTTCTCCTACCTTAGGTGGATAATTCTGAGGCACAGCCTCAGGGGGATTAAGCCCTAGTTGCCCTGTTGGTAACCAACTAATAAGGCACACTGAGACTGGCTTTCCTTCCAGGGAAGGAACATTTTACTCTTCCAAGTCCCCTCATCTTATTCTCTGTGATAATTTCCCCAAAATAAACTACACCAAGTCAATGTCTCAGGCTCTGCTTTTTTGAAAGAACCTAAGCTAAGACATCTCCAAAAGTAGTATTGAGACTATCTGACGAAATAGCCTACAGCTGGGGTAGAATACTGAAAAAAAGAAAAAAAAGTACAAGTATTTAAATGCATCCTGGTAAAATTTCTGAGTCTCAGGGATAAAGATAAAACCCTTCAAGCTTCCAAGCAGAAAATAACTATAATAATAATAACAGTTCACCTGGAAAGGAAAAAAAAAAAAATCAGGCCAGTACTGAAAAATCTCATCTGGTACAGTAAAAACTAGAAAACAGTACTGTTTGCAAAGGACGCAAGCGAGAAGAACGTGACTCTATGAGTCTGTAGCCAAACTACCCTGGTGTGACAGCAAGTGACAGACATTTTCAGGTATGTAAGGATTTCCAAAAGTCCCACAACAGCATAGACTGTCCAGTAGCATTGCTTGAGGAACTCTCTAATCAGAGGAAACTGCAAAAAGAACTCAAGGTGATGGAATACACGGTATACAAAACACAGTGGTAAATATTAAAACCAGTAAAATGCATAGGTAAGTCTAGCTATAATGATGATGTTCATTAATTTTTATAATATTTAAGAAAAAATTTTTTTAAATTTTTTAATGTTTATTTATTTTTGAGAGAGAGCGAGAGACAGAGCGAGAGACAGAGCAAGAGCAGAGGAGGGACAGAGAGAGAGAGGGAGACACAGAAGCCAAAGCAGGCTCCGGGCTCCGAGCTGTCAGCACGGAGCCTGATGCAGGGCTTGAACTCACAAACCGTAAGATCTTGACCTGAGCCAAAGTCGGATGCTCAACCAACTGGTTTTCTCTGGCTACCCTTCCTTTAGTCTCCATGATTTGGCATGTCCTCTTTCACTCTCTTTACCTTTAAAAACTGTGCTCATTAATACACTATTTTCCGTGTTTCTCCCTTTTAAACATCCAACACAGGAATGAATGACCACTGAGTTCGAAATATTGCTTGAAAGAAAAGCTAAACTATACAAATATATCTGTTGCAAGGTGCTGGCAGTAAATTTTCAAGATAACTCTGCCATGGACAGAATTAACTTTCCTTTTACTCTTCTGGCAATATGTCTCTGTAGAGCCTGCAGAGACGTTTAACAGAACAGAACAAAACTTTATTTTCTCCTTGTACTGGTGTGATGCTGTCAGCCTGAGCATCTTTTGGAATGCCCTGGTGCACTCGGAGTGGACTCTGTGCGCTCACAGGAGGCAGGAACAACGAACGGCCTGCAGACTACTGAAGTGGGCAGTGCTGCAACCTGGAGCCACACCAGCCCTGCTGGGAAGGAAGCCTGTCCGTTTATCAAATTGACACCACGGCAGCAAAGGGAGCATCTGAAGCATCCTTTGCCAAGGACAGGCATAATGCAGAAATATACGTCAACTGCTGCTAGCGACTGAATATATGTATCTCTGGTTCAATTGTTGGACCATACCACTAGCCATCTAAAGTAATGGACAGTAAAGAATGACCAAGACTTACATCTTCCAAACAAAGCTGAAAATAGGTTTATCTAAAGTGAGTTATTGAGTTGGAGTCAGACTTGCTGGTCTCATAAAAAAAAAAAAAAAATAGAGCATAGACTAATATCTTACCTCCATCCCAGAATCTATGCAAAGCCTCAACCTAAAGAACACCCAAGATACCATGGCCTTTTGCCCATCATGCGTTGAGCACACTTGGCTTTAGATTAGAACATCCTCCTTTGCATACGGTTTAAACTACACCCTAGAAGCTATTACCGTTTAGACAGATTTCAACTATTACAGTCCTTGGTACGCAAAACATAAATAAAACATATTTGTTGAAAGAATATTTAGCCAGATCATTTTCAATGATTTAATATTAGTTACTCATACTGATGCTAAGAACTGAATAATACATAAGGAACCAAGAGTTTAGGCTTTAGTCTCAGGAAGTTGTCATCCAAGATCATTCTAGGTAACAGTGAACTACTCAGCACCCACACACCCTGCCCCAGCATCCTCTATTTCTCTCCCTTTGCATTTATCCCTCCTGGCATATTATACTGTCACTTTTTGGGTTTTGTTTTGTTTACTGTCTCCCCTCATTAGAATATCAACTCCAGGGGTTCCTGGGTGGCTCAGTCGGTTGAACCTCTGATTTCGGCTCAGGTCATGATCTCACTTGTGAGTTCAAACCCCAAGTCAGGCTCTTTGCTGACAGTTCATAACCTGCAGCCTGCTTCAGATTCTGTCTTCCTTTCTCTTTGCCCCTCCCCTGTTCGTGCTCGCACACTCTCTCTCTTTCTCTCTCAAAAATAAACATTAAAAATTCCACATATGAATGAAAACATATGATATCTTTCTCTGACTGACTTATTTCACTTAGCATAATACCCTCCAGTTCTATCCACATTGTTACAAATGGCAAGATTTCATTCTTTCTCATTGCCACGTAGTATTCTACTGTATATGTAAACCACATCTTTTTTATCCATTCATCAGTTGATGGACATTTGGGCTCTTTCCATAATTTGGCTATTGTTGATAGTGCCCATGGGGGAAAGAGAAGGGGAAAAACCAGTTTCAAACAGAGAGGGAGGCAAACCATAAAAGACTCCTAAATACAGAGAACAAACTGAGGGTTGATGAGGAAGTGGGAGGGAGGGGAAAATGGGTGATGGGCATTGAGGATGACACTTGTTGGGATGAGCACTGGGTGTTGTATGTAAGCGATGAATCATGGGAATCTATTCCCCAAGCCAAGAGTACACTGTATACATTGTATGTTACCTAACTTGACAAATTATATTTAGAAAAAGAAAAAATAAGGGCGCCTGGTTGGCACAGTCGGTTGAAAATCCGACTTCGGCTCAGGTCATGATCTCGCAGTCTGTGAGTTCGAGCCCTGCATCAGGCTCTGTGCTGACAGCTCAGAGCCTGGAGCCTGCTTTGGATTCTGTGTCTCCCTCTCTCTCTGCCCCTCCCCCGCTCATGCTCTGTCTCTCTCTGTCAAAAATAAATAAACATTAAAAAATATTTTTTTAAAGAAAAAGAAAAAAATAAACATTAAAAAATTAAAAAAAAAAGAATATCAACTCCAGGAATAGGAGTTTTTCATCTGTTTTGTTTATGGATATTGCCCCTGTGTCTAATAACTATACTAATTGATCATTTATTTTTCTTTGAAATATTTCATATTTTTTTTTGAGACAGAAAGAGACAGAGTACGAGCAGGGGAGGGGCAGAGAGAGAGAGACATGGAATCCAAAGCAGGCTCCAGGCTCTGAGCTGTCAGCACAGAGCCCGACGTGGGGCTCAAACTCACAAACCGTGAGATCATGACCTGAGCTAAAGTTGGATGCTTCACCGACTGAGCCACCCAGGCACCCCTAAATACTTCTGTATTTCTGATCTGGGCACCTTTTCTCTTCTACTTTTATCTCCTACCTCCCTTACTCCATTCCAGCCACATGGACCTCTTCATTGTTCCCCAAGCAGGCCAGGCAGCTCCTGCCTTGGGGCCTTTGCACTTGACTGTCACTTCTCAGCAGGAGGCTTTCCCACTGGTTACCCACCCTCCACCCCCACCCTCTCCCTTACCTCCTGCAGATCTTTGTTCCAAAGTCACCTTGACAGCAGAGTCTTTCCCCATACTCTTATTTAAATTTGAACTCCTCCCCCCTTTGTCTACAGCATACACACACACACACACACACACACACACACACACTCTTGGAACTTGCTATCTTCCTGCTCTGCTTCTTCTCCACACCACTCCTCACAGTCTAATATACAATATTAGTATTTGCTGTCTGTCTCTCTTCCTCCCCACCCCCAGACATACTAGAAGTCTAAGCTCCATGAAGGAAGACATTACACTCTCTTCTGCTCACTGACATATCCCTGATATCTAGAAATCTGTAGAAATATTGGCATTCAATAAATAAATATTTACTTATTGTTGAATAGATGAATTACTGTAAAAGCATTTTTTTACTTTTTATTTTCAATAGAGAGAGAGAAAATGTGTGAGCAGGGGAGGGGTAGAGAGAGGGAGAGAGAGAATCCCAAGCAGTCCCCATGCTCAGTGTGGAGCTCAACGTGGGGCTCAATTTCACAAACTGCAAGATCATGACCTGAGTCAAAATCAGGAGTTGGATACTTAACCAACTGAGCCACCCAGGCATCCCTAAAAGCAATTTCTATACATAAAACACCAGATTTTAGAATGTTCCACCTCTGTTCAGAAAGCGGACACATGATTATAATAAGTTGTTTGAATTTCAAATAAGAAGTTGAATATGAAATAAAAAATATAATAAGAAGCAGGTGGTGTGGAAAGGTTAAGTAATACAAGTCATACATCTTTGCTTTTTGATGAATACACTGCTAGAGTTTAGGTCATTGATAAATTCTGGCTTGAAAAATCTCTAAGCAGTTGTTTGCTATTGTATACTATTTTTGAAGGCAGCAATCAAAACATACAAACACAACACACACACACACACACACACACACACACACACACCAGCCTTTATGTATAAGATTGCCTCTGGTGCCCAGGGAAAATGAGAGGAAATGACTTTTAAATGGCTAAGAAAAATATTCATGATTTATTAGTTCAGTGAAATAGAGCAGAGCAGACCAGGCACCCACTTAACAAAGCGGGCAGAACCGACCTTCACTAGGTGGGTGTCTATGTGGAGACTCATTGACCAAAAAAAAAAAAGCCTATAGTTACATCTATGTGATTATAAATGACCAGGAGAATCAGAAACTTCAGAATAACACCACAAGATCTTCCTCTTCTCTTCCCATAAGCCTGGAGATAGGAAATTTATTGGGAATAATCTTCTCCATGTGAAACTCAATTCAACGTATACATTCTACCTTCCATTTAGGGATTCCCAAGTAAGACTTGGAGAGGTAGAAATGGTTGTTTGCTCTCTTTGTGATCCACATAGAATTGTGTCACTTCAGAGCACAAAGAGACTTTCATAATCACACCCTCTGATCACAGCATTTTATGAAGGAAAAAAAATGGAGCTAAGGCAAAAGCTCCCCGGTTAACTTGGAGGAAATACTAAACTAGCCTCAAGATCTCTGAAGCCCGTACCAGAGTCTCCACCCCACTCCAGAGTGTCATTGCTGGGGTCTTAGTTTTTTTCTCCAGAGCAAGCACTCATTTCAGCCCAAAATACTGCATGCATTCAAATCTCTATATGTATGCATAGGAAGGACATAGAGGGATAGATAGAAATACAGACATGCAATATATAGAAAATCAATATCATAAACTTCACTCATCATGCTTGTTATTTAATAAAAAGAAAAATGAAGGAGAAAATAGTTTCCCATAATGTCATAGCCCTGATAACACTTGCTGATATTTAAATCTTTCTATTTTTAATGGTTTTATGTCTTCCATCTTAATACTATAAATATAGTCACCATTTCTTGATCAGTTACCATGTACCAGGTCCTGTTCTAGTTGATTTATTTACTCAAATCTCACAACCCAATGGCATTGGTATTATTATCCCCAGTTTAGAGAGGAAGGGATGGAAGTTCAAAAAGTTTTTTCAGAAAGTAAATTAGCCAAAGTCAAACAGCCCAGGTGTGACTGAGTCTGTCCTCAAACTTGAACCAGTTAATCTTCAAGGCCATTGCTGTTCATACTGCCCCACACTATATCTCTGTCTTCCCCCTGGGAATTGAAACCCATTTCCATCCTCATCCATCCAAGATAGATACTTAAACCCTGTATTTATGGGATAGTTAACAATCCCAGTTACAGTCACTCTACTTAGATAAAGATGAAGTAACATTGTTAATATTTAAATAACAAAGTTTATTGCAGTTTTTAAACCATTCAAGATGATTTTATTTCTCAACCAGGTATATGATAATCAACCTGAGCAAACCCTTTGGGCAGAGAGCTGTACTTCTCCAGAAGCCAGTTAAAGAATTTACTCTCATGCAGAGACAGAGAAGCAAGCACCACAGTGATTTTTCTTGTCCATTGCCTGCCTAGAATGTCTTACTCAAAACAGAACAAATTTGTAGATTTGTACAAAGGGAAGGTTGGCTGAACCGGGCCCTACATAGTGGCTCTGCTTGGAATGAACAGGCAGAGATGGGAGGAGACTAGGCTATGTTCTTCCACAGAGGTAATGAAGGTGAATCACCAGGTTTGGCCCAAAAATGCACCTGAGATTCCAAGCACAGCACCTCTCAGGAAAAGGACACTGGGGCAAGCAGAAATGTTCATGCTCCTTTAGATAATTCATTCCTCGGTTCTTCACCTTGTCCCAGGTCAAAGAAAGATTTTGTGTCAAGATCTTTAACAGCCAAATCATATGACTTAAAGAAGTTCTTTGAGTCTTTCCAGAAATAGCCAGAAGGCCAGAGTGAGGCTGCCAGTCAACCTCCCAGGATTCAAACTCTGAAAGAGTGGGAGATTAAGTTTCCAAGAGCTCTAGCCTCCCAGCTCTGATCTGCTTCTGCATTCGCCTCTCTGGGGAGCCTTGCAGGGTGGAGGTTTGGAAGAGGGAAGGGAATCTTTGGGTCTGTTCTTTATCCATTGTCCCATCATTCTGGCGACTGCTAGTCTTTAGTTCTTTTTTAAACATTAAACATGTAAATAACATTGCTTTATTTTTCTTTATAGGAGATAATGCTCCATTATGAAGAAAACAATTTGTTTGTTGCTTCTGAAGGAAACATGATGTTTAGTTTTGACTTCAAACTGAGAGGTTCCAGAAGGTACAAAATGACTTTGCCTTTCTTAAGTTATCCTGTTTTTCATTTTCCTATTTTCCCACTGACTGAGAAAGCAATTACTGCCACCCTTTCTTGACTAGCTAGCCGGTTCTTTCTTATGAAAATGTGAACCATAAGTTGAAGAGACTACTTGAAGTTCTGTGTATGACGAGCTGTTCCATGCCATAGGTCACTAAAATACTTTTGGTGAGATTTCCTTGAAATTTTTCTGTCGTATTGTTCTCAGAAGCCACAATCCATTCAATTGCCTCTGTGGGACTACACAGCATAATTCATTTCAGGAGACTTCCTTTTTTAATAGTTTTTGCTTCAAACCATCTTATTTCTAGTAGTTACACTCAAATGTGTATGTGTTTACAACTCACTGTTGACTCCCAGCAAACGAAAAGCTCTAGAGATACTACCACCATGTACATTCATACATATATGTGCATACATACATACGGATCTGGTAAAATTAGTGCACTCAATTATCTGGCACCAATGGTCTCTGCTTTGAAGAATTCAGAGTGCTATTTTTAGAATGTTTTCATAAATGGGAACATAGATGACAGTTATTCTGTAGAATACAAAATGTTATACCTCTATTAACTAGAGAACAATATGGATGCTAATAAATACAGTTCACTGAAGTTCAGCGTTATTGATGTTCTTTTTCTTTTCTTTGTCCAGTCTCTTCCCCAAATTAAAATGCTTGCTAAATATGGTCTTGTTTATCAACTTCTTTCTCAGTCATTTAGATTGTGGGTGTATATGTTCCTGTTTCCTATTTGCTAAATTCAATCACAGGAATTTAAACATGTATAGAAACTAAGGGAGAAAATAATACCTTTTAGAATTCTTAAACACCTGGTCCTTCTAGAATCCATTTCATCACCAAATATACTTAGAGCTTTTTGGAACAGAAAGTATCCTCTTCCTTATGGAGAAAATGAGTCACAAAGAACTCAAGCAAGTTGTTATACAGTCATTGATAAGAAAACAGGTAGAACTCAAAAGTCCTATTACTGTTATACATTTTCTCCATAGTAGACCGTGGAAAGCTATAGCAAACGTGGGTCAAAAATGTGAACTTTCAAGGAGAATAATTTTTAAAAGGTAAAAGCCTATATCTGATACTTTGTTCCATATACAGCTGTGCTTAATGCTAAAAAGAAAACAAAATGTTCCTTTATGTAGATATATCCCTTTTCATTCTAAATAATTCATGCTCCTTAAGACACATGTGGACCAAAATCTAACTTTCCTTATTAAGTACATAATGTTCCCAAAGCAAGTTGTTTGGCTTTTTAAGGCCATCAAAGCTTCTGGAAGATTTCATCTGTGACACCTGCATGCTATACTTAGCCATATGGCAGCATACTATTGCCAATGAAGACATTTGGAAAAGTAATTGTTCCACAGGCTCCCAAGCTCTGCCCTGCATAACTCACTTCTGCTGGACCACTAGTGGGAAGAGAAGAGACGATGCCAGAATTTTCTGAAGGGAATCACAGAATCTTAGATTGGAAAAGACCTTAAATTTCATCTAGTCCCACTCCCCATCCCATGTTATGAAGTAACCTGCAAGAATCCTTGAAAAGCATTTTATTAAAGTAAGATAATATCACAAATTCAGGAAGGCTAATGGCAGACACACCACCACGGCAACTGTAGGTTAAATGTTTTAAGTACACCAAAGGGAACGTGTCTGGAATCAGAAAAGGCGCACCAAAAGTTCTTGTTCTTCTTTGAAATTTGAGAAAACAATTCCTTCAACACTTTCCGGTACTTCTATAATTTAAGAACAGGTGTTATGGATTTTGGATTGCTTCTTTCTCACTCATGTATTCAATAGTATTTACATAATGCCTACTATGTGAAAGATAATCTATCAAAGTTAGGATTAATACTTTTAACCATTACTAAAGTAAATTCCATTCACAGAAGACTCCTCACTCGAACTTTTTAATCATAGTTAACATAGGTGACTACAGATCGCAGACCCCTTTTCAGAAGAGAAAAAAAGTCCCATAATAACAAAGACCGAAGGAAAATCTCAAGAAAAAAATAATACACTTTAGAAATCCTTAATAACTCACTAGTTGCCATTACTAGAGTAAATAGGCATCAAAATCTGATACATGTCTGAGTTCAGATATAAATACCCAAGTGTTGGTTAGTATAAGTAAAGAGAATAAAGAAATGAAATCATGAAAAATGTTAAAATTGGTGCTGTGGAAAGTTTCAATTATTGATCTGTAGGAAGGGCATTATGAGAGGGCAAAGAGTTGAGAGAGGGAAGCGTGTGAGGGGGTTTTCTCTGGCACAGGCTGAGCCTTGTATCCCCATCCTTCTCCCCTTCCCCAACAGAGGGGGTTGCTGACTCTTCCCTCCCAGACTAGAGCCAAGGAGGGGGGGAGAGGGGAGATGTATGTTCTCTGAATTTGAAAGGCTTGGTGGACTAGAACCAGACTCACCTGATAAACTTCAAGTAACCCATGGGACACAGAAAGGGTTGCAGCCAAGATGTAAATGTACTTCTCTCCAATGTCAAGTCAAAGAGGCATATCCCAGGGACCAGCTGTAGAACCATGATAGGAATGACAGGCAGAGGGCATGCTCAATGGAATTCTGCCTAGGAGAGCAGACTGCCAAGGTGAAGGGACCACAGGAGTAAAGGTGAGAGCAGAATGTGGGGATGTCATGGGGTGGGGGGTGGGGGGTCTCAGCAAGTAAATGTACTAAGAGTCTTAAAACTTTATCATAAATGCTCCATGACTAACTTGCAGACATTAGAGTCAAGACCATACTGTCATATTGGCACCTCCAGAGACTGTGGGATGTAGCAGTAATGAGACCATTGAGAATGTCAAGTCAATATTGCAGACTGAACTGACAGGGAATGACTCTCTCTCATGGAAAAAAATTAAACTCTACAGAAACAGAATTTGGATACCTAGCAAATTTCAAATGCAGAGTGTGAAATCCCTGAGTGAAAAATGGAGCCAAAATCAGCAAAGTGAACAGGAGCTTAAACCAAATCAGCTCATAGTTTACACCTTTAATGGGTATAGAACTTAATAGGGGCTTTGGAGCCATCACAAACAGAGGGTTTCAACATGTTATTCCCAGGGTCCCTGGGTGGCTCAGTCAGTTGAGCATCGGACTTCAATTCCAGTCATGATCTCTTGATTCGTGATTTCAAGCCCTACATCAGGATCACTGCTATCAGCCTGTCAGTACAGAGCTTGCTTCGAATCCTCTGTCTCCCTCTCTTTGTCCCTCCCCGGCTTGTGCTCTCTCAAAGATAAATAAATGTTTTTAAAATATGTCATTCTCTGCGTGCAGAGACACAAAATAGACTGACAGAAAACGTCCCCTCCATTGGTAACAAAAGATGCCAGAATGCAATAGAGTAAATTTTCAACGTGGTAAAGCAAAGTTACTATCCACCAGTTAAACTATATCAAGGGAAGGTAAAAAAAAAAAAAAAATGAAAGGGTCTACTATTTATAGCAGTTTACTGAAAAAAAAATTACTAAATAACATCATTCAGCAAGAATAATGGTAAATCTGGAGGAAGAGTGGATGAAATAATGAGATGGAAATAATGAATAATGAAATCCACGGGAATAATGACTAATGAAATAATGAAATAAGAGTGGAGGAAATAATGAGATGAAGAAGCTTTAGGTAAGCATGCTGATAGATCTAACTGAACTTCAGATGCAAAATAATAATAACATTAACTAATTTTGTGGCTTAGATGAAAGAAAAAACTAAAATCGTACATGATAATTTGGAACATAGGAAGGAATAGTCATTCTAACTTCTTATACTGTTCAGGAGGGAGATAAGGATTTGGTTAACTCCACAATTCGTTAAGTCAGAAGGAAAACCTGTAAAAGGAATAAATATCAAATGTATAATTACCAAACGAGTTGAGAGGATATAAAGGGAATAAAGAACATCTGGTCAATTCAATAAAAACCCAGAAAAGAGGGGGGGGGAAAACACAAAAACATAAAACCAGATAGTGTAAATAGGAATTAATGTATTAGTAATCATATTAAATACAAAAAAATTTTAATCGCCTCTAATTAAATTTTCAAAAAAAAAAAAAAAAAGAATACCATCCAGCTACTTTTTTAAGAGTAATACACAAAAACATGTTGACACAGAAAGAGATGGACAAATATGAGCCAGGCAAATACCGATCAAGAGATGGTTGGTATTACTACATTCAAATCAAACAACATAGAATTTTAAGCCGAAAAACACTGATAGAATCATAGATAAGTAAGATAAAAAGAACAACTCAACAGGAAAATAAAATCGTCATGAAATTTTATGTACTTAACAATAGAGCCTCAAAATACATAAAGTAATGAGAGAATTGTAAGGAGGAATTGACAAATCTATAATCACAGTGGGAAACTTTCATACACCTCTCTCAAACCAATACATGAGGCAGAGAGAAATAGTATTAAAGATTTATAATTATAATGTTATAATTCTTGTAATTTAAGGATTTATAATTATAATATATATTTGAACAACACAAAGGCCTAACCCAAAAGACTATAATGTAGAAGCCTGCACATAATGAATAAAAAGCATAAAATACACATTCTTTTCAAGCACAAACAGAACTGTCAGAGAAACGACATAGCAAGTCACAGAGGAAATTTCAAGACATGCCAAAGAATCTATATCACATATCTGTATCATAAAAATAACCTAGTAGCCAAAGAGGAAACCACAAGAGGATATTATAAAAAAAATTTAAACTACACAACAATAAGTGTCATATGCCAAAATTTGGGGACGTTTCTAAATCAATAAATACTTTAGAGTTAAATTAACTTACTGAGAAACAAGAAATCCTAAAAATAAATGAGCTACAGATTCTATTGAAGAATGGGGGGAGGGGGGCGAGAAGAACACCCAAAGAAAATATAAGAAAGGATGTAACAAAGAGCAGAAAGCAATTAACTTGGACACAAACAAACAAAAATCACTGGAGATGACGAGCCCATCAAAAATATTCCATTTGGCCCCTACGTAGTCCCTCAGCATCCACAATGAAAACCAAGCTGTCTCATTCCTGGGCTGCCGTTAGTATAGAGTACCTACCAGAACGTCCTGATAGACACACAATGTAAGCCACATTTGCAATTTAAATTTTATGGTAGCCACATTTTAAAAAGTAATGAGAAACAGGCGAAATTAATATTAAAATATATTTTACCTAAGCATATGTATCAGAACTATCATTGCAACATGTAATCAATGTTTGAAAATTATTGAGATGGATTACATTCTTTTTCCATACTAAGTCTTTAAATCTGGGTCTTATTTTATACCTGCAGCATGTGTCAATTCAGACTAGCCACACATCAGTTGCTCAGTAGCCACACACTACTGTCCAATGGCTATTGAAGCGGGCAGGACAAACCTGTACTCAAATGGCATGCCATATAATATCAGAGTTCTTTGGCCTTTGCAGGCATTCTTTTCTCATATTTGTTTCTTAATTTGGCCTTTGGGACAGGATAAAGACTTGTTTAAGCATTGTCATTTGGTCTGCATTTTAGGTCACTCAAGATGGTGGTAACGCTTCAGTTATGTTACTGCTAATTTCTGAGTAAGTCTTTTCTAGCCATGTGTAGTGGCATCAATCTAGCAGTCAAAGTTGAGATGACCACATAGGTGATGGCATCTCAACGAGTTACCCGTGTACTTTTCATATTAGTATTTGCACAACAGAGATTGCCTACAGTCATCTTCATCCCCCAAGAGTTTCATGTTGAACAACAAAATGGCCTAGATCCGTCTGAAGATAAATTGCTTTAATTATTAGGCAGAATGTGAAGCTCACCGTTTCAGATATCAGGTCAGTGCAATGCCCAGCATCGGCAGTGGTTTCACTGTGATATTTCTCCAGGTGCTACTATTGAGCCATCATATCAATGAAATGCCTCCGTGTAGGCCCGGCTTTGTCTGTGGGATGTGTTCATTTCTTCAACAGAAAAAAAAAAAAAAGTGATCTCAGTAATTGTGGAAGGAGACCATTATTTTCCAACACTGCAATATTTGCTGTTTGACATTTTAGTCTAATTGTCAGCACCGTTGTTAATATGTATGGAAACCTCACAGGGTAATTCTTTTTTAGGTCTTAGAATTGATATAATGAAGCTATACTGATACTTCTGAACTCTTGCATTTTTAACACTTTTTGTGGGATCATAGAAGGGAATTTAGTGGTTACAACTAACAGCATCAAAACAAACAAACAAACAAAACTAGCAGCACATGGACTGAAGCCAGACTACCTGGATTTGAATCCCAGCTTTACTATCTACCAGCTGTATGTCTGAACCTCAGCTTCCTCCACTAGGAAAGTATGGAAAAATATTAAAGTTGCAAACAGGATTGCACAAAGTAACATACAGCGTGCTTAACACAGTGCCCAGAACTCAGAAGTATTTCATAAACATCACAGTTGGGTCATCTGTAGGTTCCTAATTCCTCCAGACAAATTTGGGAGCATTGACATGTGATGACGTCGACTTCCATTCTAGACACTTACTATGCAACTGTGCTAACATTTTGGTTGGACAACTCCCTGCTCAGATCCTATTACCAAGAACCAAGTCAGATTAGAGCGCGCTACACGTAATTGACATCAGCTGGTGGAGTGACCCAGTTCTGATATGCCACTTGCCCTAATCTTTTCATTCTGAATCAGGAGGAGGCATTGCAAGGCCGAAGATTTTTTAATATTCTTTTTCCTGACTATATGATTTTTTAATAACACTTTTGCTCAGGGTAAGGGAGGCCAAGTCTGGACTGAACAAATGAAATAACAGGGTTTATGTAAGCAAGATGCTTAGATAGGAGTTTCAGCCCAAGGCATTTCCTCCTCCTCCCTTTTCTGCGAGAGTGCTGTTCACCTTTAGACATTCACCTGTCTGGGTAGAAAACTCTCCCCATCTTGATATTCCAGTCTATACCTCCTCTTTTTGAGGCTCACATTCATCAAAACTATAAATTTCATGCCCACACTATCCTTCTGCTGACGTTTTAGTATTCTGGAGCTAGAATTGCACTTTCAGAGACTTTTGTCAATTAATTAAGAGTGTGGTATAAAAGCAGACAAATTTTTACAATTTTTCCAGTGAATCTACTTTAATGTTAAAGTATTTTTTTTTTAATTTTTTTTTTTGACGTTTATTTATTTTTGAGACAGAGAGAGACAGAGCATGAAGGGGGGAGGGTCAGAGAGAGAGGGAGACACAGAATCTGAAGCAGGCCCCGGGCTCTGAGCAGTCAGCACAGAGCCCGACGCGGGGCTCGAACTCACAGACTGTGAGATCATGACCCGAGCTGAAGTCGGACGCTCAACCGACTGAGCCACCCAGGCGCCCCAAAATATTTTTTAAATATTGATTAATAGTTAATACAACAATCAGTGTGTGCCAGACACCATTCTGTTTTGTTTTACATTTAAAAAATGCTATTAATCCACACAATAGCCCTAGGAGGAGGATATTCATTAGTATTATTGCCACTTCATAGATGAGCAAAGTAAGATATAAAGAGGCTAAGAACTTGCCTATGGTCTCATAGTTGCCAAATGGTGAAATCAGGATTCAAATGCAGCTCTCGTTCCAGAGCCTATGCCTGGAACCACTACGACATTCTGCCTCTCACAGAACATTGTTAGTAGCATACCAAAACGAAAAAGAAGACTTTGTGCATTAAAAAGCAACTCAGTCACATTTTAACATATCTGTGGAATCAAAAACATTTAAGTAACCTTAATTTATACATGTCTCAGAAACCATATGCCTTATAAACCACCAGGGACACAGGCAAGGATATCAAATAATTATGAAAATTAACCGAAAGGTCAGTGTAGCTTCCACCACAGTTACTGTGTTACTTTGGTCATCTTATTTGCAAATTAGGGGGTACCTTTCTTCCTCTCCCCACATTCCCAAGCTGTAAAAAGGTAAGGAAGAGATATTGTGCTTTGGAAGATGTTTACTTTTTTTTTTTCAACTGAGCAGGAAATCATTATCCAAGCCCAGCCGCAAATATGTGCTACAAAACAATTTATCTACCAAGAGTTCATGGGCAGCTGGATTGGGAAAAAACACATTAATTATCATTCAAGTGGAAATGCCCCCATAGACATACCATTTAATTAACAGAGAGGCCAGTATTGGAAATGAATAATTTGAGGCGAGGCAGAGATGTGTGAGTAAACCCTTAGGTGATTTAAGGCTATTATCTGCAGATAAACACAAAAAATACATGAAATAGGTTTCTATCTTATAAACTCTTTAAAAAATAAAAAAGATGCCTTAGAAAAAAAGACCCTTCTGAGCCTTTTCCTTGCCTGTATTAAAAGCCATCACCTGTGAGCAGGCAGCTAGTTGGGTTCTGTGGGAACATCAATTCCTTTAAAGGCTGGAAGATCTCCACTCCCTTGAATTCAAGCTCTGAAAAAGATGAGAGCTAAAATCACTTCATGTAACAGAGTTCCCCCGTCTCCGAAAACCCTTGAAATTTGTAGCTCTGCCAAGATTATAAATAGAAGTGATATGGCAGCAGTGGATTGATCATTCTGCTAAATGCGCTCATCCCATTTGGGATGGTTTTATGAAGCATGGCGGCAGCTGGGGCAGTGGCTGCTGCCACCGCCACCACCACTGCTCCTGCCCCGGCTGCAAAGTGCCTTTCCTATCATTTTTTTTTTCCTTTTCTTTACTGAGAAAAGCCAGGGAGATTTTCCTAAAGCATAAAAAAATAAAATAAAATTACAGCCCAAAGCCTGTTTTCTAGAACAGTCTGAGAGACAATCAAAGAGTCTGAAATGAAATCACACACACCCATTGACTCCCTGAAAATGAGCCAAAAATCAGAATTCAGGGACCCAGTTTGGCATCATATGTGGGCTGCCCTGGGTTGTTGAGACACTGTCAGCTTTTGTGTTATGATTCTAGAAAATAACAGTCTTAATAAGTCGAATGCCATATGTAGCCAGCTGGGGGAGGATAGGTTTTCATTTCTGACCTTGGTAGTTCCTTGAAACCATCTGTAAAGAAAGACAAGTTCATCTTCCACAATCTTTCCTTTTTTGTATTCTCCCCCCAATGTGCAGCATCTCTTTACTTTAATTCAAGAAGTATTTATTAAGCACCTCCTGAGTGCCCAGCACTGAACTAGATATTTAAAGAAGAGAATTCACTTCAAAAAAAGAAAAAAAAAAGCATCTTTATAATAAACTCCCTTTAGCAGTGGAATAAGAAATCGGGACAAGGAGAACGGTGGGGAGAAGGAGCTTGGTGACCTGATTTCTGCCCCCTCTCTCAGGTTTTACCTTCACCTCAGAGGCCACTTCCTCTGGTTTTCTCCATTACTCCCATGGTCATCTCTGGGGGAGATCTCAGTGTGAGAAAACCTTTTCCCATAGATCAGCTGAGATATTTTCAACCAAGTTTTGCAAGATCCCAAGAATCAATAAAGAGAAAGAAACATTGAAAATGTAGTGATCAAAATAACCTATACTACAAACAAGATGGATGTTTCCCCCTAATATTTTTCCATCAGGAAATCCTATATTTCAAACAGAATCTTATACAGAGCCCTAATAGATAACACAGAGACCCCTGGAGCTGCTTTAGTAAGTACAGAGGAGGGACAGTCCTCCTGGCTCTTACTGCTACTGACCTGAAGGCTCCTCTCCGGAACCTTAAGAAGTCTCTGACCATCATTCAAAAACAACCTTAAGTAGACACTTTCATGTGACAGAATCACATCCTTCACACATCTTGTGATCGTAACACCCCCGCCAAAACACACACATTTCTAACACCCCAACCCCTCCTTCAACGTCAAGACCAAGATAGCACCCCGTTCTTTTCCTGCACCGTCAGTGCTGGTCTACTACATGTTCCTTCCACAAGGGACAGACACTGGCTGTGAGCTTACCTTTCAGCTGCAACTAGGTCCCTGATGTGGGTGTGGCCTGAACCAAATATAGGACCACAGTAAAATGCCATCCTCCTACAAAATAATAGCCTCAGCATTCCCATAACAGTGAAGGGATGCAGAGGAAGCAGTTTCCTCACAAATAGAAGTGGCTCCCATCCCCTGCAGGAGTATGTTTTAGAGGAGACAAAAATGTGTCTCCAAGTGAAGTATTCTGACTTGAAACAGAAAATCAAACGAGGCAGAATGAAAGAGGTTTCTAAACTGAGAATTTGTATCAAGTTCCCAACTGATGCTGATGCCATAAGTCTGGAGACCACACTTTGAGAATCACTGCCCTAGGCAATGTTGTAAGGCATTCATAAGCAAAGAGAAGAAATGGGATTCTATGTATCTTTATTTTAGTGACAAAGATGAAAAAGAAGACCCCAAACTCAAATTTGAGGAATCAAACAGAATCAGTTTGAGATACTCTCTGAGTTTGGGCAATAGTACAATACACTGGAAAAAACACTTTGAAAATGTTGGTGTGTTTTACCCCTAGGTATCCAAAACTACAGCCTCAACTGGACATCCTTGGTGTCCCTAACTTCATTAGCAAATCTTAGTCCCAGAAATTCTCTGATGAGATCACATTGGAGAAAGACATCTTAGGTCACTTAGCTGTGCTATTCCAAGTGGAATTCCCAAGCCCAAATGACATGCATGTTCACTGAGGGCCTGGCTTCTTTCCAACTAGATAACACTTAGCAGAAGGAAAGTACTGAGATCTAGGTCTCTGGGTCTCTGTCATTCTTAAATGGGCACCAAATATGTCTAATTCCAACTTGAGAGTTTGATATCTGTGCTATCTCATCTATGAATCAAAACACAAGGCAACAACTGACTGAGCAGGCTCTAGGGTTACAAGGCTTGACTTAGAATCTCAACAATTGCACTTATGAGTTGCATGATCTTAGGCACATTTCATAACCTCTCTGCCCTCCATTTTCCTTATGTTAAAAAAAAAATGGCGGGTACTTGGATGGCTCAGTTGGTTGAGCATCTGACTCTTGATCTCAGCTCAGGTCTTGATCTCAGGGTTATGAGTTTAAGCCCCACTTTAGGCTCTGTACTGGGCGTGAAGCCCACTTAAAAAGGGTGGGGGGTGAGGGGTACAGTGCCTACCTCACACAGTTCTGGTGAAGATTAAATGAAATGTTGCTGAAGCATTTGGCAAGGGGCTAGCTCATAGCACATAAATAGTGCCTGTTATTATTTGTAACAATGTTTGATATAATGCCTTTCACATAATGAAGCCTTCAATAAATGTTTTCTGGCTAGCTGAATTGTCACCAAGTTTTTACAATCTCAAAAATAAAGATTGTGTATCTGTATCCACCCCTACCCCCCCCCCCCCCCCGCCCCATCTCCCCTGTTTCCCTGCCTACACCTTAGCAATGACAGGACCAAGAAATTGTCCTCTGGGTTATACTGCCTAGGGCTTGAGCACGTTTCGCTTTAAACCCACTGTTCCAGATCCTGCTAATGAAATTTAAAGAATGTCAGGCAGCAGGCCTCTGTTGTTAAGGAAAGGAAACCCGGAGAGGCAGCTCCCAGAGATGTGGTCCCAGTAGGCATTCAAAACTTCTAGTATTCTTAGCTCCACTTATCTTGGTTGAGCCTTTGTTAGGATTTTTTTTTTTTTAAAGCCAAGCAGTCTTGTGAAAACCAGCTTCTTAGTAAACTATATAGGCACTTCCTGGTTACCCATGATATGAGAATAACCTTTAAACTATTTCCATTTCAGATCCCAGCTGGAAACAGGAAGCGCATGGGGTACAGCTTTAAACAAAAACAAAAGAACCCAAAGATAAACCAAATTGTTCCAGGGTTCAGAAGAGGTTTATGCTAAGTGTTAGAAGGTTCACATGTAGCGAATCCTCTCCCAGTTTCTGCCATTCCAGAAATTCCTTTTGCGGGGGTGGGGTGGGGGTGTAGTGGAGGAAGGGTTGTACTAAATTGCACAGCACCGCCATCTCCAGGACCAGTGGAGAACATTTTCTCAGGGTCAGTCAGATAAATCATCTTCCTAAACGCTTCATTTAAATATAATCAGATGGTTAAAAATTTGACAGCAGACAGACTGGAACAGATTTTTCTACTGTTTCCAATGTTTGAAAAGTCAGTAGACACAGCTTTTTTGTGGTGTATGCACATTTAAAAAAAATATTTGCTGATTGAAAAGCCATTTACAATAAATAGGAAAGTTTAAATAGCTCATACTGCATTGCCAAATGATGGGAGTAACACAGACACAAACATATTGTTCTGCAAAAAAAAATCCTTAAAAAGAAAAGTATGAATCAAATGATTTAGAAGTGCTGTTTGAGCAGATGGTGTGATTAACAACTAGTATGTTAGCCATCTCAGGAGCTTACGGAGAAGTAAACAAATGCAAGGGGAAAAAATCACTTTATTCCCCCGAAGAGTATGTAGTTCACTTCATTAGGAAAATTTGAAAGCCTGCATTTTGAACGTTTGATATCCCTAGAGGATATTGGGAATAAGGAGTGAGGGGAGTCTTTTTGGAAAAAGACCACATCAGGACAAGTGCTGATGCTCCATGCATGGCCTGGGATGAGATGGGAGAAGTTGACACGTCATTGTCATCCAAAACGCTGGAGGCAGGTGGCAGCTGGTTGAACACACTGGCCTTGGAGTGAGAAGGCCGGTTCTCCACCTGGCTCTAGCATTAGCTGCCTCCAGCCTTGAGGCCATCTTTGCTCCCTCCCAACCTCAGTTTCTTTGTTTGGAAAATAAGAGTGAGAGCCTGGGCACCTGGGTGGCTTAGTTGGTTAAGTACCCAACTTCAGCTCAAGTAATCTCGCAGTTGGTAAGTTTAAGCCCCATGTGGGGCTCTGTGCTGACAGCTCAAAGCCTGGAGTTGCTTTGGATTCTGTATCTGCCTCTCTCTCTGCCCCTCCCCCCCTCAAAAATAAACATTTTTTAAAAAGAGAGAGAGAGCCTGATGACTAGACAGTTGTGCTTCAAAAACTTTAATGTGCACCTGGAGATCTCATTAGAATGTAGATTCTAACTCACAGGCCTGGGGTAGGGTCTGAGAGTCTGAATTTCTTACAGACTCCCACGTAATGCTGATGGTGCTGAGGCACAGACCACACGTTTACTATCGGGACAAAATATCCCTTCCAATGATGATACTCTATCATCTTCTCATATGCGAGGTGCAGGTCAAAACAAGGTAAGAAAAGGACAAGTGCTTACCTTCCAGGGCCATATGACTCGGCAATGTGTGTGGATAAAAGTGCATAACAAACATGCCAAATGTTGAATTGATTTTAAAAGCAAATCAAGTATTTATTTACACTATATAATTTATATTTATACGTACACATATATAACATATTTAATTGAATTGACTTTTGTGAGTAGGTGCGGTGAGGGGACAGACCTGGGAATTGGACATGGAGACCAAATATGTGGGAATTAGATGAAAGGGAGGTTGGGAGATTGGGCAATCAACCAGCATCCACATAGAGTATTCAAGACTGACCCCAAGATAGGATGCCTGGGTGGCTCAGTCGGTTAAGCCTCTGACTTTGGCTCAGGTCATGATCTCACACTCTGTGAGTTTGAGCCCCCGTGTTGGACTCTGTGCTGACAGCTCAGAGCCTGGAGCCTACTTCAGGTTCTGTCTCCCTCTCTCTCTGCCCCTCCCCTGCTCATGCTCTGTCTCTCTCTGTCTCAAAAATAAATAAAAACATTTTTTAAAAATTTAAAAAAAAAAGACCGATCCCAAGACTTCACCAGGATTAAAATCTGTTTCTCTGTGAAAGACACTGTCAAGACAATGAAAAGACAAGCTAAAGACTAGGAGAAAATATTTGCAAACCATGTGTATGACAAAGGACTTGTACCCACAATATATAAAGAATTCTCAAAAGTCAATGGTAAAAACAAACAAACAAAATTTTAAGCAGGCAAAAGACTAGCAGGTAACCTAGCCAGAGAGGAGACATGGATGGCAAGTAAGCAAATCAAAAGATGTTCAACATTAGCTCCTAGTGAAATGCAGGTTAAACCCGCGATAGCACCACACACCTATTACAATGGCTAAAATAAAAAATACTGAAAACACCAAGGGCTGACAAAGATGTGAAGAAACTGAATCACTCGTATATTTGCTGGTCGAAATATAAAAATGATACAGACTTCAGAAAACTGTTTTTGGCAGTTTCTTATAAAGTTAAACATACATTTACCATATGCCTTAGCAATTCCACTTCTATATATTTACCCTAGAGAAACAAAAACTTACATCCATACAATAATCTGTACAAGAGTGCTTATATAGCAGCTCTATTCATAATTGTCAGAAATTAGAAACAGCGCAAATACCTTTCAATAAGTGAGTAAACAAACATTGGGTGTGGTACATCCACCCAATGAAATTTACTCAGAAATAAAAAGGAGCAAACTACTGAAATATACAACAATTTGGATGAATCTCAAAGGCATCATGCTGAGTGAAAGAAGCCAGTCTCAAAAATTTCATGCTGTATGATTGCATTTATACGACACTTTAAAAAGACAGAAACTAAAGTGACAGCAAATCAGTGGTGGCCAGGGTTTGAGTACATGGGGGGTAGTACAAAGATGTTTAGTACTATACTTAACCAGTAGTACTAAGACTACTAAACTCGTAGGACTATAACCGTTCCACATTCTGATTGTGGTGGTGGATATACAAATCTACCCATGTGTTAAAATTCATAGAATCACACACCCAAAAAGTCAATAATATTACTGTGTGCTAATTATTTTTTTTAAACCCCAACCTTTAAAACATTAAATGGTTAGCTCATTTTTAAACTTAGAGCAGAAGTGAAAAGTTTTTGAAAGTCTGATTAATAAAGTAAATGTGTCCCAGCCACTACTATAATACTTTACCAGTGAACTTTGATGGTTAGCTACCACTTTTCTATCGCTGTGCACAGCCTGTCAGCATAGATCCCGCTCCCAACCCTCTGTTCCCCTGTCTCTGCCCTTCTCCTGCTTGTGCAGTCCCCAAAATAAATAAATATATATACCAAAAAAATGAGCATCACCTCTGGGATAGCAATTCAACTTCTTGGAATTCATCCTAAGAAAAAATCAAGCAAGGATGCTCAGCTTAGCATTGTGTTAATAGTGAAATATCGAGTGCCAGGGCTCTAAAATCCTTTCCAGTGAATGGGTAAAGATACTTTGTCATTCTCTGCTGTGCTAGATGCTGCACAGAGCATAATATTACAGTCTGAGAGCATAATATGATCAGAAATATACATGGATTAATGTGCATAAAGAACATACTGGGAGCCAAATATTGAATTGATTTTAAAAGTAAATAGAGACGCCTGGGTGGTTCAGTCGGTTGAGCGAAAGACTTCGGCTCAGATCATGATCTCAGGGGTCCTGAATTAGAACCACACATCAGAGTTCGCTGCTCTCAGCACAGAGACAGTATCTGATCTTCCGTTCCCTTCTCCCTCTGGCCCTCCCCACTGTGCCTATGTACTGTCTCAAAATTAAACATTTTTTTTAAAGTAAATAAATTATTTATTTAAATTATGTAACTTATCTATATATCAAAAAAGTAAACTACATAATGTCCAGACATTTAAAAAAATGTATCTGGGGGCACCTGGGTGGCTCAGTCAGTTAAGCGTCCGACTTTGGCTCAGGTCATGATCTCGGGCCAGTGAGTTCGAGCCCCGCGTCAGGCTCTGTGCTGACAGCTCAGAGCCTGGAGCCTGTTTCAGATTCTGTGTCTCCTTCTCTCTATTCATTGCTCTCATTCATGCTCTGTCTCCCTCTGTCTCAAAAATAAAATAAAATTTTAAGAAAATGTATCAGTATTTATTGACATAAAAGACTTACATTTCATACGTTTCTAAGTAAAAACTGCAGACTACAAAATAGTACTATCTCATTTTATACAAAATTTACAAAAAGACAGAAACCATATATATGGCAGAAAAATGCATAAAGTACATTTTGAGATATTATCATAGGTTTGTTGAGTGTGGGGTGATCATTGATTTCTATTTTCTTCTTTTCTGCATTTTCTAGGGTTTTTTTTTTCAGTTAGAGTATATTGCTTTTATGATTGAAAAAAAATCCAATAAGACTAGTTCTAGAAATAATTACCAGATTAATCAAAGACAATTTTCTTTATATTAACTCTGTTTTCTTTCTCCTCAAGAAGGCTATGCCTCTGAGGTGTTTAGAATTCTGCCTTTCTTCACAGATTCCACAGGCTTCCCAGGGGGTTCCAATGATTGCCCCATGGCATTTAGTGTCACAAGGTCAATGTCCCAGCTCAATTAACAGCTGATAATATATCTTAAGCAACATCCATACATGAAGTGCATTCAGACTCTGGGTGGGGATCAGCCACTCCCAGTAATTTTGCTGCACCCTGACTTTTTCCTTTGTAAATCTCAACTGTCTGCTTCCAAAGCTAATTTGGAAATGAATTCAGCCTTAACATCCTTCCATAAGAGCTTTCTTTGAAATAAAAAAGGCTACAGAACTTTTTTCAAGTAGTTGTCCCTAAAACTGGGTTTCATCAAAAATTTGGAATCTTTCTGATTTTTTCAGGTAATAAAAAGTCAGACATCGAAGGAAGAAAATATGTCTTTTCTTTTTTTTTTTAATCTGTCTTTCCTAAGTTAATTGTGGTTTTTTTTTTTCCTTTTTAGAGGCTGTTCACATTTCTACTCAGGAAAGAAGAATAAATGAATTCATTGGATTTTATATTTCCTTTGCATCTACATGCATCACTTTTCCATATCTACATAGCTTGCTGATTTGATGTACTTAAAAGCAATCCTGTCATCAATAATTTCAGAAAATCTTGTAATGTGCTTCTAGGATTATTTAGTCATTTGATTTCTATTTATCCTTCATACGTGGACATTTTGATTTATCTGTCGCTTATTTACAACAATGTCTTTAGTTAGCCTTCAGACTTTTTAAAAAGTTGTTTTAAAATCTATTTTGGCCAAGTTTGTCTGGGATCAGTGTTTGAATTTTATCTAAATGGGTGTTCTTGGCTTTACCCCACCTAATAAAATGTCAGGTTTGATTGTGCCATGATTATCCAAAAGATCACTCATAAACCCCTGACTAAACCAGTTTCTGTTCATTCTACACACACTCTATGCCATGTGGGGCCATTCTACCTTGCTAGAATTAGTCATTTGTCTCATCCTAAAATCTCATCTCTTTATTTCATCTTGAATTAGGTAGCCTGACAACTGACAGGTGGATAATTGAAATTTTTAATTTCTTACCCGACCTAACATTTCAACTTCACCAGTTTCACTGGGAAACTGATTGTCAGTACCCTGGTCAGGCACTTTTTTTCTACTTTTTTATTATTAAAAAAAAAATTATAATTATGGAATTTATGCTGGCAGAGATTACACAGAGAATACTTGCATAGAAAAATTTTGATGTCATTTCTAATGGCATTTTTCCCTCACAAAGACTGATAGAATTCCCTGAACTCCAGTCTAGATACACCATTTGTTACCCATCTTTCTCCAATTATCTCAAGACCACTTGTTTCACACCGGCCCCTCCCTCACATATCACCAAGCATTCCATTTCATCCAGTTAATGGTTTCCGCATTTTTATATTTTGACCTGACTTTTCTCCCATTTCCCACAAATGTCAAATAGCTTTCTACTGATAAATTGGATACCATTTTCCTCAAATAAATCATTGACTTCCCTCCAATGACATAGCATCAAATTCCTTTCAATGACTCTTGCTACTTATCATGTGCTTTTCCTAACTTGCTGGTCTCTCTGTAATTTAGAAACCATTCTATCGACTTAAAAAATTCTAAACCAACTTCCTGATGTTCTTGCTTCCTAATCTATTCTCCATAGCCCCCAAAGTCTTCTAGTTAACAATAATAGCAACTATTTGTCAACTACAATGTACTAACCCCTTCTGAGATATTATAACTTATCCTCACCCTGGGGGAAAAACTGTTCTTCCAGTTTTACAGATGAGGAAACTAAAGCTTAGGAATTCAAGTAACGTGCCCAGGCAAGCTCAGCTAGTACCAGCTGGAGTTCAAATTCAGGTCTCTCTGATGCCAGTGCAACTTCTATCTTCATGCCATGGTGTCATTCCCACCAGGGCACCCATGCCTGACCATCTTATCTGATTCATGCACCATTGCTCCTGTGTAGCCCATGACTCAGCTTCCTGCCTGCAGTACTAACCTACGCAAAGTGAGACTGGCATGGGACTAACCATACACAAGTTCCTCTCAAATTGCTATTGTGTGGCCATCTCTTAGGTCCTCAAAGTTCCTCCCAAATGCATTACTGTTTTTCCCTCAAAAACGTAATTCTTTTTCTGAAGTCTTCTCTGGTTCCTCAAGCTAACACTACTTTTCCCTCCTTTCTCAACAAAGCTGGTTATTGATTTATTACTTTTTTAGTGTGGCAGCAAATCAATACACCAGGAAGCAGTTTGTCAGATGATCCTAAGATTGCAGAACAATGATTTTCTTGAGGGAAATGAACACCAGGGCTTCCTATTTGAGAATTGTAGGTGATCCCTTCTTCCCAGCCCTTCTTTTGTTCTAAAGCAGAAAAAGCGGGTCTGGTGATTACTCACATCACATTTCCAGCTTTGCCATTCCCTTGGGCACTAACTTATTTTCTGGCATTTGGAAAAATTACTCCCTCAGGGTTTAATTGCAATTAGAGGAACAGGTTGGAGAGAACATCAAAATGCATTCTGGGAAAAAAAAATTTTTTAATGTGGAGGAAAGGAGCTAGGTGGTAAGAAGGAAGAAATTATTAATGTCAAAAATACATTTTACATAAACACAAAGCTAATAACTTACACTTAGAGTTTTTCTATTTTTGTTATTTGGCTCTTGACATGCAATTTTATTTACCTCTTTCTAAATTAATTATTAAATCAAACTGTTGTTTGGCATGTCTGCTTCTTCCCCAAATCATCTCGGCTGCCTCCAGCTGACAGTTCTGACATGCGCAGATAGCCCCTGACTGTGACCTGCTCACCTACGCTAAGACGTTGACAGCCCCTTTCTGACCCTTTAGGACACTGTTAGCCCTTCTGCAAAACAAATCACTGCTGTCTTAGCCACCTAAACTTTCTGTGGGGTCTCTTCAGCCTTTTAGGCTTTCTCTGTTAGAAATCACTATTCTTTTTAAGGCATTTTTGAGTCAGAAACTTCTTTTTTGTGTGTAGTAAACTATAAAGGAACCCTTTTTAAAATACTTTATTTATTTTTGAGAGAGAGAGAGGGAGAATGTGAGTGGAGGAGGGGCAGAGGGAGAGGGAGAGACAGGGAATCTTAAAGCAGGCTCCATGCCTAGCGTAGAGCTCCATGTGTGGCTCCATCTCTCGACCGTGAGATCATGACCTGAGCCAAAATCAAGAATCAGACACTTAATGAACTAAACCACCCAGGCACCCCTAAAAGAACTCTTTTTCACATACCAAACCTGAGGTCAAATTCATTAATCAAGTGCCTAAAAATTAGATTCAATCGCAGATTGCGTCTTTGCTTACTCTTCAGAATGCTAAATTACCTACTCCTACATGCTGGAGTCCTGGCTCCTTGAAATGATGCCCCTCACTTCCTGTGTGTCTCATATTACATAGTTATTTTTTAAGAATTTTATTCTGCTGTATTGTTTTTATGTCAGTAAGCCACTTTAAATTCCCTTTGGAACAAAGCAGGGTATATATAAAGAAATTAAATGTCTGGAAAGGATCCTAGACCCAGGAACTAAGATGTGCCGCTATTAGCTGTAGGATCTGGAACAGGTCACTCGAAAGTTCTGAGTCTCAGTTTTCTCATCTGCAGAATTATAGGGTTAGCACAAAATGATCTCTAAGGGTTTTTTTTTCTTATTCCGATCTTGGGGTGCTAGAATTGCCAGTCAATGGAACAGATAAAAATCGAGGAAATATCTAAACAGCCACAGGGCTGAATATACTCAGTCGGCACTTAACATTCATTCCCACTTCCTTCCAGTGTGCATTTCTGTACTGCAGAGGCTGCAAAACTAAAAATTACATTATCCAGTCTCGCAGCTAGGCTCCTGGATACAAATGAGGACAGCTAGATGCATTTGCATGAGATTTTAAAGGTGGAAATGAAAGAGGAACTATCTTGGTGCTTTTGGTTGCTGTTGGGAAACAATCTCGTGGAGCGGCTAGTATCCTGTCTCCAGCTTCCTGGGGCAGGAGGCAGCTGTAAGGGGGGTAGATGTCGCACTCCATGCTCTAGACCTAATCACTACCTTCCACTGAGGGTTGTCAAGAAACATTTGTGAAAGCAGTGTTCGTGGCTTCCCAGGCCTGGCTTTCTATAGCACCCATCTTATATTTTTTGATTGAGATTACAGCACCTTGAGAAGGTCATATCCGTGATGTTCTACAAGCATTGCTTGTCTCCTGTTATAGCCTGATTCTCCATTCTCCTAATGGTTTTGTGAATAACCAGCTCCCTGTATTGAATTCCTTTTTCCTTAAACTACTGAAGGGGATCAAAATATTTTACCCCAAAATATTCTATGTTAGCATAAGCATTATTTTGAACTGAAGGCAATTGAGAAATAGCAGACACAGAAAAACTCTCTACTCTCTTCCCTTATGCCTAAAAGCAGGGTATAAATTTCCCTTTGAGAAGGTGTCTCCTCCCCCCTCTCCAATACCAGGAAAAAGAGACAACTCTTTGAGGCTGTCAAATGCAACACCAACTTGAGTCTACAAAAACAAGTCTTACTAAAATAACCTTAACTTCCATTAGTCTCCCCTCATATATTCACTTTCCCACAATTTGCCACCCCTAGAAGCCCAAAAACTTTGTCTTTGTCTTACCACTTCTTCACAGATTTATCACTTTATTGTTAAAATGGTATGTAAGCTCTCAGGCCTAAACATATCTTTGGGTTTTCACTTCCTTTTCTGTGAGACCCCCATATACACATAAAAATTAAAATATTAACATCAAGGGGCACCTGGTTGGCTCAGTTGGTTAAGCGTCCAACTCTTAACCTCAGCTTGGATCATAATCTCACGGTTCGTGGGATTGAGCCCCCACGTTGGGCTCTGTACTGATGGCATGGAGCTTGCTTGGGATTCTCTCTCTCTCTCTCTCTCTCTCTCTCTCTCTCTCTGTGTGTGTGTGTGTGTGTGTGTGTGTGTGTGTCTCAGTCTCTCCCTCTCTCTCTCAAAAATAAATACATAAAATTTTAAAAAATTAATATTAACATCAAATAAAATTTATGTGCCTTTTTGCCTGTCTTTTGTCAGTTTAATTTGCAGGATTTCGGTCAATGAACAGTTACAAGATACAGGAAAAAGTTGTTTTTTTTTAACCTTACAACACCTGGAGTCGTTTTTGATGTCTTTCTTCTAGCCTAATTTATTTTCAGGTTCTAGTTTCTTCTTCCCTGGTTCTTGCTAAGTTTTATTTGTCCATGTATAATTTGTTTACATGATGCAAACCTGGTTTGACAAGTGAAAAATGTAATCAAATTGGTCCTATGAGACCTTTTATAATACCCATTGCAAGGACTTGTTTTTCCTTTTTTTTCCCTTTGAATCAAGTCAAATGTTCTTCCAAACTTATTCAGCACTCAGTGTGATTATCTCTGTGCCATGGCACATAATGACCTAGGGATTTTCTTTGGAAACTATTTAGTGTTTCTGCATTTCTTTGCCTCTGGTTTGATCTGCTATTTTGAGTTCAGGCTTTTCTCCTTCAGATATCTGAATTAATATATATATAAGATCCTGAAAAACAGGGGGGGTACCTTGTGGCTCAGTCAGTTGAGCGTTCAACTTCAGTTCAGGTCATGATCTTCTGCTTTGTGGGTTCGAGCCCTGCATTGGGCTTTGTGCTGATGGCTCAGAGCCTGGAGCCTGCTTCGGATTCTCTGTCCCTCCCCCACTGATGCTCTGTCTCTGTCTCTCAAAAATAAACATTAAAAAAAAATTGTTGAAAGATCCTAAAATACATTATCCACTATATATTTTTAACTTTTTACTTTGACATAATTGTAGGTTCACAAAAAGTAGCAAAGAAAGTCTCTAACTTTTCTAACACACATCATGCCACATTATTTCCCTCTTCAAAAAGCTGAAGTCAGAAGTGACATCATGGAAAATGGCAGAGAAGGAAATTCTATGGCTTCATCCCTTCATAAAAGCAATTAAGAGTGATGATGGTTGCACAACAATGTGAATGTAATTAATGTCACTGAACTACTAAAAATGGTTAAAATGTCAAATTTTATGTGCATTTATATACATTTACTATAATAAAAAATTGAATTATGCATGAGACAAAATCAACTTAATAAAATTGCTTAACAAAATTGTCAATCAACTTTTGCAGAACTCTGGAATCTAGTCAAAAATTAACAGCAATCAGGGAAAACCTAATGATGACAGAAGCTACCACACTTTAGTAAGAGCATTGTGGTATTTCAGATTGCCCATCTACCGTGGCCCACCCCCAGAGTAGTAATGCCCAAGAAGTTAGTAGCATGCATTCCTGGTATAGGTTGGCAGTGTTGGAGGGAGTGATATGGATATGAGTCTCAAAAAAAACTGTGGTAGTGTGTTTCAACTTCTTTGGTAGCTCCCTAAAGGACCAGCCAAGGGCCTGTCTTTGTTTTGCTTGACTCCGAGCATTCCCAGGTCTGGGGTGACTTCCCAGGCAGCATTTGCAGAAAGTATTTAAAAGCACAAGCATCAGCCATGGGAACGTGGAGCAAGGGATAGCAGTCAGGACAAGCAATAGACCAATGAGAAAACCCCAAGGGGAAAAAAAAAAAAAACATAGGGAAAAGTGATACATGGAGGATAGGGCTTTTAAAAGCTCCTACACAGTACTAGGGAATTGATAAGACCAGGCACATTCCCAGAGCTGGATATATGGTCAGAAAAGTCCTGAAAAGACCTGAAGCTTTTACCTCCCGACTGACCTTCAGGCTCCGAGCAAACAGGAAAAGGCAGAGTTGTAAATGGCCTGCCTAACTGTTTAAGAAGTATTCCCACACAGAGCCAATTTTCAGACTTGGAAGAGTGTTTTTCATTTTTCTTTTTTGCCTTTAGGCATTTAAGGCAATTCTGTCAAAATACTAGATGACCATTAAGCTAATAGAACACAGATTTCTGTAGCCACACACAACAAAGAATACAGATTTTATTAAAATTGTTTAGAAAGGCCACTAAACAAGCCAGCAACAACTCAAAAGAAGCCTCATTAACAAAACTCAGGAAGCGGAGAGAATCTGATCCTCAAAGCTGTCACATTATAATATTAAAAATGTTCAGTTTTCAACAAAATATTGTGAGTTATACAAGAAAACAAGAAAGTATGGTTCACTGACAGGAAGAGAAAAAGAAAGTAATGGAAACTGTCCCCGAGGAAACACAGGCATTGGATTTACTAGACAAAGACTTTATATCAACTGTCTTAAAGATGCTATAAGAGATTAAGGACACCACAGGCAGAATCAAAGGAAACCAAGAGAGTGGTGTCTCACAAAAATGATCTACGCATTCAGTGCCATCCTTATCAAAACCCCAACAGTATTTTTTACAGACATGGAAAAGTTGATCCTAAAATCCATATAGGTTTGCAATAGCCAAATCATCTTGAAAAAGGAAAAATTTCCAACAAGGCTGCAAAAATCATCCAGTGGAGAAAGAATAGTCTCTTCAACATATGATGCTGGCAGAACTGGATGTCCCCATGCAAAACAATGATGTTGGACCCTGCTTCCCACCACAAAAAATCCACCCAACATGGATCGAAGACCAAAATTTAAGTGTTAAACCTGTACAATTCTTTGAAGAAAACGTTGAGGAAAATCTCAGTGACCATGGATTTAGCAGTGGATCTTAGACATGACACCAAAAGTGCAAGGAACAACGACAATAAAAAAGATAAACTGGAATTAATCAAAATGAAAAATGTTTGTGCACCAAAGGACACTGTCAAAAGAGTGAAAATATAACCAGAGAATGGGAGAAAATATTTGCACATTATATCTCTGATTAGAATCTGGCATCCAGAATATGTAAAGAACTCTTACACCAACCCCAGGAAGACAGTAAAATAAAATAAAATAAAATGGATAAAGGACTTAAATAGGCATTCTTCCAAAGAAGATATACCAATGGCCAACAAGCACATGAAAATATGTTCAACATTACTAAAAATTAGGGAAATGCAAATCAAAACCACAATGAGATTCCACTTTACACTCACTAAAAGGGTTATAATTTTTTCTAACGGAAATACTAAGTGTTAGCATGACTGTAGAAAAATTGGAATTCAAGTACTTTACTAGTGGGAATGTAAAATAGTGCAGTCGTTGTGGAAAACAGTTTGACAGTTTCTCAAAAAATTAAGTATAAAATTACCATATGACCCAACACTTCCAATCTTAATTATATCCTCAAAGAATTGAAAAGAGGCACTCAAAATCTTGTACATAAATGTTCATCACAGAATTATCCACACTACACTAGCCAAAAGGTGGAAATAACCCAAATGTCCATGAAATCATGAATGGATAAGAATGTTGGTATATCCAAACACTGGAATATTACTCAACCATGAGAAGGAATGAAATACTGATACATGCTACATACGACATGGATAAGCATCAAAATCATTACAGTCGGTGAAAGAAGCCAGACACATAAGGTCACAGGTTGTATGATTCCATTAAATGAAATATCCAGAATAGGTAAATCCTTAGAGACAGACAGTAGATTCAGTTGCTGCCAGCGACTAGTGGGGAAGCAAAGTAATGAGTGACCGTTCAATGGGCACAGGGGTTCTTTTTAGGTGATGAAATATTTTGGAACCAAATAGAGGTGATAGCTGCACAAGGTTGTAAGTGTCCCTGAATTGTTCATTTTAAAATTGTTAATTTTATGTTACGTGAATTTTACCACAATTTAAAAAAGCAAAACCTGAAGCCCCTTTTCCTTGTCTACACAATAAAGTATAAACTCCTCACTTACTCTGGCATTCTACACTTTCCATTGTCTGACTCTGTCTCTTTCCAGCTTTGTCTCCTTCCATATCCCAAACTCATCAGAGATGTACTGGCAAATGTGTGAATCTTTTATGCCCTCACTCACCTCCACACCATTGCACATGAAAGATCCTTTCTTTCTCCTCCCTACTTTGCTTGACTAACTCCTACTTCTTCAAGGTTCTGCTCAGATTTGCCCTCTCTGGAGAGCATTCCCCGCCCCCCACCCCCCAATCTTACTCCCTAGCTCCAGCTGGAGTATAGATTTAACGGTAGGATCCTACAACACCCTTTGCACACTACAGTTGTCACACTGTCTTCTAATTACCTCCCTCTCCAAACTGTGAGGTTCTCAAGAGCAGAAATTGTGCCAGAAATATCTCCTGGCAGTAATCCTGGCACACAGCACATGCTCGTGAAGTGTTGAATTGATCAATTTTCTCCGGCATGCTTTTTGAACCTAACTTCTGTTTCTTCACCTTATACTATAGTCTAATACTGTCAAGTGTCCTCACCATCATGGGCCACTGGTCACCAGGAGCCTCAGAGAGTGTGGATCCTCATAGACACATGACCTCTGAAGAAACATCCCAGCATTCATGCCCTTTTTCTAGTGGATCAGTAATGCCAGTTCTTTATTCAATGAACACAAGGGGAAGGACACGAGGACCTTGAAGTCAAAGGCATAAAATCCAAGTTCTTGTTGCACCATTCACTTGTACAACCTTGGCCAGGTCACCTATGCCCTATGGGATTCATTTTCCTCATCTATAAAATGGGGATTAAAAATAACTGCTCTGTCTTCTTCACAGAATCACTTGAGGATTAAAATGAAATCAATGTATTTGCATAGATTCTATTTTCTAAATTTTATAGCCCTCAACACTTTTCAAGTCCATTCATAAGAGGAATTTAGAGTCAACCAAAATTGACCACCTTCCCAGTCAGGGTCAGCAATTTTTTATTGAATACATATAACTAAGTAAAAATTCTAACACAGTAAAGAAATACGAATGATTATGTATTCATCTTCCTTGTCTCTAAAATAGCATTCTTGAGACTTATTCTTAGAAATAGTCATGTTCTGGGGAGTTTCTGTCCCACATACATGAATAACTGAGGTAATAAGGATAAGCTGGAGGGTCTGCCTGATCCTGCTATCCTGGTACCTGATCTGTGACTGCATGTTAGGAAACAGGATGCTGGGGGGCAGTTACGCCCATGTTCATGACACAATGAAAGCTGTTTAAACTCCTACCCAGATCTGACAGTATAACCAAAATCCACAATAAATCACTCCCTAGCTTGAGACTGGAGTAAATATTCTTTAGAGAATGAAGTTGATTTTAAGCTTTATTGAGGAAAGATTGCCTTATACTTTCCAATGAGCTATGTTTTTAAAAATGTCATTCTTTCCCTGATATATTCATGACCCCATTTCAGGACTCCCACTAGTGATGACTTAAGGGTCACTTTAACCTGTCCATTCATCATAAAAACCTAGAGTCAATTAAGATTGACCACCTTTCTCAGCCATCGTCTACAATTTTTTTCTTTGCTGTTAATGGCTAGCCCATAACAATAGTAAAATGGATAAATAAAGGCAATCATTAAGTGGTTACTTTAGGCTCCTTTTGTATTTGCTTGCTATGAAATAAATAACAAATCCAATGTAAATAAAGTTATTCTTGTCATAACCAATTTTAGGGGCATGAAATGGTCTAGGAAAAAGTTTCAGGCCACGTGAGTCACGAAAGCTTGATCAAGTGAGGGGATGACCACTTCTTCAAATAGCAGAAATATTGTCTTCTACTTTCAATTCGCAATCATCTGAAAGCTGTTCTCTTTTCCATCAAAATTAAGAGCTGCTTTTATTGCTTCCCTCTTCCCTCAGACTGTCCTTACCAACAAAGCAAAGCATAACTAGAGAGAAGAAAGTGAAAAACACCTAGACACAACTCTTTCCTGGGCAACAGCACTTCACAATTTGCACAGAAGATTCTGAAGTAAAGCCAAGTTTCTTAAGTTCTAGTTGTGCTTGAATCCGTGCAAGAGTAAATTAAGGACAGTGATAGCCTGAGCAAGGGACAGATGATGCATGAAGGCTAAGTCTAAGTTTAGATCCAACTGTAAACATTGAGCCATTACCAACTGTCCACAAAATTAATAGTAAATTCTTATGCAACCTGGCACAGAGCAGGGAAGAACGATGGAGTAGAATGACCGAAGGAGATGAAAGATGTAGATTTCCTGAATGAGGAGAGATTGGAAGTTAACATCCCAACCCAACCAACCCAACCAATCACAGCCACACTGGCCTGAAACATGTCTTTACCCAGGCCATATCCCTAGCAAATTCCTACTCTTTCTTCAGGACTCAGTTCACTTACCATCTCTTCTGTGAATCCTTTCATTCCCCAGATGCTCCACTTCCTGGTGTCATAGATCTTTGTTCATTTCCCTATTAAAGCACTTACCACATTGAATTGCAAAATCTTGGCATACTTGCCTGTTTCCCATGTCTTATAGCTTTGTGTTCCTTGAACTCAGCAAACTGTCCAGCATTGAGCAGAGGCTCATAAATGTTTTTTGAACAGTTAGTGAATGTCCCATTCCCCCTCTCACCAGCCAGCTATCTACCTCCACCATAGCCTTGAAATCTCAGGTCTTATTTCCTTACACAAGGTCCCAGATTATAATCCTCTTTGAGATACTAACATAGGGAACTAAGTTTTGTCTGCAAGATCTTAACAGCATCATTAATTGTGGTCATGGGGAACATGCAGGTTGCCTAACAAAAGCCAGAATGTATGGCCTTACAGTTTTGGCTACCAGTGAATTTATATCAAAGACCAAAAAGTAGACCAAGACGTCTAAATATAAGTTCACGTATGCTCTGCTCTACCCACAGTGGTAGAAGAAAGATAAGACAACTACACAAAATAAATACTACCCTGCATGCTTTAAGATTTTTCAGCAGACTTTCTGGTAAAGATGTATTATGAGGATGAATAGAGAAGGGAGGAAATAAATATCTGATTTGTTACAAGTTTGGGTTTATGATAGCATATATACACTGCACTCTTCTAGCATGTTCTGTTGTGCCTGGAAGCCAGGTTGCATGGCTTAGTTTTTTCTTTGCCACTCCTTATCCATTTCCTACCCTTCTGTGTCTTGCTCTCTGTCCTAGGAGGCTGCCCAGGATTGATGCATCATTGCCCTCTGGGAATCACCAGCCAAGATCACAGAGCAGAGAGAGACTGCAGTCTATTTCCCCTGCCTTAGGGGTTCCATGACAGCTCCTCTTCCACGCCCCAGCTCTCCCCAGACTTGTAATCCTTTTCCTGGTGGTGCTGCCTTCTGTTTCCTGGAGAAAGCCTGACTGATAGAATAGTCGCCTGCCAGCAACTGGAAAAACATGTGTATAAGCCCATTGATTTTTGCCCATTTCAGAAAGATCACAAGCTTTGGTAGAACAATAGATAGTTCCTCCTGGCAACTGTTTTGAACACCGACAATCTGACCCCACCAGGGACAAATGTCTGAAGCTGCACCTCTCCTTACTGCCACAACTGACCTCTTCGTGCACAACCATGGCTTACTTCCTTTCACTTCAGGAAACCTGCTGTAAGCATCCTTACTGGTTCCTCAGTGTCAATAAAAAAAAAAAAAAAAAAAGAGAGAGAGTGAATATCTAGGAAGGCTCTTGTGGCCATGTGTTATCTGTGTCAGATTTTACTTGTGTTCTTTTGTTTAAAAACACTTTGGATTCCCTTGGGATTATTACTGATGCAGAACCACATTTTCAAAAAGATTCTTTAATTCTTGACAGAAAAGCAGCTCACCTGTTCTCTGACCATTTTTCAAAATGGATTGAGTTTCATCATTACTTGCACCCCTCCCTTTCCAGGTGCTGGATGCTTAGAGTAGATCCCTCAGGCATAAGGATGGTGTTGTCTGTCACTTCTAAGTGATACTTCCAAGTGCTTTTCTCTAGAAAGGCAGACTCTTCTGGGAGTTAAAGATGATGAATGCCAAAAATTGTTTTTCAGATGTTTGCGGTTTAATGGAACACAGAATGTGCACTGTCGGGTAGCACCAATGTTCATTTTTAAGCTTTCCTTATGTTACCATATATTTGCCTAAAATATTATGTTACTTTGGCTTTCTATATGCCTACATTTCTGTGCAATGTTCCTAAGACTCCAGACATTCTAAAGCCCATTTTAAAAATCACCACCACCACCAACAACAACAAAAAATTTAAGTCCTTCGGCAATTGCATTCAGGTAGGAGCGAAGAATTTAATTTGAGGCTCAAAAGTAAGGATGCTTACAGGAATCCCAAACATGGCCCAGTACTATATGCCTGAGAATTGCTTCATATAAATACCCTTCTCATTGTATTAAAACAACTGTTTCGTATATAAATAATATCTACAACATCAGCCATATTCAGAGACACAGACCCTGGTGTTATTGAGATGAATAGTTATTCTCAGCGGTGGGTCCCTGAAAACCTGATTTTCTAGAGTCTGATGGCTTTCAGTCAGCAGGTATTTTCTGGGTTTCTATGGAATTCGTGGAGGCTAATGTTCCCCACCTACCTCAGAGGGTCAGAAGACAATATTAACTTATCCTTTGTTCTGTCTAGAATTTGCCATTAAACTCATTAACATGACAAGAGGGAAGGAAGAAAGAGCAACACCCCTGCCCTTGGGGACATCTAAGAAGCCCGAGCACACCAGGCAAAGTAAGCCCACTAAAGCTAGGTCCATATGAAGAGAATGTTCCCCAGCACTATTAGAATGGCCAAACAGGAATGCAGCCTAAAGGAGTTTATTTTGACCCTCTGTACTGTATGTTTAGGAGAAGAGCTGATCAAAATGAATTTGAATTCACTTTACCACAAAGCCCTTCTACATTGTCATGGCTAGAAGCATGTTAATCAGTCATGAAGACCAGTGGAGTCCATATCATTGCCTTTTGAGCACATTATATTTAAGCGAATTAAGCAGTTATTGAACCTATAAAACTGTATCTACCAAGCACTCTACCAGATACCTGCATAGAGGCTTACAGGAATACAGATAATCAAATATGGGGGGGGGGGGGGGGGCCGGGGGCGGAGGGGCCCCTGGGTGGCTTAGTCGGTTAAGCCTCTGACTCTTGATTTTGGCTTTGAACCTGATCTCATGGTTCATGAGTTTGAGCCCCACATCAGGCTCATGCTGACTGTGGAGCCTATTTGGGATTCTCTCTCTTTCCCTCTCTTTCTCTCAAAAATAAATAAATAAACTTAAAAAAAAAATCAAATATGTTTCCTGATCTTAAGACTACTACCTGGCTGGGAAAAGCAATCATAATCAGATTAATATGGTTGGGGAGAAATAAGTTCATGCCCAAACAGGTTGATTGTTTGGAGTAGGAGTTGACTCCTTTGGAGCTAAGGTAGACAACCATGTCAGTAACAAGAATAAGCTTTAGATGATCAAAATGCTTCCCATCTAGCTGTTTGGTAGTATAACCTGTCTCTCAGGCAAATCCCAACTGTCCTACCAGATCCTTCCAGAGCTGCAATTTTACTCCTTTTCTTCAGGAGGAACTAAGCTGTCTGGGATGCTCAGTTTACAGAAATGGCTTATGGAGCTTTAAGATGGACATGATTTCTATCTTTTTAAAAAACTAATTCTACCTTACTCACAATCCAATGCAAGTTCCTCCAGACCTAAGGAAATAGTTTTCAAAGCATATTTTAAGGGTCTCTTACATCAAAATCAACTAGGTACATGTTAAAATTAAGTTTTCTGGACTGTACTAACCTCTAAGACCTACTAAACTGGTAGAATAGCTCAAGAATCTTAATTTTAATAAGTATCTCAGGTTGTTATGCCTCTACCACCAACAGTTTGATAACCTGTGTTAAGGGGCTTTGTTTATTTTTTTTTTTTGGCATCTTCCTAACCTTATTCTTACCAATTAAATCTATATTAAGAATCATCCTGGCTCGGGGGCGCCTGGGTGGCTCAGTTGGTAAGCATCTGACTTTGGCTCAAATCATGATCTCACGGTTCATGATTTGAGTCCCACATCTGGTGAGCACAAGCCCCACATTGGGTAAAACATGAGCCCTGCTTTGGGTAAAACAGGAGCCCTGCTTTGGGTGAACCCCACTTCTCTCCCTTTCTCTCTCTCTCTCTCCCTCTGCCCTTCCTGGAATTCTGTCTCTCTCTCTGCCCCTTGTTCACTTGCGCCCTCTCTCTGTTTCTCAAAAAAAAAAAAAAAAAAAAAAAAAAGAATCCTCCCTGCTAGTTACGTTGTTTTCTATGTTGCAGGAATTACTAGCCCCAAGGCCCTTGGATTTCTACAAAACCCCTGGATGGACTTCAAGACAAAAACCCCTGAACATATACGCAGAATTGTATGCAAGGGTATGTTTTTTTCTGGGGTAAGATTCCATAGGCATCTTCAGATTATCAAAGGAGCTCCAAGACATAAAATAGTCAACCCACTGCTTTATGGAACTGATTATATGTAAACCCTAGGTCCCCATTGTTGAAATTAGTTTCCCCATGGAGTCAATACATGCATGGATACAAAGCAACCTAAGCAACAGAATTCTCAAGCTAATAAAATGAATCGACATTTATTGAGCATCCTGGGTGATTATGATGCAGTGAACACATATTCATTTCTCACAACAACTCTTCAGCTCCTTACAGTGGAAAGTAGCATTATCGCTATTTATGTTCCTAATAACAATAATTTATCGAGCATTTACTATTTGCCAAATTTATTCTAAGCACTTCGCATAGAGAAGCTCATTTATATCTTACAACACCTCTATAGCTAAAGTGGGTTCTACTATTACCTTCATTTTACAGATGAGGAAACTGAGACTTCCCATGAACTCCTTTCCCCTCATTTCCACATCCTTAATAACAATAATAGCAAAAGCAGTAATAATAATAATAATAATAATAATAATAGTAATAGCTAACTTTCATTGAATTCGTTATGTGCCAGGTACTATTCAAAGCACTCGTTTTAGAGAAGAGGAACCTGAGGCCCAAAAAAGCTTAGTAGCCTTTCCAAAGCCAGCCAACCAGCAGTAGAGAGAGCCAGGATTCAAGTTCCAGGCTGCCCAGAGAGCCCACATCCATCAGGCTCTCTACTATCACAAGTTCTGGACTCTGCCTTACTGAGGAATTAGTGATCAGGAGGGCCTGAGTTTCCGTGGATGCGCCTCTCCAGTCTAATGGATTTCTTTTCTTTCCTCTTTTAAAGCTCTATTTACGCGACAGGCTGCTGGGACTAGCCCTCCCCCCAAGTTTCCACCGGCATCCTACTGCCACCTTGCACTGCAGATGAGTCCCAGGTGACAGTACACCCAGCCTCCCTTGCTCGCTCTCTCGGCTCTACCCGGGTTCCCAGACCACACAAGGTCACACCAGTTGCTCCGGGATGTTGGAGCTCTCGGTTACAATCACAGACACAATAGGACCCGACAGCCCTGCCTGCTGGCAGGAGAACTGGGCAGTATCATATTTCAAGTCTTGCCTCTGCCTAATGCTTTGAGACCATTCAGAGCCCGGTTAAAAAAACACAGTCACGACTCTCCTCGAGGCTGGGGCTGTTGATTTTGTTAGGTGAGATCACTTGAGGAATATAAAACTCAAGAGAAAGAGTGGCAAAAAGGAAAAACAATAGGTGGATAGATAGGGTCATACAAAAGTCACAGAGCAGTGGAGGAAGAGCCCAGCACAGCGTTCTGCTCACTTTGAACCTAGGGTTTAAGAACCTAAGGAATTAATTCCTATTTGTTTGAATCCCTTCCCAACTATACAATGTTTACTTGCACAGTGGCTTTTAATTCAGCATGTGTGTGTGTGTGTGTGTATGTGTGTGTGTGTCCGTGTGTGTGTGTCTATAAAAGAGGCTAAACTATGACTCTCTTAAAAACAAAAATCTTGGGGAGCCTGGGTGGCTCAGTCGGTTAAGCGTCCGACTTCGGCTCAGGTCATGATCTCACGGTCCGTGGGTTCGAGCCCTGCGTCGGGCTCTGTGCTGACAGCTCAGAGCCTGGAGCCTGTTTCAGATTCTGTGTCTCCTTCTCTCTGTGACCCTCCCCCATTCATGCTCTGTCTCTCTCTGTCTCAAAAATAAATAAACGTTAAAAAAAAATTTTTTTTTTTTAAATCTCAACAGTAGCAGTGTTTCAGAGCCCAGCATACACACTGCAAAGGTTTTGTGTTCAAAGCACACAACATTCGTATGGCTGACCATCTATTTATGCTGGGCTTTTAATGTTATGCAAGACTTTTTCCTTCCTTTATTCACCACTTAGTGACCATGCTGATTCAACATTTTATAGATGCATAAATTTTCCTTTAGAAGCTGTGCCGAGAATGTGCACCTCCCTGGGCCAGTTTCTTATTGAAATCAGATGATGCAGAAAGTATCCTCTCACATTTCGGTGAGAGGCTGCCCCCTAGTGAAAATTTTCAGCTACACATTCAGCCTACAAATTTATTGTTGCAAACACTGCAGAGGTTTCTTGACACAAAGGAGAAATGTCCTTCAGTTGCCAGGGATGTGACAGCGTTGTGTAATTTAACCATCAATCAGATGTTGCTTTCCTTTCAACTTCCCCAGCCTATTTTTGGTACGTCTCGGTGTTCTGTAAAGTTTTCTTTGATATTTCAAGATGTCTCTGATTTTAAAATATACATACAAGATAAATACAAAAACATAATATAAATAAAATATTCTGAAATATAAACAAAAACATCTTCATGAAACAAAGTGAAAGATGATGACCCGTGCCCTTTCCTTGTTGTTTTGACAGTGAGCTGTATGTGTATTTCCATTTCTACTTATTTCATTTGGCTGTCTCATGGTATTCTTTCCTATCAAGGGTAGCTACGTAAAGTAAATGATTTTTGCCTTTAGAAGGTGACTGTATCCACATTCTAAATACTTTAGTGGTCAATGCCTCTATTTTTTTTTAATTTTTCAATGTTTATTTATTTTTGAGAGACAGAGAGACAGAGCACAAGCAGGGGAGGGGCAGAGAGAAAGGGAGACACAGAATCCGAAGCAGTCTCCAGGCTCTGAGCTGTCAGCCCAGAGCTGGATTCAGGGCTTGAACTCACGAACGGAGCCATGAGATCATGACCTGAGCCAAAGTCAAAAGTCGGACACTTAACTGACTGAGCCACCCAGGCACCCCACCTCTATTTTTAATTGAAGTCTAACATTTGTCCTCATGCAGGTCTTGGAAATAATTCAGATGAAGCATTCTACATAGTGCCTTACAAGCCTTAACTCGTTACTACAAAATTATCCAGTTTAGACAAACGTTACTTTGAATGCTAAACAAGAATACGGTTAATGTTTTGTTTACGGATTATTTCTACATTGCTGTACAGAAATGAAATAGTTTTCATGACAAGGTTAAACATAGACTCTCCATTAAAAGCTAGTGTTGAGAAACTTTAAAAAAGTGGCCAATTTGACCTTTGTTATTGTTTCTCCTCTCCCAGTACTCCCATCTATCTAACATCAGTAGAAACGATACTATGTTGCCTGAACTAACCTTTTTGAAACTTTTAAGACTTAAAGATTAAAAACATCAGTGACTGTGAACAATTGTTATAACATCTGGGTGTTTGGAAACACTCCGCTTTGCTCTTCTGCTGTCTAATTTTGTACAGATGCCATCCAAGATTAGAATCAAAGGGTGTTCTTCATTTTATTTTGGTGATTCTTCCATGGATTTTAAGCTCTTTAGAATCAAAGTTCTTTTAGTTTCTTCTACTCATGTACACTGATGAATATCCTCCATTTTGTAGGTGGTGAGGACTAATTTGGGTGAAACTCACAACAACGCTATGGGAGAGGTATCAGTATACCGTCTTTAGAGTTAATGAGACTTGGCTCAGAGAAGTTGAGTCACTTTCCCAAGGATAACACAGCTCATGAATAGCCATCAGAATTCAAACCCTAACCAGTTGAGGCCAAGCCCTGTGCTCTTTCTCATCAAGATTGTTCTACATCCTGCTTTGGCTTGTTGTTTACTAAATTTTTTTTTATTTAATGTTTATTTATTTTTGAGACAGAGAGAGACACAGCATGAACAAGGAAGGGGCAGAGAGAGAGGGAGACACAGAATATGAAGCAGGCTCCAGGCTCTGAGCTGTCAGCACAGAGCCCGACACGGGGCTCGAACCCACGAACCGCGAGATCATGACCCGAGCGGAAGTTGGATGCTCAACAAACTGAGCCACCCAGGCGCCCCTGTTGTTTACTAAATCTTAAAGGCATAGGGCATACTGTCCTTACTTAAGAGAGAAAATTACATCAGGGAAGGCTAAAAAGCCAGGAGGTGCACACAAATGTCAGCATTTCTCTGTTGAGGTCAGTCAGATGTTCTAAATTAAGAAAAGCTACTCTTGTTTATTTGGGGGAAGAATGAATGGGAGCTGTCCCTAAGCAAGTGAGAAGTATTGGTAATGCCTCTCTTCAGGGAGTCTCACTGAGGCTGCACCCTTTTCCCCAGTCATGAATAAGTTATGAAGGTGAAATTTCTCTACTTATACAAAGACATTGTCATAATGCAAAAGAAGGGGGCTTCAGATAGACATTGCTAAGAGCAGATGGCATTATCTGAAACAACAAACAAACTGCCCCTTGTGGGATTATTGTATCATGGGAGCTCAAAGAGCTGCTCAAACAACAATATCCATAAATTGTGATTCAGAATTGGATTTGAAATTTCACGGCTGAGGGAATATTGGCAATATTTTTTCCTTCAGTTATTAAACTGAGTAGTTGGGTTTTCTTTGTTTTCTTTTTTGTTTTTTGTTTTTTGCCTTTTTGTTCTTTTGTTGTTTTTTGTTTGTTTTTTGTTTGTTTTTTGGTCTTTTTTGGTTTTTGGTTTTTGTTTTTGTTTTTTTTGTGGTTTTTTTTGCTTTCTTTTGTTTTGTCTTGGTCCATTACCTACACTCAGGATGAACAACAACAAAGAATTGTTGCCTCTGGAAGTTTCTGAATCTTACAAGAATGCTTAATCTGCCTTTTAAAAAGGCATAGCCAGGTGATCCACAGTTATTTTTCTTTTTAAAAAATATGAATTCAGTTATGCGAAGAAGCAGACAGTGGTCAATGAAGTAATTGTTCAGCAAATATTTACTTGCTGTCTTTGGGAGAAACATCCTTACTTCCCTTCCTGGTGGTTTTCCTTGACCATGTGATTTGCTATGGCCAGAGGAAGGTGGGTGTCAGAATATGCCAGGTGAGAGACATCACATTTCTGTGCTCAATCCCCTGGCCCTATCTGTTCACTGACACCTTCACGCTTACTCATAGGACAGAGTCCCAGTAAAAGCCTATTTACTATTATCCTAACAGGCCCTGTTATCTCATTTCCCAGCTACTTTACAGTAGGCAAGGCGAAATTGCTAGATGTAAACTTGCTGGTAACAAGGTAAAAGGTAACTGCATCACAGAAGGAGGAGACAGAAATACCATAAAAAGGTAACACAAGGTTTCAAAATCATAGGAAGCTAGGACAAATTAATAGGAAGATAAAATCCCTAAGTGTATCATTTTCCCAATAGGAAATAAATAAAACAGAGGAGTTAGATCAATTCCAAAAAATTTACTTCGAAAATTGCTTAAATAGTAGTTCTTAGGGTTTTTGGAGTATAGTCCATTTTGAAACACCTGTAAAAAATATGGATTCTCTCTTTGGAAGAAAATGCATGTGAAGAAACACCACAAAATCTTCCATATAATTTTAGGTTGTTCAGTCCCTAGAACTGATTCATGAACACTGGGATTTAAACCACTATTTTAAGATTAAAAAAAAAAAAAACAACTTTACTTCCAGGAGGGGTGTAATTTAATTATCAGAATTTTTTTTTTAATTCTTGTGAAGCATAATTCCAGATAAATGAGGCATCCTGGAATTCATAAAGCTATAAATAGGTCTTTGCCAATTACCACCCTATTACTGCATAGACTGGCCCTGGAAGAGATTAATGATCTTTACATCTCCTAGGACTTCATGTGATATTCCACATCTCTCAACTTCATTTTTATGAACTTCAAGTTTACAAGAGCCCAATAATTAGATCATTGTTCTATACTTTCATGTCACTGGTCCATTGCTTGTTAGAAAAATAGAAAGCCATTGGATCCATTTTATTCTTTTTGGTAATACAATAAGGGATTTTTTTTCCCACCTCTGCCCCTTAACTTAAATTTCCTCTGTGAAATATGAGGCATCCATCTTGCTTTTGCTTATGGAAACCTCTACTTTATGAGTAGATATTGAGTTTTCAATGTCAGATCCTTGAACATTTATTTTTCCAACTCCTTATTCTCTCATTCAAAAGAAAAAAAAAGAGCCCCAAACTGACAGTTATTGTTATAGATATCACAACAGTTCACCATTCTGCAGCCACAATTGGTAGTCCACAGGATCAAATTCATAGATTTTAAAAACCAAAGTGGGAGGATAGCAACGATTCTTAGTAAGATTACTGGCATCATGTGCCATTATGACTAAGAATACCTTAATATAATTACATTTTCAAATCACATTTATATTTTTTTTCAATTATTACATTCCCAAGAAGGGAAGAAACGTAACATTAATTGCATGCCTACCATGGACAAGCACTGAATTTGATTCCTTAAACACTTATCTCATTTAAATCACCATAACACTTTATAAAGTTTGAATTATTATTCCCATTTTACAGATGATGAACCTGAAATCAAACACATGACATGACTTGCCCAAGGTCACACTTCATAAGTGACAGTGAAAACTCTTATACCCAGGTTTATCTTATACCCAGGTCATTCCCATTACACTGTTAGAGAATAGAAATGACAGGGAGGTTTTGATACCCTTTTTGAAAAAATCTAAAGGATTATCATGTAGAAAAGAGAATAGAATTGTTCTTTGTAAATCCAAAAGATGGGATTTATAACCAATGTATGAATATAAGAAGAGGCAGACCTGGGTTCAATGTTAAAAGAGTATTGATGAGTGTCCCTGAGAGGGTATACTGTGCCCACCAAGCTCTGAAATTGACATTCAAAAATTGAAAATTATTTTTTAAAAAAACCCCACTCGAATACAAAGCTGGGGATCTGAGCAGATAAAACTGCCTTTTGATCACTTACCATCACGGACCCCCTGCACTGCAACAGCACCACAAGGGGCCTGGGGCAGCCTTACAGATTCCTAGTGACCCCTCAAAACATGGGGAACAAACGAATGCCTTCCCTTAAGGCCAACTGTTTGCACACAGCTCAGTGAGGGCTGGAAAAACCATGGGAGGCTTCCAGTTAAAGTGAAGAAACTCTGTATTCAGAGCCTGTGTGTCAAGCTGTGGCCCACAGATTCCTGGAGGTCACTGAGGCCCTTTCTGGGCATCCATGAGGTTAAAACTATTTTCATAATAATACCAAGGTATTGTTTGCCTTTTTACTGTGTTGACATTTGCACTAATGATGAAAAAGCAGTAGTGAGTGAATTGCTGGTGCCTTAACCCAAATCAAGGTGGAGACACCAAACTAATCTTAGTTGTCTTTGTATTCTTCCTCACCATACACTCCCAGTGTTGTTCACTTTTTATTTTTTGAAGTTACGTATGCCTTTATTGAAAGTATTCTCTTCTCCCTATATTTACCTCTAATTTTTATGTAGTAGTTGCTTTTTTTTAATATGAAATTTATTGTCAAATTGGTCTCCATACAACACCCAGTGCTCATCCCAATAACCAATATGATAAATATTGATAGGCATAATCCACAGAAACAAAACTATTGGGCCTTCAATAACTTTTAAGTGTATAAATGACTTCTGAGACCAATGGTTCCTGTTTGAGAATGGCTAGTCCAGGTCAATAATTTGAGATAAATGGGGACTCGGACGGTGTAGTCGTTCCCAATAGGAGAAGACTCTATGCCCAGGAACCAGGCAGGATTGTGTATTGCAGTGAGTGCCAACATACTACATTCTCCAGGACCAGATGTCTCTCAGATGCCCTGATACTATGTAAACATGCATGGCATTAAAACCTGCCACCAGAGGGATGGATTTGACTGAAATGCTGAGTTTACAACCTGAAATAATTAAGAAGCCTGGAATTGACCAGATTAATTTTTCTGTCACTAGGTACAATGGCAACAAAAGAGAGACAGTCCTGTCCAGTTGTTGAGAAACAAAGAAAACTATATTGTTTGCAGACCTACTTATATGGCTTTGAAACATCTTAGCTGCTGGAGTCAATAACAGCCTCTAAGTAGAAGCCAAATGACCACTGGATAGAAATGACGTAGCGGCTTCAGCTCGAGGGGAGATTAAGACAAGTGCTGGAAGTCCTTTGCCGAATCTTCAGAATTCTACATGTTTGATGTCACAGAACCCCCTGTCAAATAGATAAGGTGTGATTATTCCCATACAAAGAGAGACCAAGACCTAGGAGGCACGACTGTACCAGGGGTGGCCAAGAGAGTAGATCCACCAAGTCTCCATTAATGCAACAGAAAATGTGTGATCAACTGGGGAGACTGCAGTTTGTGAAATAACTTAATTCCCTCTGACCTTCATTGAACAGATATTCACCCCATACTTATCAAGAACAGAGAGAATATTAAGATGAACCAGGATGGTCTCCACTCTCAAGGGACCTCAGTTCAGTTTGGATGGAAGGTATGCTCCACTAAATGTGGAATCTGTGGCACGGAAACAAAGAGCAAAGACAAATTCATTCTGATACTATGAGTTAACGTTGAAATTTCCAACCCTCAGTTACAGGTCAAATAGAAACATTCAATCACTTCTCCATAATCCTCTTCATCCTCTGGCCACCGGGCTGGTTTGAAGACACACATCAGATCTGATGAAATTCAGCAGGTCTTTCTACTCTGCATCTCTGGGGGGCCCTCCACAGGACATCACTACAACCCATCATTCACAGCCCACAATGATATTGGTGCTCAAAGTAATTGTGCAAGTGGTTATTTTTCTTTAAATACTCATGAGAATTGGCAGGAAGGCAATGTATTTTGCATGAGGAAATAACAGTCTGTTAAACCAAATTGCCCCAGCGGTAGTCTCTTTTTCCTCTTTTCCAGGATTCCCGACTTTGTGACTTTGGCTGGTGGATGAAGTGCATTCTTTTCCTGAGATGAGTTCCTATTTCTCAGCTCCATCTCCCGACATGCATCAAGGGTAACCAGCAGCTTTGCATTCTGAAAATACACTTCCTGGCTGCTCTGTCTCATCCAAAGATTGCTATCCCGCTGCTTTTCTAAGTGCAATTAATATTAAAGCCACGAGTGTTATAGATGAGTGATTGTACTAAGCTTTATGCTTGGGTCCTAGACACTAAATAAATCACAAATTTTTCTTTTGTTCACTAAGGCATAATCTGTGTTAGGAATTTCAGTCAATCATCTAAAAATATATATACATATTGCAATAGCTGTTATATTTTATATATTGATTATCCCCACCAACCCAACCCTCCCCTGCCTTAGAAGAAAAACAAGACACTGTGTCAGTAACATAGTAAAATGAAAAACAGATGTTCATGGTTAATGGTATACCAAAAGAGAACTATGTACATCTGAAAAGGAAGAAAAAAAAGATAACACAAGCCTTGGTATTTGGCTTTAAATGAATATTTGATTCCCCAAAGGTGTGAACTATGGTTTAACAAAAGGAAAGAGCTTCTGGGAATGGTGCCCTCTTTCTCCTTCAGATGTGTGAGAATCTAAATGGTTTATTTATACAGAGTGCTATGTATTGATTACATTATGTTGAATATTATGTGATACAGTAACCATTAAATGCATTCTGATTTCTTCTGGTTCTATTTGGTTCTAAAATAACCTCTCAGTTTTCAGATTGTGATGAAGCAATGTTATCAAAATTGAATTATATAGTTGAGCTATAATTGAATATTTGGTTCCAGCCTAGAAAGAAGTAGTCCAGAAAGACAGCTCTAAATGACAATTGTGTGTGAGTAAAGAGAAATTTGGGATCTTATTCCTCTAGGCAGAGATGTACCACACTAACACCCTCTCAGGGCATCTCTGAGCAAAATGTCAGAGGTATAAAAGTCCCTTGAAAAGACCTGGAAGTATTATTTCTCTTAGGGGGAATGGGAGCTCTAGGAAGGTGAAAACCATGTTTGTGTTGTTCGTCATTTTATCCCCAGAGTCTAACATAATAGTTTATAGGATTAAATAGGTGATGGGCATTAAGAAGGGCTCTTTTTCAGGATGAGCACTGGATGTCATATGCAGGAGATGAATCACTGGGTTCTACTCCTAACACCAAGACTACACTGTATGTTAACTAACTTGAACTTAACTTAAAGTTAAACTTTAACTAACTGAACTAGTTCAGTTCAGTTAAACTGAACTAACTTAAAAAAAAAATAGTACATAGGAGTTGCTCAATAATTGCCTGTTAAGTGAATGAATGAAAGGAACCACTTAAATGGCAGGGCAACAAACCACAGTGGATCATTGACTCTGACAGTTCCAGAAGAGCTGGAGGTAAGCCGGCAAGGTGTTGCTGAGCCCTGAGCGACGGAGATGCACGAGAGCTATACTGGAGCTGCCTCCCACTGACCCTTGGGAGCCACCTGAGTGTACCTTTTCCCAACTCTGCATTCAGTGACATTGAGCTGGCAGCTTGAAATTGGCCCTGGTGGAAGGGAAAGCAGCACAAATCAGCCTTTTTTCTTTTTCTGAAGACAGCCATTTTTCTGGCATGCCACTGGCTTATATAACTACTAAACTTGTGTTACCTCAGAATTCTAACACGAGACAGTCCTCCGAACCCTGACCAAAACAAGGGGTAAAAGAGGGGTAAAACTGGACCAGAGACGATGAAGATGAAGGGCCTTCCCACCCTCCTTACAAGTGATGAAAAGCCTTCTGATTTATCACTGGGAAAGTTAAAATCATCTAGAAAGGTCTCAAATATCCCAAGAATCCTGGTTTGCTTTCTCTTTCAGTCCACAAGAGCTCATAGTTTCAAATGTTGAATTGAGAACCCAGCCTGCCTTCGGGCCTAAATTTAATGGCTTGTTTTTTAACGGAACAAATATTTGTTGAGTGCTCACCACATGCCAGGTATGAAGGAAAAAACTATAGTGTATCATTTGCAAAAGAGCCCCGATTCTCCACTCCCCCTATATCCAAACCCTTTGTAATTTGACTTTTCAGTCTCTCTACAAAGGGGTAAAGTTTATTTCTCCACCCCTTGAATCTGATCTAGCCTTGAAATTTGCTTTGACCAACTGAATACAGAGGAAATGAGTGTGCTAAGTCTGAACTTAGTCTCAAGAGGTCTTGTGTGTGAGCAAAGAGAAATTTGGGATCCCTCACCCTGGTCTTTGCCTTGAGATACAGAAAGCACACAGCCAAGTCATCCAAGCCAAATTTATTCTAGATCATCCAACCCCCAATCAACCCTAGAGCTAACTGAAAACATGAGAATGAGCCCATCTGAGATCAATGAGCTTCACCCAGAACAACAGAACTGAGTCTGGCCAATCTTGGAGATTCTTGTGAAATCATAAATGATAAATGTTGTTCCTTTAAATAATTTATTGAGGTGAAATTTACATAATATAAAAGTAACTGTTTTAAAATGAACAATTCAGTAGTATTTAGAACATTCACGATGTTCTATCACCTCTATCGAGTTTCAAAGCATTTTGCCACCCAAAAGGAAACTCTGCATCCATTGAGCATTTTCTCCCCCATTTTTCCCCTCCTTGCAGCCCCTGGCAATCGCTAATCTGCATTCCATCTCTATGGATTTACCTCTCCTGGGTATTTCACATAAATGGGATCATACAGTATGTGCCATTTTATACCTAGCATAGTATTTTGGGGGCTCATCCACATTGTAGCCCATATCCATACTTCATTCTTCCTTGTGGCTGAATATTACTCCATTGTATATATATACCACAATTTTTTTTTACCCATTATCCAGCTGTTGGACCTATGGGATGTTTCCACCTTTGAATGTGCATGTCCATACACTTGTTTGAGTACCTGTTCCTGCTATTTGGGGTATATTCCTAGGAGTGGAATTGTAAGATCATATATATTCTATGCTTAACTTTTTGAGGAGACATCAGACTGCTCCCCACAGCAGCTGAACTGCTTTACATTCCCACAAACAATGTACAAACATTCCAGTTTTTCCACATGCTTGCCAACACCTGTTTTCCTTTTTATTATTATTATCATAGCCATGCTAATGGGTATGAAGTGGTACTTCATTATGATCTTGATTTTTATCTCCCTAATGGCTAAAAATATTGACCATCTCCTCATATGACAGTGAAATTTTAGAGTGGTTTATTATGTAGCATTACCTAACTAATGGGGGGAGAAACAGGTAAGCAAAATCAGAATGCCATGCCCTCATGAGGCAAACAGTCTAGTAATAGTGACAGACTATAAACCGAATAATTATACAAATAAAGGCATAGCTAAAACTTTGGTTAGTGCTATGAAGGAGAGGTCTTCAGCAGGCTGATAGCACACAGGAGACCTGAAGTGGAATGTCATGGAAGGTTCTTCTGAAGAAATGACCATTGGACTAAGATCTAAAGAATGAGTAGGACTTAACCAGATCAAGAAGGGAATGAAAGGAACATGTAAAAATACTGGGAGGGAGTATGGCAAAAGGAAGGGTTGAACGAGGGCCAGTGTGACCCGAAGAAGACAATGCTAAAGAAACCAAAGATACAGGTAAAAGATGAGGAAGGAAATATAAGTGGAGGCTAGACCATGTAGGGCCTTGAAGGTCAAGAGAAGGAATTTATCTTTGTCCAAGAGCAGTGGGATACCATTAAGGTTTTTAAACAGTGTGGTGACACAAAACAAATGTATGTTTTAAAAAGATGATTATCATTACAGGGTTGAAAATATATTGAAGGAGGGAAAGAGTATAAGTTGGAAAATCATTCAGGAGATTATTGTAATGGAGCAGAAACTTTGATCTGGCAGTGGTGGTAAATATGGATAGGTGAAAATATTCAAAAGGTGTTTCCATAAATTCACCTGGCCTTAGAGATGGATTGAATAAAAGGGGAAACAAGATATCACGGATGACACCTGGGTTTCTAACTTGAGTAAATGGATATAACATGGTGCTCCTCCATTGAGACTGGAAACACAGATTGAGCACTACATTTGGGACCAAAGATCTAGAGTTTGGTTTTAGATAAGTTGAGTGTGAAGTGTCCTCTAAGTGGAGCTGTTCGGGGACAATTATACATACAAGTCTGATGCGTAAGTGAAAAGTTAGGCTAGGGATACAAATTTGTGAATCATGTACATGGTGGGGAAAATTGAAGCCTTGGATGTGGATGAGATCTTGTGGGAAAAGAATGGAGAATGTCAGCAGAGGAAAGCCAGGACTGAAGCTTAAGGGTCCAATTGTCTGTGGGGAGGGAGATGAGCCTGAAAAAGAGACTGAAACAAGGCACCTGGAAAGGTAAGTGTAAAGCTGGAGTCACAGAAGCAGAGAAGCCAGTGTTTGATATAGGCAGCATGGTGCACATTGAAATGCTGATGAGAATTCAAGTCAAACAAGGACCAAAATGCGTCAACGGATTTGTGACAATCGTGTACTGAGCAAGAGCTTGAGCAAGAGCTGTTTCTGTGGAAGTGGCAGGAGCCAGGAAGGGTGAACTGAGAAATGAGTGGAAGGTGAGTAACTCTTTAGAAGTACTTTGACAGTTACAACACCATCTTCCTGAGCTCATCACATCCAATCACTCACAAGTCACTGGTCAGGGTCCATTCTGAGACTTCCTGCCAGCAACTCATTCTGAGTCCTGCTTAGCCTAGGCTTGTTTGGAGGTTAAAGGAGACTCCCACTCCAAGTCTCACTGAGCAGAAGACCGTCTCTGTCTTGGAGAGGGAGTAATTTTAATATATTTGAGTATGAAGTGACATTTGCTGTAAATAGTAATTTAGTCTAAATAGAATCCAACTCGAAAGGATACAGAACTCTTGTTAAGTCAGATAAGTTTCCTTAGTGTGCCAAAAATTATCTGGACTAGAGAAAATTCTAGCCAAGTATGAACTATATCTTCATTCAACAAGCATTTATTGAGCTTCATAACATTGTCTCCTAACAGGTAGAGATACACAGTAAAATAAGATACAGCCATTTTTCCCAAGGAATTTATAATATAAAAGGGAAGACAGAGAAATAGACTAGTGGTTACACTGTGGAGTGGTAAGTGTTCTCAGAAAGCAAACACAGGAAGGGGAAACTCGATCACACCGAGGTTCCAGGGAAGTCTTCTGGTAGACATCCTTCTCAAGTGATATTTTGAAGGGTGAATAGATAAGTTTGGAGGAAGAAGAAGAAGAGCAGGACAGTAAAGGGTCTTCTAGGTAGAGAGAACAGGCTGTGCAAAGGCCCAAAGGGCAGAAAGCAGCATGGTGCATTAGGAAACTCAACATAGTATATCAGGAAAACAAGGAGATAGAGGTAAGCCTTGCCAGAGCATGAATAACTCTGTATATTAGTGTGTTAGTCAAGAATCTTTTGGTTTTAGGTCTTAGGAAAAACAATTCAAATAGCTTAAATAACAAAATTTGAAATGCAGTGACTCCACTTACTAGGAAGTTCAAGAGGTAAATTATTTTTCCAGTATAGCTGGTTACAGGACTCATAAGGAATCTCTTTTCAACTCCCAACCTAACTCCCATTGGCTTAGATCTTATGCCCATCCCTCAACTAATCTCTAAAAGTATTACTGGTCAGGCCTGGGTCAGATGCCCACTCAGTTACATGGAATTTAGTCAAATCCATCCAAACTATGTGGATTGAGAGTGGGGCATGAAAAAATCATAGGTGTTTAGCTGACCATGCAAAGGACTTTAAACTTTATCCTAAGGACAAGGGCAGTCACTGAAGGATTACAAACAGGACAGTGGAACGATGAGGTTTTCATTTCAGAAAAATCTATGTAGCACTATAAAGCAAATGGGTCAGAGGAATTCAAATTCAAGGCAATTAGAGCTCCTACAGTTGTCCAAGGGGTAGTGGTTAGACCTGAGCAATGGCCATGAGGACAGGAAATCATCTTCCCTTCATGGAATCATTAAAAAATCTATCAGCCAGCCACAATGACGTGGATTTTTTTTTTCCAGTTTCCACCTAGATTTTAGGCAGCAGGAGTCTAAGATATCAGAGATACAAGTCAGGAATGGTTCTTTGCTGGCAGACACCTCTAAAGGAATAGGCCAGATTTCAAATCCATCAGCTGCCTTGACTCTATCACTCTATATGGATTCAGGACAACTCAACCACACATGCTTATGCTTCCTGTTACCAGTATAAGGGTCCTTATATTTAAGGATACAGTGTGTTTCTTTACAAGCATCTGAAGAGTTATCCTCCAATTTATTCAACTGGAAATAGAAACAGGAGCAATGAAGAGTCATTGCCTATCCCTGATTTCAGTTTGGGGCATCAGCCCACACAACATTGCCTTAGATTTATGGGAAAATTCTACATATGGTGGTGTTAAATATATACAGTATCTTCAGCTTACAAAAGCACTTTCTGATATGTTAATTCATTGAATCTTTCCAGCAACTCTATGAGATAGGCAGTAGCATCCCCATTTATAAAGAATCAGAAGCTCAGGGAGGGGAAGTGAATTGCCCTGGGTTATGTGCTAGTAAGTCACTGGTCAGGGAGGACAGGTCTTTGGGCTAGAGTCCTATATCTTCTGTGAAACCTACTTTAAAAAAAAATTTTTTTTAATGCTTATTTATTTTTGAGAGAGAGAGAGAGAGACAGAATATGAGCAGGGGAGGGGCAGAGAGAGTGGGAGACACAGAATCTGAAGCAGGCTCCAGGCTCTGAGCTGTCAGCACAGAGCCTGACACGGGGCTCTAACTCACGGACCGTGAGATCATGATCTGAGCCAGTCGGTTGCTTAACTAACTGAGCCACCCAGGTGCCCCATGTGAAACCTACTTTTGAGTAATCGTTGTGAGCAAAGACTCTGAAGCCAAATTATCAAGTTTGAAATCTTAGCTTGCTATTGAGTACCTGAGTGTTTTAAGCAGCATATTTTATACATCACTGGCCCTCCGTCTCCTGAACTGTAAATAGAAATTTGAAAAGAAAAATCTGGTTGACACGGTTGTTGTGAGGATTAATTGAGTAAATAAAAATGAATAAGGTGACCTTATAATACGTTGTCTAAAATAAAATACTTCTGAAAGTGAAAAGGAGCACTAAAAATAAGTAAAATACATGTTATTTCTGAAATATTTATTTACTGATCAACAACCTTTTTTTATTTAGTGGTGGATCTATAAAATAGTGCTATTCAAAATGATTTCAGAAATAAATTTTTTCAAAGAAAATAAAATAACACATATCTGTACACATTAAAGCCAAAACATTTTTTTGAACTTCTTTATGTCGATTTTCTGAACATTTAGAAAAACGATATAAGCAGAATACTCATTCCTGGCACAAAGTCACGTATTTTAAACAGTTTCTTAACCGTATTTGTCGCCAGTCCCCGTAGGCTAGTAGCTTATCTCCCAGGCCTTGGTTTGTCTGCCTAGTCACCAAGCGGCCAGTAGGAACAACAAATGGTATCCTGTCCCCTAACTCCACCCAGCCTGGAAGGAGTCAGCTGTCCCTACATGCTCCTGCCTGGGAGCACTTCATTTTAACAGTGAGCGTTCTGAATGCAGACCATGAAAAGTAAGCGCTACTTATGTGGTGTCTGGAAGATGCTGGAAAAAAAACAGAGATGGGATCATCATTGGTTGATTCTGTCATAGGTTAGCAAAGCAATGCTAGAAAGTTATTCTGACTTATGTTAATGCAGCTATCAATAAAAATACTGTTAAAAGATGAAAAATCCAAGATCAATGCTACACTGACCAGAATACCCCAGGGCTCCCTTCAGGTAAACTGGCCGTATAGTCACCTAAAAATAAAGCACCAGAACAGAGTCTGGCTCACAGTAAGCGCTGAGTAAGTGCTAGCTATTTATATTGGTGTAGCCCTGATTGTTGCTGTTATCCATTTCTGTGCATTTACTATCAACAATGTGCTGTGCTTTATAAACATCATCTTGTTTAATTTTTCCCAAACCTCCCCCTTTTGCATTTATTTACTTTATTTACACTAACTTGCTCTTCCTATTCCCTATTCCTGTAGCATTTTTAGTAAGAAGCACAATGTATTAGACAAAATGTATGCACTAAATATAGATTCCAGATGTTTCCTATATGTTAGTCACCTCCAACGCAATACTCTAAACTCCGAGGTCACAGGCAAATGGATCAATCACAGTTCTCAGATAGAAGCAATAGGAACCAACTCTGACTAACTAAAACAGAAAAAGGAACTTATTAAAATGCATTATGTAGGGCACAGAATCTTCAGGAGGTCTGGAAAATTAGGCTTAGAGGCTATACAGCCAAAAATGAGGCCACAGATCCCACCACAGAACTGGTCGGTCTTGTGAAGACAAATTCCCAGCATCAATGGTCACAGCCCTCCCAATGCACACCTCCAACAGCCCCATTGCTGGACACTGGACACGGCAAATAGAACTGTTGCCACAACCACCTCAGAAACCTCTGTGTTGCAGCTGCTGTGACCACCACCCTCCCTAGGGTAAAATTCAAGTGTTCTAGGTTTCTTTGTTTCAATTGGCTTCCAAAAAAGGGGTCACTGCCCCCAGATGGTAGAATCGAGAGATCTTGGTCTGCTCGGGCTGCTGTAAGAAAATACCGTGGACTGGGTGGCTTAAACATCAAACATTTACTTCTCACAGTTCTAGGAACTAGCAGATTTGGTTTCTGGTGACAGCCCTCTTCGTAGCTTGCAGAGAGCCCCCTTCTTGCTGTGTGATCACATGGCAGAGAGAGAGGGAGAGAGAGCAAGAGAGAGAGAGAACAAGCTCTCTGGTCTCTTACAAAGACACTAAGCCCATCATGGGGTCCCACCTTCATGACCTCTTCCAAACCTAATTATCTCCCAAAGGCCCCACCTCCAAATATCATTACATTGGGGGTTAGGGCTTCAATATATGAATTTTGAGGAGACCCAATTGTTCAGTCCATAGCACCAAGTCATATGCCCATGCTCCAGCTGTAGAAAAGGCCAGGAAAACAAGCATTTGGCATCTTCACATTCTTTGGCGATAGGAAGATGTTGCTTCATAAGATGAAAACTCCCCACACATAGGTAGAGAGTTAAGCACTGGACACTCAAAAATCATGACAAATGTCTTCTATAGCTATGGCTTGCATTTCTTTCGTATCCTTCTCAGAACTGAGCACCATCAAACCCTGAAGTTGCTGACATCATAAATTATCACTGACATTATATATAACGAATGCGATGCCATGGGGACCAATTTAATTAATTAATTAATTGCCTCTAGCAATACAGAAGTTCAAAGTAGTCTACAAATTTCCTGATAAACTCAGAAAAAAGGAGATAACTATACCTACTGTAAATTGCTTTGGTCTCTTTCCTTTAAAGCAAAGTAGGAAAAAAGTAATAGAAGGGAAAATGTGTCTCTGTATCCATTAATTAAATGACTGCTTCCCAGTAGAACACTTGACACCTTAATAGTCATGTTCAATTAAACCTCAAATCTTTCCCACAAGATCCTCCTGATTCAAGACTACTGAAGCAACAGGCATCAGGGCATGGCATCTTTAGAATCATAGTGCTGAGCAAAAAACACAACAGAAATGATCATAAAAAATCCCAAGGACCATAATCCAAAGAAAAGCTGAAGAACACAAAACATACAAGTTGACCCCGAACAACTTGAAATGAAAGATTTCAACTGTCACTCATCATACCAGCCAAGGCTGCAATACTGAGAATGTGACTTAATAAGCAGTTGGGAATCATTCCCAGACACCAGGCACCAGCCTTTCATGGTTCCCATGCTAGATTCTGAGAACTCACCAAACACTTACATGCCAGGCACTTTTCTTGGTACTTTGATGACAAATCAAGGTACATAAAATGTCATCCCTAATGCCCCCCAGACTTATAATCTATAGGAAATGAAACATCAAGAATTCAAACTGCTGTAGATAGATAGAACATAATAGATGCCCTAAGGGCTGCACCAAGTGCATGAGGATTCAGTGCAGGGAAAGAACAAGGGACTCAAGAAAGGCAAATGGCAGGACAGAACACAATTCCAAAGCCTCCTTCACAACTGAAAGTCATTTTCACAGGTTATTAAAGAGCGTTAAGGCTAGACCAGATCCTATTACTTACCCAGGACAACCCCCTCTTCTTTGCACTTAAACAAAGGGAAGCTTTCAACTAAGTGAGCAGCAATGCCAGAACTAGAATGCAGACTTCCTGACTCCAGAACCTGTGTGAATCCTCCATAATCATGAGACACTTAAGGAAAAGAAATCTTTCCTGTCCTTTCCTGTCCACATAAACACCACTTGTGTCTTTATACCTAAATATGGAGAAAGGCCATTTGATCTTGGCACGTGGTGGCGTGGCACTGAGGTGCAAATGTTTGGGGAGGAAGGTGATCACAGGGACTCTGAGAGACTGACCTGGTATCTTGCAGAGACAACTGCTTAGCTTAGCGGAGACACTGACAGACACACTGTTGTATAAAAGCCCCTCAGCACAGAAGTTCCGAGACAGTTGGGAGGGGTGCACAGATTGCCAGCCTCTCATCCAGGGGACTGAGGCTCTGAAGTGAGAATTGAAAATTCAATCTGAAATTGAGCTGATTTGGCTATAGTCCTGCCCGAGCAGGTATGAACTCAGGTGTCTCAGCTTCATGATGTCGTCAGGTGACACCCAAGGACACAGTGTGGGGTAAGCTTGGCAGCAGCATGGGAAAACATGAGAACACCACACACCTTGTCCACAGCCAAGAAATCAGAGCCACGGAGGCTTAATTGGGCTTTGAAATGAGTACTTCACGAAGGGGGAGGTTGATTCCCCTTTGGTTCTGTTCTTTCCAACTCTGGCAAAAGATTCCGCCCAGTAATTAGCTGGTAATATTCCACATCATTTCCTTCCCAGGAAGCTTCAGAGCTTCATATACCCTTGATACACTCACGCTAATTTTTCTTTTTTTTTTTCTACTCTCTGGGCATGGTGTTTTTCCTGTTTTTGTTTTGTTTTGTTTTGTTTATTGTTTGTTTTTGGTCCCCAAAGAAGTTCATAGTCCTCATTCACTAATCTAATGGAGACTCCTCTCTTGATTTTCACATATTTTCTTTCTTTGCTATCATGACCATGAACCAGCTGTTAACATGTACCGTGACCTCAGGCTGGAGTTTGTTCCTAGGTCTCCATAATGTCACTAAGCTACTTGCTGGAATGTAGTAGACATAGAAATGCCCGTGTCGTCACCCCATTGGCATAAAGAGTTGTGACTGCTTTGGTCTCAGTCCTGCTAGCACTCTTGCTGTCACCAAAAACAAAATGATTCTCAACACTTAACAACTGGCTCCAATTATCCCTTCTGCAAGTTCCCGTATCCTTAACTATTATAAACTTTGTGAAGATACCTCTATAATAATTTCCATCATGCTCCGAAGGCTGCATGGCACGTCTTTTTATGGAACATTTCCTAAACCAGGCGTCACACTCAGGTTTCCTTTCATATTGACCAGACTGAATTCAAGAGAGAAGGGAAAAGCAGACTTCTACCTGAAGTCCAAACATCCCTGAATTGTGATGACTGGTGGTGGGGAGACAGTAATCTCGGAGATGAGAATCAGTCATCATGGCACTTTCTAGATGCAGGTACCATGCCAGATGCCTTGGGAGCACCACACGAATTGTTGTTTTTGCCCCTAAATCCTTTGAACTGGTGTGTCAGAAGGGACCAAGAAGCAAACTGATTGGTGTGACTTGGAAAGAGGAAGCCACAGAAACTCCTGGGCCCGTGTCTGACAAGCTGAGTGTGCCTCAGTTTCTTCCATCACCTCCTCACAGGGCAAATAGACTGGAAAAGATCTTACCTTAGAAATTTTACAATGTCTACAGATGCAAGAATCCTTTATACAGGACATTTATCTTTGAGTTCATGGCAGCAAGTGCATTTTCTCCTCACTAGTGATACTCCCTTCTTGTGAAGGAGTTTCAGCTGGGTTCAGAATCAGGACAGAATGATCAGGAGTAATTCTCCTCCCTCCTCCAGCCCTGCAGGCAAGTGCAGTCTATCTTGCTGGCAAGAGAAAGTACACCAAGTAAATGCCGCCCTCTGCTCTCTTTATGACTCTCAGGCTCCCATTCCCCACATCTAGGCCTTTGGTTGGGGGGGGGGCAGCCTGATCGGCATGATGGTGAGTTTTTTTTCACATGTTACAGAATAAATTAAAACCAGAGAGATTTGGGTTAGATAGTAAGAGTAAGGAAGAGTTTCCTAACTGGGAGTTTGAAAATGAAAACATTGGCAAAGTATTCCTCTGGACTCCTTTAAAATTAAGATTGATAATAATCACCTCGTGTGCAATGAAACCAGACTATAGAGGAAAGAGAAACTCACATTTTCTGTTGAGATGTTATTAATCTGTCACACATGTATACACTGGGCACCATGAGGGAGGTATGGATGTACCCATTTTACAGATGAGGAAACAATGACTTTCTCAAATTCATAGATTAGAATGGAAAGTCAAAATTCATGATTTTTTCAATATAACAATTTACCCAAAGAGAGCCCTGTTATCATTTCATTAAATGCCTATTTTACAATTCCTTACACTCCTCGTCTATCACCATCAGACCCTCTAATTCTTTGCCAATAAACCAATATTTGCCTTACTAGAAAACATTAGAGGTTTTTAAATATCTTGGGAATTAAAAGGACTTTAGAAGAACACAAAAAGAAAAACAAACAAAACAATAAAATAACTGGCCAAGTAAAATCTTTGAAGGAACAACATGCAATGGCCTGACAAGGGTGATAGGCCCTGGGGACAGTTTCATGAAAGCTGTCTCAGCCACAGATGCTGGGGGCTGTCTGATGAGAGCAGGGAAGAAATGAAGAAGTGAGCAGGGATATGGAGCCCTGACACAGGTAGCAGTCCTCCACTCTACACACTAGAAGGAATGGTGGCGAACTCTCAGAGATCCTGTCTTGCCAACAGAGATCTCGGGAGCTTAGAAATCAAGTTCACATAAACTGGTGCAGGTTCCTCTGATCAGCTCATCCCACCATGGCTTCCTTGATTGCTAAGATCTGGAATAAACAGACTGGGTTCAGTTTAAGAAGGTCCCAAGTCCATGCTGGTACAAGCATGATTTTCTCGTGTCATCTCAAGGCAAGGTACTCTTCCGAAGGTTTGGTCACCCAGAATTTAAGATGTCTATGAGAGGACTGGCCCTCACTGACCACCCATGTCCCTCTAACCCATCCTTGATTAGCTTCCAGAGGTGGCTGGCAGATGGGGTTCTCTCCAGCGCAAATATATGGCCACTTGATGCTACCTCCCACTCCCTCGCCCTGGCACACAGCACCATTTGATTGTAGGAAGCCTCAGAATCCTTCTCAGCATAGCTCTGGACAGCCACCACCAATCATTTGGAATTGGCATTCAAAAGGACATCAGTTTTGTCAAATTATCCCAGGGGCCACTGAATAGTGTTTCCAATCTCCCTGTCAAATGGTTTTGTGTCTCCATCCTCCCAGAATTGGAGCCATTATCCAAAGAAACATCCAACAGAGGATGAAAGAAGAGCCTTGTTCATTACTACCATAAGAAAAAAGACTTGAAAGTAATTTAAGCGTTCGACAACAAAATATATTGTGTGCTTCCATATGCCAGACACTGTGCTATTCTTTACAGGTAAAAAGAAGAGGAAGACATAGTTCTTACTCTTAATGTGCTCACAGTCTAAAAAGAGATAGAGACCAGTAAATCATGCTGCATTCTCTGATAGCTACATCTCAATCAGCAAGGCCAAAAGGAGACACAGCCTTATCTCCTGACTTACATACACATGCAGACACACACACACTTCCACACATTCTCAGCGGACTGCCTGAGGCACCTCATCCTTCCCTCTTATATCCCAACAAGTATTAGTCTAGCTTCGGAAAGCTACCAGCTAACTGAACAAGAGGCCCCCATGACCTCGGGCTGACTAGAATACATGGAAACAAGGGATTAACACATTAACACATGATTTGGTAAAGAGTTCCACTTGGCTCTCCAGTTTCCAGATTTTTCTCCTGGACTTCTTAAAACTTCACAAAGAAAATTTTTTTTCTCAGTCCAAGTATGTTGATTTCAGCATCCCTGCTTTGGACTAATTTCTAAGGACTCATCTCAAGCTTTACGGTGCATAAGAATCGCCGTGGGATTTGTTAAAATGCAGATTCTTCTTCATGAAGTCTGGGACTTATTCCATCTCAACATTTCTTCCATCTCTGGATCTCTTTGTGCTGCATTTTGAGGAATGCGAGGAATGCTGGGAGTCAGTATTATAGTGCAGTGGCCAAATACAAGGGCTTTTCCTGAATTCAAGACCAGTTGTGTGACTTCTGACAAATTACTTATCCTTTCTTTGCCTTAGTTTCTGAATCAATAAAATGGGGATATATATGGTTCTTGTAAGGATTAAATGAGAAAATACGTGTTAACTGCTTGAATAATGCCCAGCCCATACCAAGCACTCATTTAAATGTTAGATAATTTTAGTATTCCTTCAAGTCAATTTTATGCCTCACTAATTCACTCTTCCGTTATGCCCAGTCCATTATGTTTAGTTTTGATATTTCAACAACGCTATTTTTCATTAACTGGTTCTCTTTTATAATATCCCATTCTTGATTCATGACATCTTACTCTTATTTGGTAAGCTCTGTTCTTGTTTTATAGACTTTCACTCCTTTATTATCTCTTTGATGCTATCAAATTATATTTACATTTTTAATCATGTAAAACTGCTACATTTTCTTTACTTACTCAAATGTAAACTCTTTCTTTTATTGCGTTTTCCTTTATATTTGGAGCTTTTTAGCTATGAACTCATTATGGCCAGGGGAGTTTTCAAGGCTTTGTGCTGGATTGTGATTTCCATATACGAAGTTTGTGTGGGACACAGTGCTGGTATACATCTAGCTCAGATAGCTGTGCAGAGAACACCCTGCCAGAAGGGACCATTTCAGAACTTGTTCCTGCAGAAACAGCACAGTTATAGCCCTTAGGCTTAATACAGGTGTCACTGTTGTAACTCCTGGGCTGGTGTTGGCTGCTAAGCTCCAGCTTCTAGAGGTTTCCATTTGTAGCCTATCAGGGCAGTTCCGCCCCTAGCCAACCTCTGGCCTCATGCAGGCCCACCTTCTTGGAGCCTCTTCTTATAGCTTCCAGGCTTAGCCTTTATTCAACTGTTCTGGGCCCTTCCTGGGACTTTTTTCGTCACCTTCATTCTCAGGCTCTTCTTGTGCTCTTTACCTCTTCCCATCCTCATCTGTTGCACATGTTCCCCTTAGCTCTGTCCTCAACATTACAATTACATTTAATGACAAAAGATATTTGTTATCAGAAACACTTAGGGAGAGGTTCGTTTTCCCCTCCCTTCCTCTAGAGCCCCAAGTTGCAGAGGCTTCCAAACTTGCCACACTGCACTCTTTCAAAAACCTTCAATCCCCCCAATCCTGTAATTTACCCTCTACTTCCCCTCCCTTGCAAGAGACACCCCCACCAGAAGCTACTTGGGCTTAGGCAACACTGATCATTTGGCAGGACAGTGGGTCTTGAATTCCAGAAGTGGGGATGGGGGACGATAAAAGTGCCAGGAAGTAAAAGAGGTTGCCATATTCAAATAGATCTCAGCTCTCTGCACCCATTCTCCTTGCTCTATGGTTTTCTCTTTATAATTACTAAAGAAATGGCTACAAGATATGGGTTAGATAAGGCACTGCAGAACTTATTAACCATAATGACACTGTCATGGCAGATGCCGTTTTCCTCTCTCATATAGTACGGACTGGACTTGGTACCTTTTTCTTCCTCTAATTATGTGTATATGAAAAAGTACTTGTGAGTGTGAACGTGTGTGTGTGTGTGCACCACATATACACACACACACAACACACTTCTCAAGATAAAATAAATTGTATGGTAATAACAGTGGCTGCCTTCTTCCACGATTCATTTCCCCCTTTTCCATATGCTCTCTGCCTACATAAATACCTTTAGCCTGTTCATTAATTCCCTGGTAAATGTATTCAATTCTTCCCTCTGTTCCTTTTTTCCAACACTCCAGTTGCATTTTAGAAGTTTTAGCTCTAACCTTATGCTCTCTGTCTCTCTAGCCCTGCAGTGATTGTCACTATCTTTCTGTGTTTCTCTTTCCTCAAAGTCTTGTAAAATATAACATACTGCAAAACAGTGGTGTTCCTGGGATTTAGCATTTGGGGTGGCAGATGGGGTGGTAATGAATCTGCTTGTGGGGGCTGGGTGCATCCCCCAGCACTCTCAACCCATTGCATATATTTTGAACTGGAAATATTAAAGATAATGGAAGTAGAAGCACATTTTGTGCCATTTAATCTATTTAGGAGTAGATAAGAAACTTTTTACCAATACTTATTCCAACATGACTAACATATAGCTAAACGAAATCCCCTTGGTAGCAAATAGACATGAGAGATTTAGCTTTTGTGGTCTCACTACAACTTAACCATATATTCTTTATACTGCATCATGCCACTCAATGCTGAACGAATGCATGATGAGTGATGAATCAATGAATCAATGAATGAGTGAGTGAGTGAGTGAGTCCTGGACCCAAGGCACTTCAGTACTGCCAGTCAACTCTGATTGCAAAATAAACGGTGGTCACTTAACCACAGATCTGAAAAATAGGAGAGTTCTGGGGTGAAAAAACAACATTGGGTTCTAAATTTTTTTTAATGTTTATTTATTTTTTGAGAGAGAGAGACAGAATGTGAGCAGGTGAGGGGCAGAGAGAGAGAGACACAGAATCTGAAGTGGGCTCCAGGCTCTGAGCTGTCAGGACAGAGACAGACGTGGGGCTTGAACTCATGGACTGTGAGATCATGACCTGAGCAGAAGTCAGACGCTTACCCACCTGAGCCACCCAGGCGCCCCACATTGGGTCTAAATTAATATTTTCATCACTTAAATATGTAAAACACTGCACAGCAACAATTCTCCTTCTGAGACTAGAAGGCATATCAAGTTTATTAGCCCATCTGGCAACGGACTGAATGGAAACAGAGAGACTAAAGAGGCCAATGTCGTATGGGCTGTTGTTGTCAATCTAGAATTAGAACCACGAGTCTTTGAAAGTTGCATTCTCTGCTCGGTAATCCATACTTTTTTCAAATACTAATGTACAATTCTTTTCCCCAAGAACTAATGAAACTGTGCACCAGGAAACAAACTTTATTATCACTTACTCAATATTGAATACCTCTCTAGGATAGACACTGAACAGGTGCTTTTGGGTTTTCTAGAGTAGAAAAACAGACTTCAGTTCTACCCTCCCTTGTGATGTAACCATAGTGAAGTTAGAGGATTACATCAAGCACTGCAGTTGGTATAGAATATCCTAATTATGATTCCAAATTGCACTAAATGCTTTTCTAAATAGCAAAAATCCCAGATAAATTAATTTGAAGGGACATATAAAATTGCAGTCATAGGGAGATAAATATTTCATTAGCAAATCTTTCCATTTTGCCTGACCACTTCTAAGTAACTTTTAGATCACTAAGGACACACACACACACACACACACACACACACATACACACACTTTTATGGCTTATGAAAAAAGAAAAAAAAAATTTCCATTATGTTCTGTTTCTTTTGAAGAATTCCCTGAGGAATTCTTCTAAAGTTGAGGCAAATCAGCATACACAAATACATCCATTTACAATCTCCTTGGAAACTAGAATTGCTGGCCAATTCAGGCAGCAAGCAACAAAATGTTTTCTCCAGGTTTACTTGAAGGGAGAAAAATATTGTGAATATGCAAAGGAAGGTATATGTTGAGTTTCAGGGTTTTATGTGCTATCCTCTAGGGGCCTATATTTCCATGCACCAGAAAGACTGCTGCTTTATGCCAAGTCTACCTGCTGTGCTATCAAAATGAAATAAGGCAAAGAAAAATGATGATAATAAAAATGACTACTATCTATAGAGCACTTAGCAGGTGCAGACACTAGACTTATATTATCTCATGTAATTCTCACAGCCACCTTAGGAAATAGGCATTACCTCCCTCATTTTACAGAACAGGATATTGAGGCTCAGTGACGTTAAGGAACTCGCCTAAGGTCACACCACTAACAAGTAATGAGGCTGGGGGGACATCGCCTCAGTTCTGCATGTTCTCTGACTCTAAAGCCATGCAACGGCTCCTGTGCTCTAAACACAATGCCACATTCCCACACACACAGTTGTGTTGTCAGTAAGACCTCCTCAACTGTCCCTCCACAGTTCAATGATGTAGTTAATGCCAAACTTCAGATGGAATTTTCCACTGAAAATGCTTAAAAGCCACTACAGGTTTTCAGCGGAAACACAGAACCACTAAATAAAGGGGCTGTAACCACAGATCATGTGGCCACCTATTTACCTGTTCCTCGTGACTCACTTCTGCACAAATCTATACCCTAAGGAGAAAGCCACAAGGAGGAAAGTAAATTATTTGTGCTGTACCCCTGGGTGGACAAAAAGATTAAGAGGCATCCTGACACACTCACGCACACACAAATGGAAAACACAGATTTGTTTTGACAGCCTATCATACTACAAAAATATTTATGAATGTAAGCTGCAGCAAAGTGCATCCATCCTCCAAAAGCACACGCACCCCGTCAAAGACGGCTTAGATGTGGGGAAGGTGAGAACACCCCTTCAAAATTAACTGCCCTCAGGCTAAGGGGGTGCGCAAGCGGGAAGCCTCCTGCTTTCCATTATCAGGATTTCTTGTAATGTCGTTCTTCTCACAAAACACTCTTATTTTTCACATCCACTGTTAAGTGACCACCCTTTATTTTGCAATCAGAGAGTCGAGCTGGCAGAACCAAAGTGGCTTGGCAGCTGCAGACATGCAACTCAACTGAACAAACAGATTCTTAAGTGATGCTTAGATGGAAGAACTTGGACAGGATTCAGATTTTTTTTTTAAATTCATTTAAATGTGTGATTGAATCCTGCTCGTTACCCTCTCGGCAGAATATTATATATTCAGCTCTTTATTGTATAATAATGTCGAGGATGGAAAGGAAGAAAGGTACAATATTACCAACTCTTCTTATTATAGAAGGAGAGCAGCTTTGTTTATGTCATAAACAATAGTCAATAAATGCATATAACAAGTTAATTTTTCACAGCAATCCATACCCAGAGCTTGAAACATGTTATTTTATTCTTTGGTCCAAATTTCTTGAGACAAATAAATCCTTCTGTATAGTAATCATACTAAAATCTTGGAGCAAACAGTGTATAAGAGCTTACAGGCCCAATTGCAGAATGTCACTTAGTGCAGACGGGTGACTGGTTAATTTCATTACAGCGCTGCCCACACACCTCTAACCCAACTCTTCCTCTCACTGCTCCAGCCAGGCAGAACCTCTTACTTTCCACAACTTTCCCAAGTATGCTCCCTCTTGCTCGGTCTTAGGATCATTGCACTTACTCTTTTCCTCTGCCCCAGATAGCCACACGACTTAAACCCTCACCTCTCTCAAGTGTCTGCCCAAATGTTGTTACCTTATGTCTTCACAAATCATCCTCTATCCTCCTAACCCCCTTAATTATTTTCTACATATTGGAATCTTGTGATATGTATTTATTTGATCTTGACTTTCTTCTCTTAATCCTTTATTCGCTGCAGCAACCCCAGTGCCAAAAGTGGTACTCACACAAAGCGAGCACTGATGAATGAATGAATGAATGAATGAACGAATGAATGTCGCCAGAACCAATTCAGGGCTGGGAAAGGGTGGGGTGGCTGCCTAAGGTGTCAGTCTATAAAAGGGGGCACAAACATCATTGGAATGGTAATGCAATGGAGAGTATTTATTTTAGAATTCTCATGAGAAATCTTTCCAATGTTTAAGATTACTTTGATGAACCACATGGGGCAGAGGAAGGATGAGCCTCCCCACATGGAGGTATTAGATGAACTACCCCCTAAGAAGGATAAATACAATTAGCTATAGGGCTTTTCTTCTACTGAGTAGAGTTCACACCATTGGGTCAAAGCAGAATTGCCTGAGTCTAACTAAGGCCCCAAATAGCCACCAGTGGTTTTCCCTTCCCTCCCTTCCCCATGTCCTGCTCAGCCTCTCTTCTGAATCAGTGTTGCATGAATAGTTAAATAGTGCTGTCGTCAGTCTTCTCTATGTATCCACATACCTCTCCTCTGTTCAAGGACCTGCAGAGCTTCTCAGTTACTTTTTGGGTCCCATTCAAACTCCCCAGCCTTAGCATGCAACCCCTAGAAGTCAAGTAGTATATTACTTTACATGGCACAAAGGACTTTGCATATAGAATTAAGATTACAGGGGCGCCTGGGTGGCTCAGTCGATTAAGCGTCCGACTTCAGCTCAGGTCATGATCTCATGGTCCGTGGGTTCGAGCCCCGCTTCGGGCTCTGTGCTGACAGCTCAGAGCCTGGAGCCTGTTTCAGATTCTGTGTCTCCTTCTCTCTATGACCCTCCCCCGTTCATGCTCTGTCTCTCTCTGTCTCAAAAAATAAAATAAAAAACGTTAAAAAAATAAAAAAATAAAATAAAAAAATTAAAAAAATTAAAAAAGAATTAAGATTACAGACCTTAAAATAGAGAGTTCAGGAGATTCTTCAGTTGGGCCCAAGGTAATCACACAAGTCCTCGAAAGTAGAAGAGAAAAGCAGAAGAATGAGAGAGATAGGGCAGAAGAGGGAAGCATTGGAGTGATTCAAGATGTAACAAAGACTCAAAGTGCCATTTGTTGGCTTTGAAGTTGGGGGAAGGGACCATAAGCAAAGAATGTAGGCAGCCTCTAAAGGCTGAGAACTGCCTCCTTCAAACAGCCAGCAAGGAGACCGAAACCTCAGTCGTATAACCACATCGCCAACTCTGCCACAACCTGAATAAGCCTGGAAGTGGATTCCACCCCAGAGTCCAGCTGTACCAACACCTTAACCTTGGCCTTATGAACTTGAAGCAGAGAAACCAGTCGAGCCCACTGGATTTCTGACCTACAGAACCGTAAGATAACTTTGGATTGTTTAAACTGCTAAAGTTGTGGTGATTTGTTATGGCAACAACAGGAAGCTAATTCAAGACCTTTAGCAAACTGAATCCAAGTTGTATACCCAAAACATCACATTGCTCTGAACCATGAATCCACTGCTCCAGTCACCCCGGTCTCCTTTCAGCCCATAAACATGCTCGTTTGTTATTAATCCCACACTCTGTCTGCATTCAAGCTGTTCTCCTGCCACGCCAACTCAAATCCAGTCCTCCAAGCCTGAGTCAGACCCGCACCCCACCTCTTTCACCTTTTAATCTGGTTGCCCAACAGGACCTTCCACTTAGGGACTTCCAAGTATCACACTACGCTTTATAGAATTATGTAATTTTGTCAAGTGTCTTATCATTTTCTTTCCCAACAAAACTGAGCCTTTCATAAGCTGAAATCGTATCTCCTTTGTGTCTGGCAAGGCACAGAACAATGGATGCACAGTAAACATTTCCTAGAAACTTGCTCACTTCGCTTTAAAATACCCACTTGGAGATTTTTACTTGTAGTGCATTCTCAAATCTGCTAACATGAGAGAATTAGAAAATATTTGTCTTTTTGCAACATAGTTGATTTCAGCTTGTATCACAGATCAGATATGCAGCATCCTAACAGATTTAATCCAATGACAGGAAGCAGTTACTTTCACTTATTTCTATCAGCTGGATGTTCCTTGCCAGGACAGAGTTCTCACCTGATGCTTACTTTTCCACTCCACCCTGATTCCAAGGAATTTAGCTCTAACAGCACGAAAGCCATAATCGTACCATGAGGGGACCTTAGTGAGAGCGGTATTGTGTCTCATTGCCTAAACAACATCTCTGACTCCTATTGTGGTAGATAGACCAGAGAAACAATGACTCCTCCTTTCCTCTCAAGAATAAGTTCTCACTTTTCATAATAAAAAGAATTGGAAGATAGTGTCTTGATACTAAGAAGTTTTCAATTAGTACACATACATCGCTCAGACTTGCTCTATAAATCTCATAAAAGCAATCTGAAAGGCAAGCAAGTTGTAAAATATTTATTATACTATCCCATGCTTAAAAACATGTGTCTGTAAATTTTGTTTACCTCACATATAGCATCATCACAGTCTCAGATGATAACCACCAAGTTCATACCTCCATTCTGTAAGAAAACATATTTTTTTCATAACAATGCCAATAGCTTTTTTTTCTTTTCTTTTCTTTTTTTTAATGCTAATAGCTTTTATTATAAATTGTGCCCATTTTAACACAGTCATTCAGGGAAGACCTACTGTTACCTACTATGTGGTTAAAACCTCCCACCCACTGTGTGTGGTTGACTAAGGGATTAAAACTGTTTTGCCCTTCAGGGCGTCTGGGTGGCTCACTTGGTTAAGCATCTGACTCTTGGTTTCGGCTCAGGTCATGATCTATGGTCTGTGGGTTTGTGCCCCACATCAGCCTCCATGCTGACAGCATGAATCCTGCTTGGGATTCTCTCTCTCCCTCTCTCTCTCTCTGCCCCTCCCCCACTCATTCTCTCTCTCTCTCTCTCTCTCTCTCTCTATCTCTCAAAATAAATTAACTTTAAAAAAATAAAAAAAACTGTTTTCCCTTTCATTTTAGCATATGAAGCACTCTTTTATCTAGTTCCTCCCTAACTTTCCAGCTTTGGTTCCCATCATTCTCTGACCCCAGGGTCTCCAACAGCTCTCTGTAGATTCTTACACATGAATATATATCATGACGTCTGGCCTTTGTGGCCTTGTTCATGCTGTCCCTTTTGCCTAACATTGTTTTATCTCGTAAGCTCCCAGCCTAATTAACCCCAATTCAAACTATAGAATTCAGTTACATGCCACCACCTCCAAGAAGTCTTCCTTACCCCTCCTTTCACTTAGATGTTCCTATATTCCAAAAGAGTACAGCTTTCTTGAGGGGAGGAATGGAGTCTTAATCATTTTTTTAGTCTTGGGACCTAAAAAGTACCTGACACATAGTAAGTTCTTAATAAATAAATGACGAATGAAAAAGTTTCAAATACAGTGGTTGTTAACAACTCTTTAAGTAGCTCATAAGAAAGCCAAAACATGGATGCAAATATTAAACATCATAATAAGAATAGGATGGGATAAGTATATTAGCTTCCTAGAGCTGTCATAAAAATTACCACAAATGTGGTGACTTAAAACAGAAATGTATTCTCTCACAGTTCTGGAGACCACAAGTCCAAAATCGAGGCACTGGCCCACACTCCCTCCCAGGACTCTGGAGTCGAAATTCTTTCCATGACTCTCTCCTGACTTCTGATGTTTGTTGGCAATCCTTAGTGTTCCTTGACTTGTAGCCATATCACTCCAATCTCCACCCACGTGTTCACATTGTCTTCCCCTCTGAATATGTCTTCTCTGTGCGTTTGTCTTATGAGGATACATGTGCTTGAATTGAGGGCCTACCAGCATAATCCAGGATAAACTCCTCTCTGAAGGTCCTTAACTTAATCACACCATTTGCCATATAAGGTAATATTTACTCTTTATCATATAGCATAATACCCATAGGTTTCAGGGATTAGGAGGTGGACGTATGTTTTTGGAGCCACCTTCCCATTACAATAGGTGTAAGTTAGTGGGGTATCACCCAAGAAGAGTCATAGAATTTCAGAAGAAAGAGTGCACAACAGGTTGGAGTGATGGCCACATGGCCTTAACACTTTGAAGTGTCAAGGCAATTTTCTGTTCTCACCATGGTTCCTCTAAGGTAGCACAGTGATGCTGATCCCATTAAAGAAGAAACTGAGGAATGGAATGGATAGGTGTGTATTACAGAAAGGTCAAGATCAAAATTTAACTCTCCTCTCCTCAAGTCTTCATTTATTATCTATACTCTCTTACCATCCAAAATGGATTTAAGAGGGATTAAATGACAGACACACCACAGAGCTTCTTGCCATTATTTAAGTGATAGTTTTTAATTTGTCTTTGTTTTATTCCAGCTGAAGTTTTCACGGCATAGATGCTAATGCTATACACTGGACAAAAGGAGTGCAGCCAGGGAGGCTAGGTACTTTCCATCATCAACAAATATCTACTTAGAATCTGCCCTTAGTGAAATATTTTGAGGAATGTTGAAGACGAATTAAGCAGGCATTCAAGCTCAAGGAGCTACCATGTTGTAGAAGACACATGATCAGGTGACAAGTACAGGTAATGTGTAGCCCAGATAGAATGCTGTGGAAGTTTAGAGCAAGAGAGATCACTCCTGGCTGAAGTCAGCAGGGGAGGCTCCATGAAGCAGATGGCATTAGAATAGGGCACTGAAAAGAAAATAGTTCACTCAGTAGAAAGGGAGCTGGAGAAGGTCGTAAAGTGTGCAAGGGCAACTTAAGCAGAAGGGAGAATACATACAAAAGCAAGGAGGCAAAAGACTCTGAAGTGTATTGGGAAACAACAAGAAATTCAGGGTATATGCAGGAGGTAAAACAAGAGGAGATAAAAATGAAAAGGAAATTCATTATATGTGGTCCTTGACTGTCAAGCAAATGATATGGACTTTATTAAATAGGCAAGGAGCTGTCATTAGAGATATTTTGAATAAGGAAAAGACATAATCAGACATAATCAGAGTTGTTTGGGAAGATTACTCTGGCAGTGGTGTGAAGGATGTGGAAGGAGGGGGAGGCGAGATGCTCAAAGATATTTGCAATACTACAGCCAAGAGCTAAATAAGGGTCTTAATTAGGAAGGCAGCCCTGTGAAAGGAACAGAAGAAGTGAGAGCAATTTCAAAGGAAACTCAATAGGACATAATGACTTATTGGGAACATGTGATTGGAGATATAGGAGGCATATAGAGTTTGAGACTGAATATAGTCATTCAAAATGGCGATGTCAGTGGAAGAATTTAAAAAGCCAGGAGGAGGAACCAGCTTAACAGCAAAAATTATTAACTTAGTTTACAAGTGTTAAATTTTAAGAACTGGCAGGTCATAAGGCAAAGATGCCAAGCAATGACATGATTGGAATATAAATGCAAAACTCATCTGAACATAACTGAAGTCAGAAATTTATAAGACTACAAAGGGAGAAAGAAAATATCCTAAAGCTTAAAGAATGTCCATAATTAATGAATAGTAGAAGGGCAGAAGCTAGCCAAGATGGACAAGACCAAAAAGAAATGGTTCCACCAAAGAAGTAATGAGAGTCCAAATGCGGAAGAGAAAAGAATTCAAGGTAGAAGAGCATTTCAGAGACCAGTCATGAATATCAAGTACTGAAAATTTCAAAAATGTATTCTCAAGGCACAGACACTGCATTTGTGTGTAGGATGTCTTTTGTTCAATGGCTAGCGAGTCCAAATTGCAAGAGAATAAAGACTAATTGGTAATGAATAAAGATTGTAGATAAATTTTTCAAGAAGTTTAAAGATAGGGGCACCTGGGTGGTTCATTCAGCTGAGCATCCCACTGTTCATTTCGGCTCAGGGTGATCTCAGGGTCATGGGATCCAGCTCCACATCGAGCTCTGTGCTGAGCATGGAGCCTGCTTAAGATTCTCTTTCTTCCTCTGTCCTTCTCCCCCCCCCCCCCCACCTCTCTCCCCCTCAAAAAAAAAAAAAAAAAAAGAGGAAGAAGAAGAAAGAAAGAAAGAAAGAAAGAAAAGGAAAAGAAAGAAGTTTTAAGATAAAATACCAGAAACCATTATTAAAGGAAAAAACAAGGTCAAAAGAAAGTTGACATGTTTAGGTGTTTGTGGGTTTTTTTTTCTTTTTAGAATAAATGCTTATATTCTAATTAATGTTCATCTAGTGCCTACATTGTGCCATTGTGCTACTTGGTGAGCTCTGAAGATATTCAGAGTGTGATTCTTACTCACGAACAGTAAAATTGGATAAAATAGAAATGTAAATGCATTGCTCAACACAGTGTGCTAAGTACTGCAATTATGGTAGGCAGAAGGCAGTGGGGGCCCCAAAGAGGGGCACTAGGCCGGTCTGAGGCAAGGAAAGGTGATGGTGCCCTGGGACCTCCTGGGCAGGTGCTGCCCATTGAGTCTTAAAGGACAAGGACTTAGACTGACATATTTAATAAAGAGCAGGGGAGAGAAGGACTGCCTGTGTTTTCTTCAAAAACAAAGAATCATACAGGAGGGAAAAAAACAGGAGTTGATGAGAAAGACAGAAGGTAAATAATGGCAGCTTAGTTCTGCATGAGGTAGGAAAGGATGAGAGTGAACAGACCAGCAAAGGAATTTGCCTTTGCCGGGAGGAGACAAGAGAAAGGAGGCAGAAACTGATAAACAGGGCCAAGGAAGGCGGTTAAGGAAAGAGGCTGAGGGACCCAGGGGTTCTGCCTCGTTCCTTTTGGGGCAACGCAGGTCAACCACCCGCCAAGAGCAGGGTGGGGCTGGGAAGGGCGGAAAAGTGATGATTACTAGGTTAATAGGCTTTCATTCTTTTTAAATAAAAACATGTATTCAAATTGAAGATGATTTGGGGCTCAGTCTCTTCCTAATGCATCTTGTGTGAGAAGCAATTCAGTGTGAAGGGGCAGGGCTTGCACTCTGGAGCCAGGCTGACTGTGTCTGATGTTTGTCTGGTCTATTCCTCATAGTAGCTGTGTGATGCAAGTGGCTTTATAATATAAATACTCTCCCTGTGCCTATGTTTGCTCATCTATAAATGGGACCAGTAATAGTACCTAACTCACAGGTTTATGGTGAGGAATAAAAGAATTAACACCTGTAAAGTGCTGAGAACAGTGCCGGGCACATAATACATACTCAAAAATGTTAGCTCTTATTATTACTAGCTAGACCAGTGCTACCTCCTAGAACTTTCTGAGGTGATGGAAATATCCACTATGCTGTCCAACACAGTAGTCACTAGCCACATCTGGCTATTGAGCACTGGAATTATGGCTTTGGGTTTTTGCTCATTTAAATGCAAAGAGCCGCATGTGGCTCTGCAGAGGAAGGAGCAACCATTTTAAACAGGGTTTCATTGGTGCAAAAAAGATGCTGTGTCCTATCCCCTAGGGACCCTGGTCCTGAAATACTGTAGAATAGGCCCAGCCAATTAAAGATACTGTTGTAGCTCCTAAGACTCAGCTTTGTTGGTGCTGATGATCAAAGACAGTACGGAGAAGAGACATGCTCACACCCCCTGTAATTTCAAAGGAGGTTTTAGTATCTGGTAGGATATCTGTTAGATAAACAAGAGGAAAGTGGCATATCTCCAAGTGAACGGAACAGAGGTTCGCCAGCTTCCTGCGTAAGTGGGTCAGTTGAGAGCCATTAAGAAACAACAGCTGGAGTTCTAAGAGAAGCAAGAGCTTCTACCCAGACGCAGTCTTGAGTCCTGTTAATATCTGCTGACAATGGAGTAATTTCACATCAGAGCCACCAAAAGAGCCACTATCACAGTCTGTGCAACAATATGAAACTCGGTCTACACTATTGATAAAACACAAAAGGAGGAGAAAGGTTATCAATGAATAATGCATTTCCTTTTGTGGAAGCAGGAGGGAAAAAAACAAATGGGTCATTAATGGGCTTAATGCGATTAGGGTCCACAGTAGAGGAGGGGTAGGTGAGGGGGTGCAGGGAGTGCCAGCTCCTGCCAGCAAGGCCACCAGCACAAAAGGCTGCTGTGGAGTGGGAGCGGAGGGGAGGGGTGAGGCTTGTAGGGGCGTCAGTTTGGAGTCCTGGCTTTCACTTTCCAGTATTTCAGTCTCTTCCTGAATCCAAAATTGGTTGTGTTATCTCTGTGTTTCTAGAACAAAATATCGTAGTGGTGAAAACGGCGTATTCCTGACAACTTAGGAAAAGGAATTATCACATTTGAAAAGCTTAATTAAGATGGTAGTGTGAGAGAACACACTGTTACTATTATTGCTTTAAAAAGAATTTTTAGAGCAGGTAAAGTTTTTTAAAGGATTATATTTTCCTTTTATTTGTTCTATTTTTTAAATATTCCCCATTTCTTTGTGTAAGTCTGAGGTCTTAGCCTATATAATATCCCATGGACTGAGGAAGCTTATTTAACTTCTTTGTGAAGTAGGTCCTCTGCCAATAAACTCTCTTGTTTTGTTTGCCAAAAAACAAACAAACAAAAAAAGTTTTAAAATGGTCATGTGAGGAAGTGAAGAATAAAGCAACTCAAATAAAAGGACAGGAAGTCATTAAGTGACAAAAAGCTATTCTTTTCTTTTCAAGTTTATTTATTTTGAGAGAGAGAGAGAAGAGTGCAAGTGGAGAAAGGGGCAGAGAGAGGGGAGAGAAAGAATTCCAAGCAAGCTCTGCACTATCAGAGCACAGCCCAATGTGAACTTGAACTCACCAACCATGAGATCATGAGCTGAGCTGAGATCAGAAGTCAGATGCTTAACCAACTGAGCCACCCAGGTGCCCAGGAGAAAAAAGTACTTTTTAGCATTGTGAAGAAAACAGACACAAAAGTTGCAGGCTGTAGCAGCTGACTTTGTGCAATAGGGCACTTCCCGGTAGAGTGGCATACCTTGAGCTTTTCAAAGCGAAATGCTTGAAATTTACATTTCACTATTTAGGAAAACATGCTTGAAATTTACAACATTTCACTATTTAGGAAAACTCCGTGTTTAATAGATGTGTACATGGGGGAAAAAAAAAAACCCTTTCTGGTGTAAATAATCCTACCTGATCAATATCAAATCAAATGCAGGCGTTTCTCTTCCTGTTCTATAGAGTAGTCACAGGAGGCCAACAGACCTGGATGCAAACCAAGCTCCACTTATTTGTATATGTGATCTTGGGTGAGTTGTTTTACCCAATGGGGTGTCAATTTCCTTAGCAGTAAATGGTGATGCTAACACCTACTCATTGAATGTTGTAGAATTGAAAGTAATGGGGCAGCCCATATAAAATACCCAAGAATGACTGGATCCTAGTCGGGGTTGGATAGGCGCTAGCTGCTCTGTCAGGAGGGGGTCAGGGTGTGCGCACTCTCCTGAGAGGAACCAGACTCCACACAAGCTCTGCACAGCTAAGGGCTAACAAACTTGACCCCTATTTAGACACAGAAACCAAGAAATCTTGGCTCTAGGGGATTCCTTCTCCCAAGGAAGTACACGTGTTCTGGTGACTCTCTCAGGCCTTCGGGATAAGCCAGAGGAGACCCTGGTGATCAGGAATAAAGGACAACTGCTACTTCAGACTCCAGATAAAGTCCTAACTCCCAGCAATCCCCCCTGAGACTGTTAGGACCCTTGCTCCCTCCGACCAGTGTCAGCATTGAACGGTGACCAGTACTGACTCCATCTGCCATCCCAGCCTCCAGCATTAGGCGACTGCTGCAAGCCTTGAATTCTCAACTGATCTGGTAAACTTATTGCTCCCATCTAAAGCAAGAAGCATTGCCTAGTCCATCAGATTTTAGGTTTCTATTTTCTTTTTTTAATTTTTTTTTAACATTTATTCATTTTTGAGAGAGAGAGAGAGACAGACTCAACATGAATGGGGGAGGGGCAGAGAGAGAGACACACACACAGAATCTGAAGCAGGCTCCAGACTCCAAACTTTCAGCACAGAGCCCAACGCAGGGCTCTAACTCACAAACCCTGAGATCATGACCTGAGCCAAGTCGGATGCTTAACCGACTGAGCCACCCAGGTGCCCCTTACATTTCCATTTTCAAGTATTATCTTTCCTAACATTGAACAATGTGTGTTCGTACTACAGCAAAAGAGGTAAAAGCATGTTTTAGGGAAGGAAGCTGCTAGCCTTGCCTGAGGCAGGCAGTGGAGTTGGATAGTAATCAAGGCTGGCTATGGGTGGCACAGGGGGTGAGCAGAGGTCAAAAAAGTTAGACACAGTTTGGGACAAGTAGTTGCCCTGGAGTTAGCCAGGCCAAGCAAGACACAGGTTACAGTCACCTGACGGCAGAGCAGACAGAAACCAGAGCTTAGACACTGACCATCAGGCAGGGAGGGCTCCAGGCAGAGACAATCCTTTTCTTATTCTAGGTGTTCATTGGAGAAGGTGACCTGGAAGTTTCATCAGCTCAGATTCCTCCTGGAACTCTCTAGAGGGTTCTACAGTCTTTGAATTTGAGGTATAGTCCCTAGGACATTGGAAAACATCCTCTTGTCCCATGAGTCTGTGGTTCCCCTCAATAGGGAAAACAATCTTCTAGCCTTACTAAAGCCTCAAGAAGAACTTTATCTTCATGTACCTTACCATCCTTAGAAATTTTATGAGTAATCAAATTTTCCACCATTTCTCCTCTTCCTGGGGCAGGAACTTAACCTCAGGCTAGAATAGTAAAGTATTTAGAAAGTGCATGGTGGAAGGATGCTGAAAACCTGGCTTATTGATGCAAAGCAATTGGCAGGAGAAACATGAGAATGTTTGGGAAAGATCGAAAGTAGAGCTCTCTTGACCATCTAAGAGTCCTCTCTACAGCAGCCATCAACGTGCATGTGTGGCTGTGACACCATAACACAATGGCATGTCCTCATTTTAGGATCCAGCCCTAAAACACAAGAACAGTCTCAGTGGTGCAGATCCACAGGAAGAAAGTCCACTGCCCTGACCCTTGAGGATGAAGCCTAGTGTTTCTAGGCATTGCATTAAGGATAGCTCTATGGTACAACATGATTCACTGTTAGGCCTTGGAATTCTCTTAGAGATTAAAAAACAAACAAACAAACAAACATTTCACGTCATCTAGGGCCTGTATGCCATTTCTATCCAGTGCCTCTGTATTTTTCAGAAGCATCCAAGAGAATCATCGCCTCCCCCACAAAATAAATGAACAAGATGCTAAACAGCCTGAGCTGCCTCCCACTCCCCACCTCCCACCTAGAAAATTAATAAGAATTTGAGTTTTATGGTGATCCAACAATGAGTTATACGATCTGGAAGAACACACCCATCTCCCCTTTTCTGAACCCAGGCCTCTCGGGAAATGCATGTAATGTCACAGAGGGCTGATCCTCATCAGGAAGATCTAGAATTTCTAAAACTGTTGAGTTCCTTGTCAGAAAGCCCACATTCCTGTGAAATACAAATAACTATAGAGAAATGCCCTGAACTCAAATTTGTTTCCATTTCAAGGGAACTGGAACAAAGGGTCACTTTGAAATGTAAGAGCAAGATAAGAAAAACAAATAGCAGCCCAGATGTTCTATCCCCCCCCCCCCCCCCACCCCACGCTAGTCTTGAATGTCTTGCTAGTGCTGACTCCAGGTGAGGTCTGCATTACAATAACGGGAATGCACCTGTTAATGCAAACCACCTGTGCTCTAACTCACATGCACTCTGGCCCCGGGTGGGCCTCCATCACAGGAGCACTGGTTCTTCCCCTTCGCTAATAGAGCAGCAGCATCAACAGACGTGGTCAGAGCAATCTCCAAAAAAGGATTAAAATCGAAGTCTCTGGCCCATTCCAAGGGTGTCCTTGCCTCCCCCCCCCCACCTCTGTACCCTAATAAATTCTCCTTTCCACTTCTTCCAATCTTTACCTCCCCCCTCCCCACCCTTGCTTTGCTCTAGGAATTTAAGTGGGACTTGTGGTGAGAGGGGGCCACAGCTCATATTTCAAGGGCTCTGAGCTGGAAAAACACACCAGCTGCTTTCCACCCACTTTTGTCCAACAGAGACCATCTCTTTCCATCTATATATCTCAATCCCTGTTAATTGCATTTATTACCTGTGATGTACTTCGCATGCTACATATAGTAGAATTCCCTAAGAACTATTCCCTTTAATTCATTATTTTACAAAACATTTATGGAGCTTTTATTATGCCAAATCAATACATTACAATGTTTCTCTCCACATAGGGTTTTGTAAAACATACAGACAAATATGCAAGACCCACTATCTGAATATTACTCATCTCTGGGCTATAAGAACTCAAAACAGCCCCAAGGGCAATCCCCAATTCCTTGCGCACAAGCTTACCTGCAAAATCTTTTTGTTTTAGACATGAAACAGGGCAGTCTAGCCAGCCATTATCTCTGAAGTGAATTATGTGCCTTTTACCAAAGCTTGGCTCAATATCCCCCTTCTTACATTTCTTGGCTTTGTTTTGTGTGTGTGTGTGTGTGTGTGTGTGTGTGCGTGTGTTGCTGTTTTCTTTTCTTCTTGAAAATTATAGACATGGTAATTCACTTGCTATGCACTGAGAATCTTAATATGGCACCAGTGTTACTGGTAAATTGCTTCCTTTTAGCATGAGAGAGGGCAGCTTGCACTTCCTGCGATGGATCATACAGCCATCTCCCTGCCTGGCCACAGTAATAAGCAGACGCTCACATTTTTAAATATAACAACCGTGGTTTCTTCTCTCAGAATAACAAATGAAAGACACAGCGGCTTATTTTTGAGCCAGAGGAGAGAGAATCCCCACAAACCACCGAAAAAAAGCACTGCAGTTAGCATGGATATTTGGGCAGACTAGGGGAGAAGGAAGTACAGAAAAGAAATCATTTCCTGTTTATTATCCCCCTATCAAATTACAACAGTTCACTAGCAGAAAGCAAGAACCCTGAATTCTAAATGCTGGGCAGTGAAGGCTGGACAGCACTGTCATCAGGCAGAGTGTCAGAAGAAAATGCCATCATTTGTTGTATAAATTTGTTCTTTTTTTCCTGTTTCTTAGTTTTCTAATAAGAATGGCAGAAGAAGGAGGAGAAGAAGGAGGGGAGGGGGGAGGAGGGGGGGGAGGAGGAGGAGGAGGAGGAGGAGGAGAAGAAGAAGAAGAAGAAGAAGAAGAAGAAGAAGAAGAAGAAGAAGAAGAAAGATGCCTCCAGTTAAGCAACTTCTTCAGGGTCACTTAATGTTCTCATTCAGGGGGCTTGGCTGTTGCAATGTTTCCTCCACAACTGCAAATTGGATTATAACAGCCAGCCCTGGAAGGTGGGACTCCCCTGATTCTGCACGCATTTGCCACGTGGCATTACCCAAGAAAATGAGCATAGTGTCTCTCTCATTTAAGTTTTTTAATGTGAATTTATTTTTGAGAGAGAAAGTGTGAGTGGGGGAAGGGCAGAGAAAGAGAGGGACAGAGGCTCTGAAAGCGGGCCCTGTGGTGACAGCGGCGAGCCTGATGTGGGGCCGGAATTCACAAACCCGGGAGATCCTGACCTGAGCCGAGGTCGGACGTTGGACCCACAGAGCCACCCAGGTGCCCCCAATGTCTCTCTCATTTAGAGCAAACTTCCTGAGACCAGTGAAGGACAAGCCTCCTGTTACTGAGGGCCCCTCCAACTTTTGAGTTAAAGATACTAACAGCTATGCAAATGCAAAAGAAAATGGGTTTTTTGGCATCTTCTGCCTAATGTCAGGACGTCTGTAACATCCGTGCCAGGGAAGCCATCGCCAGCGTGTACTGCCTTTTTAGCAAGGCGCAGAGACTTTCGGACAGGAAGGTGCTGTGCAACAGGCAAAGGCAACACGTGTCTTATGACATCGGAGCTTTTTGCAAGCGGCTAGTATTTCATATTGTGTGAGGGATATACCTTCAACTCCTTCTGCTTGTCACTTTTGATGTTTTGATTCTAGCTACCAAATCAGCAATCAGGCCACTGAAGAACAGGACCTGCTCTTGCTGTGGTCCCCCTTCATTTTCGCTTGCCTGTTCTCAACATTACGAACTCTAGGTTGCCAGAGAGAAAACTGCTGGGGTTTCCTCTAAGCTGGACAACGACCTCACGTGCAGTCACTGCCTCCTCCTCACGTACAGTGTTTATTGCTCACGTATGATGTTTATTGCTGCCCTGCTCGCACTCCTCAGCCTGCCTCTGCCTTACTCTGAAAACTGGTCAGAATCTTCGCATTTCCAAGAGAAATGCCCCCTCTCGTGGTCACTACTGAATACTGCAGTTCTCGCTTCCCGCCAGAGCGTTGTGAACTAACCTAGGAACACCAGTGCGCCCAGAGTCGGGGAAAAAAAGCTTTAAGCTTTTGCTGTGAGAGCTAAATCCTCTATAACTGCAGCCAGCTTTCAGATGTAGATTGAACCATATGAATTGTTGACAGTCAACTACTTTTGACCTGTAAAAATGACAGTTTCATACAGTTCAAAGTCGTATGTAAAGATAAGCCAGGCAGGGAAACTTTTACCAGCTCCTATGGTTTTAGCCCTATGAATACCAGCCAACGATGGAAATCCTTCTATTCTAGTAACTACAGTGAGGAGCTTTAAACACAACAAATAAATAGTTTTCAAGCCCCAAATGCTAGGTACTTTGCCAAGCCCTGAACTTAACCTTCTGTTTCTTGCCAATTGGAAGTTGATTATAAAGAAAGGCATAGAAAGTTGGACTTTCCTAGATCAGTCATTTATTTGTTATGGAGCATTTGCCAAATAAGTGACAAAGTTACCTCTAGCCCAGCACAAGTAGCTGGTACTCTGAACAGGCTTCTTTATCTTAGGCAAAGCAAACAGAGTAATGCTAAGTAGGGCGTCAGGGTTCTCTGATAGATGTGATTATTTTTGTAAGTGCTACATTTATTTGTTTTTAATATGAGAAATTAAATAATGTGTGATAAATTATGTTAGGCAATCTTTTCCAATAATGGCAATTCATCATGCTAACAAAATTTTAAATAAAACGTTATGTTTAATTATTCATTATTAAAAAACATTGATGTCAAATGGGAATAAGCCTCTGTCACCTCAAATTGGAGACTTTTTATAATAAATAAAGAGCTCCCAGAAATCAATGAGAAAAAAAATCAACAACTCAGTATGGCAAAGAATGTGATCAGACAATTTACACATTTTTTTAAAATGTGTTACACACATGTAAAGAATCTCAATGTCACTCAAAGCAGTGAAAATTAAACCTACATCACGATATCAGTTTCACCTCTCAGATTGTCAAAAGCTAAAAACTTTGTTAACATACTCTAGACAAGGTTGTGAAGAAACTGGCACTCTTATAACATTTCTGGTATAAGTATAAATTGGGGCACTCTTTCTAGAAAGGACAATTTAGCAAAAACTATCAACATCACAAATATATATACCCCAGGCTGTGGCAAATTTTGTGTCTGGTAATATAGCCTACAGATATGCTTTCATACATATAACACAATGTACATAAAAGGTTATTAATTGCAGAAGTACTTATGATCGTACAAAATTACAAACAACCAGAAGTCAACTAAGAAGGATAGTTATATCGCTAGTCATTAGGCAAATACAAATCAAAACCACAGACACTACCTCACACTTGTTAAAATGGCTTTATCAAAAAGACAAGAAATCAATGTTGGTGGATATGTGGAGCAAAGGGAACCCTTGTGCACCACTGGTGGGAATGTAAATTGGTGCAGCCACTGTGGAAAACAATATGGAAACTCACCCGCAAATTAAAAATACAAGTAACATATGATCCAGCAATTCCACTTCCGGGTATTTATTGGAAGAAAACACAAATACTACCTTGAAAATACATCTGTACCACCACGTTCACTGCAGCATTATTTACAATAGCCAAGATATGGGAACAATCTAAGGGCCCAATGATGGTGAATGGATAAAGAAGATACGATATTATATATTATATATAATACATATCTTAAAAACTCAAAAAAGAATACAGTTAAACAAAAATATATTCATATAATGAAATACTATGCAGCTGTTAAAAAAGTTGGAAGCTCTCTATATACCAATATAAAGCAATATCCAAGATAAAAGGGGTGCAGAAGTGTGCATAATATGCCATTTTATTGTTACAGAAAATATTTTTTTATTTTTGCTTTATAAATATAAAGAAACTTGAGAGAATACACAAAAAATTAATAACATTGGATAATGGAAAAGGCAGATTATGGAAAGAAAACATTTACTTGTATTCATATGGGGGTAGTGTATATGAAATTATCACATATACAAAAATTAAGTGTAATAGAATCATTTATGTCAATAGGTTAGGGGAAAAAAATCCCTTCTTTTATCTTCAACAAATTTAATAAATTGTATGTTGATGTGTGGGAAGAGTGTAAGTAAAACTGTTTAAGGGGCGCGTATACTTCCTTCCTGCTGACAGACCCTTTGTCTGATCCCAAACAAGCTAAGGTGCCGCTTCTCCTTACATGAACAGGAACAGAATTTGAGACCCCGATTTGAGCCCCTGACCCCAAGATAAGAGTTCTGCTGAGGGCCAACTTTTTCTCTAAGACCTCCAACCACTTTTAGCATAAGCAGATGTCCAACAACAGGCAAATGAGTCAGTGTCACTCATTTCCATATGAAATGAGCTTAATACTTAAATTATTTAAGTTATTTTAAATAACACTCTTAGTCTTTCAGAGCCCTTTTCCTCCTGCTGCTGCCAGTACTCACACATTAATTCACAATCATGAGCCCTACTACCTGTTAGGTGCTATTCTAAGAGTGCCCAAGTAGACAGCTCATGAAGTACCCCAAAAACACAGGAGCTTGAATGATGTACCATCTAGGGTCAAGATTTAACCTCAGGACCAGTTCACTCTTTCTTGTTGACCTTCATGAAGTTGGAATTTGTTATTTATGGCTTAAGAGTGAGATCACATACATACCCCTACCTACAAACTCAGAGAGAAATCAAGTTAAAGAGGACCTTATAAGGAGATTGCTGAACTCGGCAATGTGATGAATGGTTCTTGTGCCTTTTTCCCCCTAAAAACAGTGTAATTTTTTAAATGTAAACACATGCATATACAGCCCTAACTAGCTATGGGACTGGGCAGGATTTTCACTGTCTGATTTTCCTAATCTGTCCCCTAAAAAACGGAGTTAGAGCCGTGTGTCTTAAACTTTTTTTCATTATCACACACACCCCCCCCCCAAGGAGCCTTTTTAGATCCTTCTTCCCTATCAAGGGGTACCATAAAATGTTACAATTAAACACACTGCATATGTTGTATGTAACTGTATGTATATCTTGTATGTATATCTTTATACATAAAGAGTACTTTTTTTTTTTTTTTTTTTTTTTTTGCTCCCTGTGATGGTTAATTTTATGTGTCAACTTGACTGGGCTAAGGAATGCCCAGATAGCTGGTAAAATGTTATTTTGTGGTATCTCTGTGAGGCTGTTTCTGGAAGAGATTAGCATGGGAATATGCAGACTAAGTAAAGAAGATCGTCCTCACCAGTACGGGTGGGCATCATCCAACTTGCTGAGGGCCTAACTAGGGGGAAAAAACAGACAAAAGTGTGAATGTGTTCTTTACTTGAGCTGAGACATCCATTTTCTCCTGCCTCATACATCAGCCTCCATGGTTCTCAAAACTTCAAAATCAGACTGAATTGCATCACTAACTTTCCTGTTTATCCCACTTACAAACAGTAGATTGTAACACTACTTGACCTTCATAACCATGTGAGCCAATTCTTATATCTCTTTTTATAGTATCTATCCATCCATCCATCCATCCTATTTGGATCTCTTTCTTTGGGGAACACTGACTAATACAACCACCAAGAATCAAATTTGTGCCTCCACTGAGAATAAATGAATTATATCCCCAAGGAGAATCCACAAGTTTCCTTCTAGTTTTAAAACTGAGGGAGTGGAGCATGCTGTAGAAATGCATATACCTAAGCACTAGATGGGTTTGAGTCCAATTCTGACACCACTACTTGCTTATCATAGGACATTGAATAAGTTATTTCACTTACACCCATTTGTAAAACAGGTGTAATGACACCTCGTACGGGGCAACTAAGGCAACTAACATCAACTAAGGCAAAGTGGGTGAAGCCTCTGGCACTGCACCTGGCACGCTGTAAGCAATCAATCATTGGCACCTTTTCATGGGCTTGATTTAAAACAAATCTAAACCTTACCTCTATATCTAAAAAATAAAACACTGATGACAGTAACATGTGCAACAATCGTAAATGATGATTCGATGACCTTTCATTTGTGCTGGCAATGTAGCCTACCCCAAATGCTGACTTCAAAATTCTACCCAACTGCAAGGCCACCATCACATGTCACCTGAAACCTTCCCCAGTTGCACCAAATGTAAATCTTCCCATTCTCTCAAGCCCCATACTATACTTGTTTATAACACCATTGGGTATCAACCACATTCTCCTTTATGATTTATATAGATTTTTTTTAATGTTTATTTATTTTTGAGACAGAGAGAGACAGAGCATGAACTGGGGAGGGTCAGAGAGAGAGGGAGACACAGACTCCGAAGCAGGCTCCAGGCTCCGAGCTGTCAGCACAGAGCCCGATGCGGGGCTCGAACCCACGGACCGCGAGATCATGACCTGAGCCGAAGTCAGACGCCCAACCGACTGAGCCACCCAGGCACCCCTGATTTATATAGATTTTTAAGTGCCTTAAGGACAGGAAGTCTGTTCCATTCGTCTGTGCAACACACACACATACACACAAACTCGACATTATTTGCAGTAAACTGTTATTTGATAAACAAACTAATGCTGTACATTTGGATCCCAGAGATTAAAAGTAACACGAGTACTTAAAAGTAAAAAGAAATAGGTATCTCAATATCTGTGTCCAACATAATGACCTAGACAAGTAACTAAAATATAGATAGACTTGAGTTTGTTTTTGTCATTATTTATTCTTAAAATCCTAAACATGAATCCCAAGTAAAAGCTCATCTTTTCATATTGTAGAGATTGGTGAAAAGTCCTTCTGGAAATAGTCCATTTGTGAGGCATATACATTTTTTTAAAAGAGGCTCCTGCAAGAGGGTTAGGCTGCTTTCTAATATGTGTCAAATTTGAATTCTATTAAAAGTGTACCGAGTATCTGAGTAACAGTCGGAACAGTGTTTTGATCCCCCATTCTATCACTATTACTGATGATCGCTCTTTGTGGCCTCCTGCCTGGGCTAGGGGAGATTCTGTGATAAAAGAAACACATTCGTCAAATGTAGTAGCAGAAAGCTAAGTGGAGCCAGAAAGAGAGAGTGACTATGTGAAGCATTTGTTTTTTAGACCCTATGATGTTTTAAGCATATACCTAATGCTTTTTACACATGCTGAATAACCAGGCTAATTAAAAAGCCCATACAGCTCTTGTTAAAATCTGTTCAAATTTTTTGGAGCACCTGTTATAACAGAATGCCCACAGACTTGATAGTTTAGAGCCAAGACACCTGCTACCTTATGTCTCACAGTATGTTCAGTTTTATACTGTTAGCAAAAAAATAAACACTTTTTGACATTTAGCAATCTTATACAAGTGATATGAAATAATCAGGAAAGAATGATAGTTTAACCCTTCTTGTGCTGCTCTGGGCAACCACACCCTTCTTATTTGGAAGTGGAATTTGATTATATTCCTGAGAAATTACTTATGATTTCTTTAATCAACCTTAATCATGCAAGGTTTTCTAAAGAGTCTGGGGACCTTCTTGGACGTATGAAACAGGGAATTTTCTAGTTAAAAGTTCTGTAAGGCCCTTAAAGAAGCACATTACTGTTTTGACTTTATCAACTGTTTATGAAATTTTTAACAGCTTTGATATTATTATTCCTGATGAAAGTTTTTACAAGAACATCTATTTGAAAATGCATTTACTTTTAAGGGGAAAATATTATAAAAATTCTCCACAGCTAAGGAATTTTCATAGTCCAGGCATGTACATAGGAACGTTTAAATACTTCTTAGATTCAATTTTAGGGTTGGTAAACAAATCTTATAAAGATAATGTGAGAGTGGCTTTCAAGATACATAATTTATAAATAGCTGCCATTTTATCTATAGTATTTAAGTACCTTGAGGTGGAACGTGTCTTATTTGACCATAAGTCCAGAGTTGGTTAAAAAAAAAAAAAAATTAATTTTATGCTGTAACCAGTTTAAAATTTAATTCATGTTAATGACATTTCTATTAAGAAACTCTGCCTTTGATCTAGCGATCCCACTTCTAGAATTATGTCCTACAGTAAAGTCACACACATATATAAAGACTTACGTACAAGAATGTCATTTTCAGTATTGTTCATAGAGCTAAAGATATGAAACAACATAAATGTCCATTTATAGAGAACCAGGTAAATAAATTATGACAAACCAATACAAAAGAATATTATGTTAAGTGAATAAAGCAGGTATGTGTATAGTATTATGAAGTTACCACTAAGATACCGTGTTAAGCAAAAAAGATATAAAAGCAAATTAGTAAGCACACATACCATTTGAAAATTTACATCAATACAGAATATCTTTGGAAGGAAACACAATAAAGGGACAATACTGGTTAACTCTGGGGGAGGGAGAAATGCAAGGATAAGAAGACAGGGGTCGGAGGAACACTTACGGTTCATTAAAAAACACTTTTGTGGGGGCGCCTGGGTGGCTCAGTCAGTTAAGTGTCCAATTTCGGCTTGGGTCATGATCTCACAGTTCCTGAGTTTGAGCCCCACATCCGTGCTGACAGCTAGAGCCTGGAGCTGCTTCGGATTCTGTGTCTCCCCCCACTCCCCAACCCCGTTCGGGGTTCTGTGTCTCTCTACCCCTCCCCCACTCGTGCTCTGTCTCGCTCTCTCAAAAATAAACATTAAAAAAAAAGCTTTAAACGCTTTTATAGTTTCAGCTATTTGTATTGCATATACATCTTACCAATTCAAAATATTTTCAGTTGCAAATTAAAATAATCCATTAAATTTGGGAGAAAAAAAAATGTGATGCACTATGGGCATACTTTAATGTAACATAATATCCTAAAGTACTTGTAAGTTTCCAGACTGTTACTTAGCTAACTCCAAATCATATTTAACAATATAAATCACAATTTAATGTCTAATTATGATGGCGAAAACAGCTTTTGAATGTTGAATGTGTATAGCTGTATTCAAATACAAGCTGTTTTGACTTTTAACCAACATACCAGAACTAGGAGTGATTTTGTTGCATAATTAGAAAGCAACCTAGAATACACTTTTCTAAGATGTTTTTAAAGATAATGAGAAGCATTTTTAAATGTTTAAGAGAAAAGATGTTTTAGCTTCTGGACACCTATCAGAAGAGAAAAGTAGGATTCTATCTCTATTGGGCATCATAGTTCACCATGAACCTTGTCATTTGGGGCCGAATGCATCCCCAAACTGGGATTCCTGAGACCTATTTCCTCATATGGACAAGAATAGGTACCACGACTGTTCCAGGGCTTACAACTACCAAGCCATACATGGTGTTCATCCTATAAATCCCCACACAAGTGATCAGGATCCACTCTGGACAATATAGTGAAGCAGATGACTTACCTTCAGACATTCTTTCTCATTCATGGAGAGGGCTTTTAGTCTTTCAAAAACAACTTTTCCACCCTCAAGAGCCCAGCAGCAACCAGCTCTCCAAAACCATCAGATGAACACACTAAAATTATAGTATACTTAATGTTTATTTGCATTTTAAAAGAAAGTACAAAATTATTTGGAATTGGCTCAAGTAGTAAGTTCTGGTGAAGGGGTGGCAGGCTTTAGTGGAACAGACTGAGGAGGATGAATGAAGGTGGATAGCCTGAGACCAACACTCACACCCATCGGCCTTCTTGGCCAATGCTTGATTGGCTGTAAGGGTTCACGTTACCACTTCACGCAAGTAGCAATGCCACACTGGTCATTAGTAATGCTCACCAAACATTCCTGATAAGCTTCTTTCTGGCCCAAGGTGGGATTCTATTTCCTGGCTCCTTTGATGGGCGGCACCATGTAACCATTCCTGACTATTGTGATATGAGAAGAGGTGATGTGTGACACTCTGGGCCAATGTGAGACTCTGCAGAGCTAAGTTGCCCTCTGCCATGGAGGTCAGCAGCCCTCCAAATAACAGAAGCTCAGTCACCTAGGTCCTGGAGGAGGAAACAAACCTATGTGAGCAAGAAATAAACCCTTGTTATTTTAAGCCACTAATTGGAGTTATTTGTTATCACAATATACTCCAGCCTCTCCTTACTGATACATATGGGAGACACTAAAACCAGACCTAACTGACTCAGAATAATAGTCTTTAGGTTTGCTAGGTAGTAATTATGCTGAGTTATCAAATGGTAAGTTTGATTTTTTTCTTCCCTTTAATTTTATTAAACACTTTTTACTCACTCACTAAGGTCCTTTTCCAAACACAAATTTTGACTACATCCCTGGACAGTTAGAATTACTCAATTTGGAAACTGAGGAAATGAAACACAGTGTTTCTTTCCCTCTCTCTCTCTCTCTCTCTCCTTCCCTCCCATAGTTTGAGGAGGAATTCTCCTTGAAAGAAAAAGAAAAGAAAAGAAAGAAAAGTGGATAGCCTAGGAATATATTTTTATTAAAGTGCTGTGTAAAAAAATAGCCTATTCATGGGGAAAGTTGGCATAATTTCAGGGCATTCTAAATTCTTTAGTTTGCCAAATTGACCCAATGGAGGAGAACAGGTCACACAGCCCTGGAATAAATTATTATAGGCAGAGAAAGTCTTGGAAAAAGCATAACTCTAGGCGCCTGGGTGGCTCAGTTGGTTAAGCATCCGACTCTTGGTTTTGGCTCAGGTCATGATCTCAGTTTCGTAAGTTCGAGCCCCACAGGCTCTGCGCTGACAGCACGGAGCCTGCTTGGGATTATCTTTCTCCCTCTCTCTGCCCCTCCCCAACTCACACTGACTCTGTGTCTCTCAAGATAAATAAATAAACTTAAGAAAAAAAAAAAAAGAACTCAAATCTAAGATCAGCATCCCACATCTGTATAGATAGCACTTTACAATCTGAAAAGTCTTTTCTTCTATATGACCTTTCTCAGGCTTTCTTCATCTTGCACGTGTCTTCTCTTTGTATGTGTATGTCCACCCAACAACACTGAATTTTCTAGGACATGTTCTCTTAATTCTGCATTATTGTCATGGAAATTGAAGCTCAGCGAGCCTACCTAAGTGATTAACTTGTCCAAGATCTCAGAGTCAAGATTCAAAATCAGATTTTCTGAGTCCAAGGAATTCTCTCACCGCTCTACTCTGCTTGCAGAAATAGGGAAAATGGAAAGAAAAAGCCCAGAGAAATCTCAGCCTATGGTCAGGGAAAGCTTCCTGGAAGAAGTGATACCTGTGCACATGCCTGTCACTGCACTGCCAGGTGTTGGTTTTCCCACTAATTACTGATTATCTTCAGCGTGGAGCTTAATGTTTGTTAAATGAATAAACAGATGTATTGAATAAGTAAAGATGTTATTTTTAGATGTACAATGAACTTTTATTCTTTTTTTATTTTTTTATTTTTTTAAAGTTTATTTATTTTTGAGACAGAGAGAGACAGAGCATGAACAGGGGAGGAGCAGAGGGAGAGGGAGACACAGAATCTGAAACAGGCTCCAGGCTCTGAGCAGTCAGCACAGAGCCCGACGCGGAGCTCGAACTCACCCACCTGGACCGTGAGATCGTGACCTGAGCCGAAGTCGGACGCTTAACCGACTGAGCCACCCAGGCGCCCCTGAACTTTTATTCTTAAGAGAATGCACATTTAATTCCTGAAATCATAATTCTAAACCATGACCCTCCCAAGCTTACTCCCAACAATCATAGGACCCATTTTTGGGAGCCCACACACCACGTTATTTTAGAGTAGAGAGCAAGCTAACAAGCAGTTAGCTAAAATATGTTCTCTTCTTCTACCTTAACAAATATATCTTCATAATGATCAAAAATGCTTAAAGTATATGTCAAGCTATGACTTTTTATAACAGATTTGGAAAATACCAGGAACAATGGAATTTAACTTTTATCATGTGTGCTGTTGGTAGGTCTGTGATGTTTGGGTGAGAAATAAAATGAAAATATGTATAATTCATAAATTATCATATATGTGTTCTAGAAAATATTTCTCACTTGTTTTAATTTCAGTAGAATCACTAATACTGTCATTATAATCAAGGTTTTCACATTATTTATGCTTTATTGACAGTAATGCCAAATGAGATCATCTGTCCTGAGTCACTTGTTTTGAAGCAGATTTCTGTTTGTTCCTGTCTGAAGAAACTTTACTTTGCTGAGGTAATCACAACAGGAATTTTCAAATTACCAATGCAATAAATAATGAATAATACATACTTATCTTGCTCAAACATTGTAATGGAGTCACCTAAGATAAATTACTGTTATAAAAAATGTTACAAAATGTTCTGACTTTTACTGCATGCATAGTTAGCACGTATATTACAAATTTTATTTTCTCCCAAAGCACTACATAGATCCATTCAGTAATGTGAAGAATCCATATCTTTACATGCTTCGTGAATTTTAAGTTTATACCTACATATATACAAATTTGCATAATATAAATTATTTAAATATATAAATATTGCAGAATTTCTGCAGCCTAGTGCAACTCTTTCAAATACTGCTAATTTATGAGCACTTCTGGAACCATAAACTGGAACAAGAATGAAGCAAGAAAATAGACATTTGGCACTACTGAGATACCTCATCATTTAAGAATCCATTTTGGGGCACCTGGATGGCTCAGTCAGTTAAGCATCCGGCTTCGGCTCAGATCATGATCTCACAGTTCGTGGGTTGAAGCCCCGCATCAGGCTCTGTGCTGACAGCTCAGAACCTGGAGCCTGCTTCGGATTCTGTGTCTCCCTTTCTCTCTGCTTCTCCCCCACCTGTGCTCTGTCTCTCTCTCTCTCTTTCTCTCTCTCTCTCTGTCTCTCAAAAATAAACATTAAAAAAAAAAAAAAAAAAGAATGAATCACCAAGTGATAGGGGCACCCGTGTGTTCCTTGATGACTGTATTTTATGTGTAAGACATGGGGCCCTCAAAGTGTGGGGCCTGGTCAGAGGCCCCTTTTGCCTGGGCTAAGAGATGTATTGCCAAAGATCCATTGCAGTGATGCTGAGGGCCAGTCCAAAGGGGTTTAACCTACTTCTGGAAATTCTTCAGAAGATATTTTGCCAGATCCCTTTCACTTTAGCTCGGCATCGATTGTTCATGGTTAAAGATACGTAAGGAAAGTAAAATAGTACCAGTAATCTTTAGCACTTATATTCTCAAGCATAGATACAAGCATTCTACATACATTATCATACAACCAACGAGGTAAATAATCTCATGGTTCCCCCTCTTATAAATGAGAAAATTGAGACACACAAAGGCTAAGTAATCAGCTTCAGATCACAAAACTGGTAAGGTGGAGCTGGTACTTAGAATAAGAAAGCCTCCATCCAGAGTCTTCACTCATAGAACAAAAGTTAGTCATAATCCTTTTATTCCATGACTTCCTCCCTCTTCAGTTCTTAATTTGTATTTCTTCTTAATTGCTTAAAGCAATTTTTCAAAAAGTACACGGGGAGGAGGATGTGGAGAAGGTTCAGCTCGCTTAAGTTGAAATCCTAGCTCTACGACCTACCAACCGCATGGCCTTGGAAGTCACACTTGCAAAGCAGAGATGGTCAGAGTACACACCTCACAGGATTAGTATAAGGAATAAATGACTTATTAATGTAAATTGCTCATAATAGCAAGTGCCGTGCAAATATTTGCTTTTGTTGGTGGTGTTGTTATGTATGGTCCATTTTCTGAGCTCTCCAATAAGGATACAAATAGTACCTTCCTCAGAAGTTTGTTGAGTATTAGATGAGTTGAAACATGGGCATGTGAAACAATGCCCCACACAGAGAAAATGCTGTTTGTTTATTATATCATCATCACTGTTTGTTCTTTTTTTTTTAAGTTTTTATTTTTAAATAATCTATATACCCAACGTGGGGGGTTTGAACTCACAGCCCTGAGATCAAGAGTCGCAGGCTCTACCAACTGAGCCAGCGAGGGGCCCCTGTTATTATGATTCTTATGCGTGATGTATTTTCTGAGCCTCCTAACACATGAGAAAAATCTCATTTCTTTCACTCATGAATGAAAATTCAGCTCAATGTAAGTGGTCGGGTCACTGGACATCTGTGCCTGGGAATTTTGCCTACCAGTGGCGCCCATCTCCACCTTTTCCTTCCCCAGCACCCTGAGGCACCAGGGGAACTCCCAGCAGTGCCTGGAGCTATGGAGATGTTTTGAGACTACTTAAGTGATGAGCAGAAAGAACACTTGAGGGGAGTGAGAGGGTAAAGAAGAAAGATAAAAACAGCAAAGCCCTGGAGGAAAGAATTCCAAGCAGCCATTAAAGGATTAACTGTAGGAAGGCAGATGAGCACATCCTCATCTGCAGTGTGACAGATCTGAGAAAGCCGTGAGGGTTGGGAATACCGAGAAGTTTGCAAGTTTGTTGCTGGAATGTGGGGAAACTTCTCTCTGGTGACCTCACTTTTCCCTACAAAAATAGGAAGTGAGAGTCACCTGCCAGGAGTGAGGATGCAGAAGTAGTGAGGTCTGGGTTTTGAAAAAGAGAAGAGAGGAAGTTTGAGATGGTAGTTGTGGAAAAGGGGAGAGATGACGGGCAGTGCTGAGGGCCTATATAACTTTACTCTGGCCCCGCAGATGTGGTGTGGTTGCGTGGTTTCCTTCAGCCACGCTCAGAAATGCTGCCTGGGCACAGGGAAGACAGACAGCCCGGGCAGAGCTTTTGCAAAGTTGTCGCATTGGAAAGAAAATAGAAGTTTCAAGATATTGACAAGACGTAGGATGAACTGATAAATCATAGCAGCTAGATTAAGTTGAGAAGGAAGAAGACAAAGGAATTGGAAGAGAGGAAGTGGGGTTTATCTCAGGAAAAATGAGATTAAGAGCAAAGGAGTTGGGAGTAGACTAGTGTGAAGGTTGCGAGGCAGTATAACCACGGTCAGTACAGATTTGAATGTATTTGAGAAGTTACTAGGTCTGGATTATGACAACTTCAGGGCACCCCCCAGGGAGGCAAGAAGGAGGATTGGAGGGAAATGAAAGTGAAGGTCCCTAGAGATGAGAAATAAAGAACCTGAGAGTCCAGGCAATTGGATGGTGTGCAAGTTACTAAGGTTGCCATAAGAAAGCACTACAGACTGGGTAGCTTAAACGACAGAAATTCATTTCCTCATCATTTTGGAGGCTAGAAATGTGAGATCAAGTGTCATTAGGGTTGATTTCTTCTGAGGCGTCTCTCCTCAACCCATACCTGGCAGGCTTCTTCCTGTGCCTTCACATGGTCTTTCTTCTGTGTCTAGATCCTACTGTCTTCTTGGAAGCATACCAGTCATATTGGACTAGGGCCCATCTCAATCATCTTATTTTACAGTCATATTGTGAGACTTGAGGTTTAGACTTCAGTATGAGAATTTGGGGAAGACACAATTCAGCCCATGACTGATGGGTCACCCACAAAGAGGCTGAAGACACTCAGAATGATGGTAGAAAGCAAGACAGAAATGAAGAGGATGAATGAGACATTAAACTCTTCAGCGATTGAAGGACTAACTAATCAGTTTTCTGCCCTTTCATGGAGGCTAGTGTGCTTGCATATTAGGATTTGAAACCTATTTTCTTTGTGCAGTATTTTTTTCTCATAGACACATAACCCATTTTAGTTTTTTGCCACAGTCTCAGTTTTTGTCTTTTACCAAAAGACAGGATGTATGGCTGGCACAATCCCGTCCTCTTGGGCATTGGTGTGATCCTCTCACTGACTGTGCAGCAGGAGACCTGGCTGATGTGCAGAGTTCCTGGCCATGCCCTATATCTGACAGACACCCATCTCGTGTAACAGTGCAAGACTGAAGGTGAAGCCACTCTCATCCCCTGGCTCGATTCTCCAATACTCTGAAGGGCATGAAATAAAGCTGACTCTACAACATACACACTACTAGAACTGTTAGAACTTTCTCATCTTCTATTTTTCTTTGTCCTAATAAAAGTAATATCCACCTTTTATTGTACCCATTGTACCCATTGTACCCAGGTCTGTGAACTGAGCTGTATATTTATTATCTTATTTAATACTTATAGCAATCCCAGGAGCACCTGGGTGGCTCAGTCAGTTGGGCGTCTAACTCGTGACTTCAGCTCAGATTGTGATCTCACAATTCATGCGATGGAGCCCCATATCAGGCCTCACACTAGTAATGAGCCCCACTGTCTCTCTCTCTCTCTCTCTCAAAAAAAAATACATACACATTAAAAAAATTATAGCAAGCCCAGATGAGGAAATTGAGAAAAGAGATGTTAAATAATCTACCCAGAGTCACCCAGCCGGTAAGTGGCAAGTCTGTCTGGCTCCTAAGTACTCAACTCAACTACAAAACTTTACTTGTGAGGACCAAATGTGCCCAGATGCAATGTCATTCCACCAATCTCATTTCTTTCGAGATGTTTATGAATTGATTCCTGCCAGAATGTTTATGAAAAGTGAGAATAAAGGAAAACAGTATGTCTCAAAAGGTACTTCCTATGCTGTCCTTTTTTTTCCCCCCAAGGGGTCAATTTACCAGGGTCAATGGAGAAATACATGGCTTTTTACCTCCTTTCAGCTTAACTGGCTTATTCTATTTCAGGAGGCAAAAATTGGTTAGGTCACAAATTGTCTTGCTCAATCTACTTTCATTTGGCTTGTGGTAATGGGTAAATTGTTCACAGGTTTTAGCAATAGATTATCTGTCAGTTTTTATTTTTAACATGAGGTAATGTGAGATTTTGTCTTTTGTCAATGTCTCATAGACATTGTAGTGTGAGACTGGGAGAAACTGAATCAGCGGCTAGTATTTGAATGCTTTTTTATTATAGAATGTTTACCATGGTGGGGAGGGTCTAGCCTCTTCTTAACTTTTTATCATCTTGGAAAATCACCAGAGTCATTGATTAATTTGGTGTTTGAGATGCTGAGCTAATGTCGGGAGGGACAAACACCAAATCGTAATGAGAGTCCACCTACTCATTAATTAAGTAGGTTTTACCTCTTTGTATTTGGGCTTTAGAGATTGGGAATAGAAGGATCTAAGCAGAATATAGGGAGTAATTTCTGGCTATGGAAATTTGCCTTTGTAACACCCACTCTCCTGGACTTGGGTTCAGGCTAATAATCAAATTCATGAGACACAAGAGACTTTATTTATCTCCAAAGTGTTTTAAGAAAGAATCAGAACAAGTTACAGCACAGTATACAATTCACAAGTACACAAATACAAATAACATTTTGTATAGTCAAGGTGTCATAACTCCCAAGCACATCTCCCAATGTCCAGTGCAAAGTCAGGACGACACATGATGTTGAGTGGACAGAGGCCCTCTCAGCTCAATGACAGCATCATTTCGGGGGTACCTTCAGCTTTTATACTTAGCTAATTATACAATCCCCTCTGGGGTTCAGGATTAATGACCATTCTCTCAACCATAGGTGTAGGTACTTGTTTTTGGTATATGTTATAGGATTCTCATTTATTTTGGATCTGGCGTAGGGAAAGTCCTAATAGTTCCTTTAGTTGTGTTTCAGGCAAGATTAAGATCAAGCATCAAATCCTCAGGCGCACTGAGGCTAACGAGCCAGAACCTGATATGAACCTTTCCTTGAGGCTGCAAAGCCAACTACAAAAACAAGTTTCCATTACCTAAAAGTTCACTTACTGTATAAGGAGCGTTTTTCATTGTTCAAAAGACCAATGCATCTTTAAAAAAGGTGGGGGGGGGGGGGAGGGGGTAAGAGAAGGATTTCAATTCCTGAAATTCCTTTTTTATTTTTAACATTTATTTATTTTTAAGAGGGAGAGAGACAGAGCGCAAGCATGGGAGGGGCAGAGAATGTGAGAAACACAGAATCCCAAGCAGGCACCAGGCACCCAGCTGTCAGCACAGAGCCTGATGTGGGGCTCAAACCCATGAACCGCCAGATCATGACCCAACCAAAGTCAGAGGTTGAAAATAAATAAATATTGGCTCTCTAACCCAAAACAAGTTTAACTCTAACTAGTGTTCAAACAAGAACATCCAGAAACATAGTAATTGGGGGAATCCAATTGATCAGAAAGCCCTATCAAGAGGTTACTCGAAAAATTAAAAATACAATTACCATATGATCTAGCAATTCCACTTTTAGGTATTTATCTGGAAAAAAAAACACAAAAAAAACACCAATTCAAAGAGATACATGCACCCCTCTATCCATTGCAGTATTATTTACAATAGCCAAGATATGGAAGCAACCTAAGTTGATAGATGAATGGTTAAAGATGTGATGTTTGTGTGTGTATATATAAAATGGAATATTACTCAACCATTAAAAAATGAAGTCTTGCCATTTGTGGTAACACGGATGGACCTAGAGGGTATTATGCTGAGTAAAATAAGTCACACAGAGAAAGACGAATATCACATGGTATCGCTTATATGTGAAATGTAAAGAATAAAACAAAACAAAACAAACATACTCCTGGATATAGGAAACAAACTGTTTGTTACCAGAGCAGGCAGATGTGGGGGATACAAAATAGATGAAGGATATTAAGAGGTACAAACTTCCAGTTATAAATAAGCCATTAGAATGTCATGTACAGCATAGGAAATATAGTCAATAATATTGTAATAACTTTGGATAGTGACAGATGGTAACTAGATGTATTGTGGGGATCATGTCATCATATATAAAAATATACACCTGAAACTAATAGGATATTATAAGTCAATTATACTTTAAATTAAAAAAAAAGAAAACCCTATCAAAAATCAGACACATACATTTATTGATAACTTATTTCTGCTGTTTATTGATCTTACACAAAGGAAGATATTGCCCATGATGTAGATACTTTTATTTCTATATGCATGTACTATATGTGAATATGTGCAAAGAACATTATATTATTTAATCTATAAAGCATAAAATAGGTTTCTTTTATATCCTTTTGTCCTCAACCATCTGTTACAGTTATTTTTCCTAAAAAACACAATAATTAAAAATTTCATTATTAAAATGAATAAATATACATGTGTGTGTGTGTGTATGTATGTATATATATATATATATATATATATATATATATATATGTATTTACTAAATTTTTCAAAAATTCCTGGGGAAAACTTTATTATGCTTTTAAAATCCTTATTATTTTGACACGTTTCATTGCTAAATAAAACTGTTTTAATTTAAGCTAAGAAAACTAATTGGTATCAGATACTAAAAGTTCTTGTAAATTGTTGGAAGTGTTAGTTCTGGGAATAGCATTTTTATATTTTTCATATTGATTTGCCTTTGAGACAAACTGCAACAAGAAAGCAGGTGATAAGCCTTTGTTAATGCCTCTGGGAGAAAATGCTGTAGCTACAGACTACTGTTGATAAACAGATTTTGAATTAATTAGTTCTACATAATTATGTGAGACATCAAGTCCCTAAAATCAAATGCAACTTGTCTTATATCGCTTAATATATAAAGGAGAATAGAAAAAAATTATCTTTCATAACTTAACCTCTTTTAGAGTATAGTTTTAATTTTTTAATTTTAATTTTTAAAAAAAAATGATTGGAGTTTTTAAATGGCATATGTTCAAGGCATATTAAATATTTATTCTCAGATATGTAAAATGAGATAAGAAGCGATTCACTTTGTGTTACATTAGTGACAGAATTGGGTCTCAGCACATGCTACTATTCCAGCCTCATACTTGGTAGAAATTATATTTTGTTACCAGAAAATGCCAAAGCCAACATCCTGAGAGAAATAGCCTGGCAATATAAGAGCCAAGCTTTCAGTAACATATTTTTAAGAATTTTTCCCACATAGCTGTAACAGCAACAACAACAAAAAACTTTTATAGAAAAACAGAGGAAAATGCTTTAAAAAGTACAAGCAGGAAAAACTTCAAATATTTCTGAGAGACATAAAAGAAACCTCAATAAATGGAGACAAAATGACATAAGAAGATTTAATATTGTAGAGATGTTAATCATTACCAAGTCAATACATATGCTTAAAATAACGTAATTAAAAGTTCAATCAGATTTTTGGAATTTGGATCAATTTTTAAAGAAATTAACTAGAAGAAAAACATGGGGATAAGAGACACATATTTTTAGTTTTTTTTAAAAAAATTATTTATTTATTTTGAAAGAGATATGGAGAGAGAGAGCAGGGGAGGGGCAGAAAGAGGAGAGACAGAATCAAGCAGGCAGGAAGCCCGATGCAGGGATGCAGGGCTCAAACTCAGGAACCCGAGAGAGATCATGACCTGAGCCAACACCAAGAGTCTGACGCTTCACCGACTGATCCACCCAGGCACCCTGAGAATAAGAGATACATTTAATTTTTTTTTTTTTAACGTTGATTTATTATTGAGAGACAGAGTGTGAACAGGGGGAGGGGCAGAGAAAGAGGGAGACACAGAATTGGAAGCAGGCTCCAGGCTCCGAGCTGTCAGCACAGAGCCCCACGCGGGGCTCGCCACGGGGCTCCAACTCACAAACCGCAAGACCATGACCTGAGCCGAAGTCGGACGCCCAACCGACTGAGCCACCCAGGTGCCCCAAGATACATTTAAAAGATTGGTATTAGGTGGGGCGCCTGGGTGGCTCAGTCAGTTAGTTAAGCATCTGGCTTTGGCTCAGGTCATGATTTCATGGCTGTGAGTTCGAGCCCTGCATTGGGCTCTATGCTGGCAGCTCAGAGCCTGGAGCCTGCTTCAGACTCTGTGTCTCCCTATCTCTCTGCCCCTCCCCTGCTCAAGCCCTGTCTCTCTCTCCTTCAAAAATAAATATTGAAAAAAAAAATCTTTTTAAAGATTGGTGTTGGGTAACTTGCTCTACTAGAAACTGAAATATATTATAAAACCACAATAATTTTTAAAAGATGATACTGACTAATGTAAGAATAGGCAGAGAAAAAAAAAAAAAAAAAAAAGACATGGCCCAAAGAGAGACCAGCATAAGTTAAAATTTATCCTAAAGACAGAATCCAAGATTTGTACCCAATTATTTGTTTTAATACTTTGTTAAATAGCAAAAATCGTAAGAAACCCCTAAAATAGTCAACCAAAGAGGCTGATTAAAGAATGATGGCATATCTCTTTAGGTGATGAAGTATTACATAACCATTTAAAAGCATAGTTTTAACAAATAAATAATTGCATGGGAAAATGTTCATGAAAAAATATTCAGTGAAAAACACATGATCCAAGGCTATTTATATATATTTATACATATCTTATATTTAAGTGTATATAAACAAAAAATACATATTCATTTATATTACGCACATTGGATTTTTTTTAGATTTAAAGGAATTACATCAAAGTATTAAAATTAGTTAACTGTGTATAATATAATTATGTTACTTTTTACTTTCTTTTATACATTTTTTTGTATTTCCCAATTTTCCTGTAACTGTTGTCATCTAAGAGATGTAATGTCTACCTCTACCTCAATAAAAGAAAGAATGGGATACATAAAATATTTTAAAAGCTGGTTATTTTATTTTATTTTATTTTAGTAGTGAGGTTATGGCTTATTCAACTCTGCTGGTACTGACTTCAGCCACTTAAAATGCAGTCTTATTTCTCTGTTGCTTACAATTCCAAAAACTCAATGCCATGTTTTCTTTTGGTTACTGCATGAACCACCAAACAACCCGACAAGAACATATAAATAATACATAGGCCAATGTAAGGAGATATTAATTTGCTGTTCCAGATCTGTTATACAATTATATTAAGTCTAGTTTTACACTTCTCAGTAGAAAAATCCTATTTTTTTTAAGTAGATTTAGTACCCAGCACAGAGCTCAACGGAGGGCTGGAACTCACAACCCTGAGATCAAGACCTGAACTGAGATCAAGAATCAGGTGCTTAACCAACTGAGCCAGCCAGGCGCCCCAAGTCTATATATTTTTTTAATACCAGGATAATAATTCTCAGAAGAAAAAGGCTTATTTATAATTTGTCTTTGACTCATCTTCATATGTATTTTTCTATACATAATAGACATTCCTAACTCAAATTTGAGCAATGAGGAAATGTATGACCCCATATAAGTCTGGAGTTTAGGTGGACTGGAAGTGGTCTGATCCGTGGTTCAGTTATATCAAAAGGGCCCAAGCCCATTCCATTTCTCCACTCAGGCATTGTTACGTGTCAGTTCCCAGGCTGGTTCCCTTCATGGGAACAAGAAAGCTACAATGGCTTTAGTCATAAAAATGTCAAGAGGAGTAACATAGGCCACCTCTTCCTATGTCTCTTTCTTAGAAGCAAGGAAACCTTTCACAGAAGCTCTCATTACACTACTCAAACTTCCTTGGCCAGAACTGGGCCATGTGGCCAATTTTAAACTAATGCAAGGGCAAAGGGATTAGCATAATTATCATAGGCAATATAGGAAGACAGGATATGTAAACACAATCTGGGTTCTGCTGTGGAAAAGGAAGATTGGAGTGGAGGCAGGAACAGGGGTGGGATGAGGGTAGAGTGTGTGGCAAGAATGTTGAGTAGGTAATCTTTTATGCTCCAAGCCTCCATTGCTGATAATGACATGAGATGAGGGAGGATTCTTTTTTAACTAAAGATAGTAAGAGACATTGTGATAGATGCTAAAGTTCTAACAGCAGATAGGACCTAAACTTTCTCCTCCAGGAGCTTACAGTTTTAACAAAGAAGATACACAAGTAAACAGGCAACTGAAACAGGGTGCTACATCATGGAGCCCAAAAACCTCCTTGGATGGGGTACTTCATCAGCCTTAAGTGCCTAAGAAGGCAATATCCAAGTATATTCTAAATTTGGAGAAGAGGAAGTCCTGTGGCAATCAAGAGGTTGGCATATTTGGGGAACCAGAAAGTGTTGAGGCTAAAGATGTAAGACTAGATCAGGTAGGGCCATGCTAAGAAGCTTACATTTGATTCTGAAGCAATTGGGAAGCCAGTAAAATATTAAAAACAAGAAATAACATAATCTGATCTCCTTTCAGAGCATATACTTCATCTGCAATGTGGAGAAGAGACTGAAAAGAGTCAAGCCTATGTTTAGAGATCATCTAGATGCTTTTGTAGTAATCCAGCCCAGAAATCCAGAAATTAGAGGATGATTTGAGTTTCTGGTTTAGGCAACTAAATCGATGCTGGTGCTAGAGACAGAGATAGGAAACTCAAGAGGGTAAAACAAGTGCAGGAAAAGATTATGAGTTTATTTCAGACATTATGAGTTTTAAATTCTTATGGGACATCTAAGAGGAAATGTGCAGTAGATAGTACTGTTTGGTTAGGCTTCTTAAGATTACACATTATACGACATTATTAAACTGCTATTAAATATCCCCCATGAAAATCTCATCAAATAATATTAGTAGTTGCCAGATTATTCAGGCATTTTCTTTCATTTCTAGCTCTGACATGATTTGAGTGATATGATGAGAAAAGTCATAGCAAATGTTTTGCATGCTGACAATTTAAACTAATAGATATTTTTAGATGTTGTGTAAGAAAAGAGCTCTGGGCTAAAAATGATGCTGACATTTAAAGGCTTTCTGTAAACTTCAGACGTGTAGCCTTAGACACCAAGGCTAGTAGTTTAGAAATAATGCTTAGCATCTAAACTTAATGCCTTTTCAACTTTGCTTTCTGTATTGGGCTCAGATGTTTCTACCCCTACGCACTTTTAAAATGTTCACTCTTCTATGTTAGGCCCTAAAAGCCTCACTTACATTGGGTTCAGAGTATTTCTGGCATGTTTGTCCTTTATAACAAGGCCCTTTGTCCCTCTTTTCAAGTGTCTAGGCAGTGCAGCAAGTCTAGGTCTTGTTCCCCATGAACAAATGGTCTTTTATCTTAAAAGAAAAAGTGGACATAAATCCTTTTAAAGATTCATCCAAGCTGTATTTTCAATAATATTTTTGTTTTGTAGAATTTTGCTTATTTCATGTTATGCAGGTTCTTGGCAGAAATTTGAAAAATACAGAAATGTATAAAGAAAGTAAAACTGGGGGTACCTGGGTGACTCAGTTGGTTAAGCATTGATTCAACTCTTGATTTCAGCTAAGGTCATGATCTCAAGGTTGTGAGATCAAGCCCTACATCAGGCTCTGCACGGGGCTTGAAGCCTGCTTAAGATTCTCTCTCTCTCTCTCTCTCTCTCTCTCTGTCTAATAAAAAAGAAGAGTAAGTAAAACTGAATCATAGTAGTACCACCCAGAGGTAACAATGAGACCATTTTTAAAGCTTTTGGTGCATTTTGTCAAATGCTTATTTTCAGGAAGTCTGTACAAATCTATACTCTCATCACTCATTTATATACGATTTAGTTCAGAGTAAATGACTTGTGGTTTCCTTCTCTACTAAACACCATTAGAACAAGTATTCTTTAATGTTTTCATAGTTCCTAATCCACATTCTTATACTCTGAGGTTCACCAGTGAGGTTTCCTCTGAAGCTACAACCACCTGGGAGAAGGAAAGAGCCATTGATTTGGGGCTGGAGAACCAGGCTGTAGTCTTAGCCCTTTTACATACTATACTCAGTGTTGAGTCTGGCAATCTAACTTCCTCGGGTCTTAGTTTTCTCTGTCCAAATGACAAGACTGTATTAAAGATCTCCATAGTTCCTTTCAGTAGGGAGAATAATAACAACAACATGGTGCACCTGGGTGGCTCATTTGGTTGAGCATCCAACTCTTGATTTTGGCTCAGGTCATGATCCCGGGGTCGTGGGATCGAGTGCTGCATTGGGCTCCACACTGGGTATGGAGCCTGCTTGGTATTCCCTCTCTCCCTCTGCCCCTCTTCCCTGCCACACTCTCCCTCTCTCTCTAAAATGAAAAGGATAAAAATAAATAAAAATAACACTAACAAATTTTATAGGTAAAACAACAAGAATTTTGCAAACAGTCTGATGTTCTCAGTACATAATGTTATAGGATCTGATCTAAGAATATAGCATTATGGTCTTCTCTAAGTAAATGTTTCTTTCTTTGACAAGTTAGTATTCTTCCTCTGCAAGCAGATTCTGAAGCTTAGATAGGACCAAACTCAGAAGTAGTGGGCTGGTCAGCCACCTTCAGGATATAGATAGCACCCAAAATCTCTACCCTACCTCATTTATTCCACCATTACAGCTTTATTCCTCATATCTATAAATAATATAAATAATCTTAAGAGCAAACTCATAATCACAGCCTTTAGGAGGCTAGGCCTCTACTGGGAGTAGGCATCCTGGGGCCATTTAAACTAGTGAGGGCCAATGATATAAAACCACACTACAATCCTTCAGAAATCATCACAAGACAATGTCTATAAACATTGAAGAAAATTTGATAGTACAACCAAAAGTCACTTTGCCTTTGTTTCACCATTACCCAGGGGCAACCAAAAGTGTTCTCCAGCCATTTCATTTCTTTCCAGATTTTCCAAGCTTTTAGTTCATCCATATCTAAATCCTAAGAGACATTATATTTGTTGAACAAAATATTTCAGCTATGTTTGGTTGACAGATTTTGAACAACAAATTATTTATCTGGAAAAGGAAAAGCAAAGTATTAACAACACAAAAAAGCCCAAATGATTCAAAGAAGTATCAAATTATCTTGCCTATAACAGGGAACTACAGTTATCTTTGGCTCCTAAGGACCTCTGATTTGCCCACTACTTACTCATAATAAGCAAGCAGATATGCAATTGCCAAGTGTCTTGTTACTCCAATGAGAGAACACAGGATTACAGCAAGGCTTTGGAGTAAAGGGCAGCAAGTGTGATCATGCCAAGGCTGCCTAGAATGGACCTCAGGGGGAACCTGACCTTGGTTGTTAAATAGGTCTCAAATGCGCACTGCTCAACTCTTAAACCTTGGTAGCCCACTGAAGCCTGAAATACTAGTGCAAAATTAAATTTGATTTTTTTACCTTCTTAAGGAAGGTAAATTTCAATGTTTTCACCTAAATAGAATCAATGAAGTTTATAGGCAGTAGTTTTCATCTAAATATAAAATACGCACGTTATACGTACACTCACACATATATTTAAGTGATAGAAACTTTATCTAATACTTCATGAAGCTGACTGTCTCCTTTCAGAGAACTGAAAACTGGCTAGAGGCGGCTTTTTTTAGGATAAAGAATAAAAAACAAGGGAGAGATAATGTTTTAAATCTCAGATTGGCTGGGGGCACACAGTCAACCTTATTTGGAATGAGAAGGCCCAGGGATGGTTTGGCATTTGGGAATTGGCTGACTGGGTATTCTGTGTTTCTGGCCAAGAAGAGCATTTCCAGGGACATGAAAGTTATCTAAATGTTATCTGACTCACACAGCACCCTGGGCAAGAGCAGCTCCATCTTGGACCTAGAAAATTATTTCCAAAACCCATAACCAATTAAATCAATATTTTTAAAAGTAGGACCCAAGTATGAGCATATTTTTAGGGCTTCCCAGGTGATTCCAGATTTGTCTTCTTGTGGGGTACCAGCTGTGGTGTTTGACATATCCCTACCTGAATCCTCAATCCCCAGCTTGGGATTCCCGAGATTACCCCCAGGGATTCTAACACACCTCATAACATATTTTGGGTTTTTTTCTCAGCCTACTCTGAAACCACTTAGCTCAGAATTCCTGAAAGGAATTCTCTCCCCATTAGCTCTCCCCAATCAGCTAAGGCGATTGAATGTAAATTAATGTGAATCTTCTGGGCTCTGTTAGTTCTATGAAGACTTTAGAAAAGTCTAGAACATTAAAAAAAAAAAGGTCTAGAACATGCCAGCTTCGAGGGATGATTGGGGGAGAGAGGAGGATAAGGGAAAATCTCTGGATCCTCCTGAATTTCACCTTCTCTCTTCCCTCTATTCTTTGATATGGACAATCCACATTTTTTCCGTGTCTTATATGTCTTACATAGGGTATCATAAGAACACAGCTTCCAAGTGCTAGAATGATTCCCTTGGCAAAAAGACAAGCACCCATTCAACATCTCCACTTAGTTGTCTATGCTTTCTCCTTGGGTGTCCATAGGTGTCACAGTACAAAAAATGATATATTTGAATTATCCTGTTAGGATTTTTCTCATGACCAATTTATGAATATCCACTATGATTTCTAAGCAACTGGCCTTCCAACCTCAAGGCCAGAATTTTGAAGTATTGTAGTTTTCGTTTTGTTTTGTTTTAACTTAGAATGACTATATTTACACCTACACATTAGGAAGGTAAATGTTGCTTGTGTGCTGCCATTGTGATGAGCATATTGAATACAATGATTGTCAAGGAAAATTTCCAGGTGAAATTCCAGACAACAGACTACAAAGTGTAACCATATATAGCCGCCCTTTTCCTACTGAGTCATGACAAAGCAGGTAGTTAAAAATCATGTTTAGTCTTGTGTCTTTATCTCAGACCATAGGAATCTTCCTAGCAAAAATCTGTTTTTCTTGAAGAACAACTTCAGTTTCCTTGGAGAGTCACTGAGCCCAGATTTGTAGTTCAAACACAGCAGCTCTTTATTTCTATCATTTTCCTTCTTCCTAGCTTTGTCTGCAGGCTCATGTTGCTACAATTAAGTCTCCTCACTTCGTTTGTTCATTGTACACATTGTACATACTCTGAATCATCTGGCAATATGAAACCCAATTTACCTATTATGCCTACATGTTACATTTTGTTATCTCTGGGACTGCATTGTGCTTCCATGATTATGACTCAATATAATTACAGCTCCGTTCAGATCTCCACAACATGGAAAGAGGTTCGCAGGGTTTGTTTACAAGTAAGGATGCCATATGCTCCTCTAAGAAAAAAATATGCTAATTACCAGGGAAGAAATGAGTCAAGAAAACAGGGAACTGCTGCAGACCTACTAAGTAAACAGGGAAGGTGCTTTTGTGCAATGGGACTAAACGTGGTGAATCCATCCCTTGTGTTTTCTTGTTCAGTTGAATCTGCACAGAAAAGGTGAAAGCCAGAAAAAGCCATTTTCTAGCAGTGGCTATATATGCAGATTGACACATTTCATATTTCAGCTCCAATCTGCCTCACATCCTTGTTTTGGTTACAGTAACCTTAAATGTAAAGTAAGATATTGAATCAAAAAAATCTGTGTACAAGAGCAACCTGAACTGAGCGATGACAACTGACCAAATGAAAGTACGCCTTCTTTCTCCTTTACTTTGCTTGAACTTGCGTCTCTTCTCTAAGGTTCCATCTTCACACTAAAACTTGTTGCTGGGGAAAATGTTAAGTTCAGTCAATCATTTGTCTTCAAAATAACTGCTGGTGTTTGAGTTCAATTCTACAGGGTTTTTTCTTTCCTCCAGCTGGTTTGTAATTACAGATAAAGCTTTGTTTAAGGGGGGAAAAGAAAAGAAACCACACAGCTCTTTTCCGCAACACATTGGCAGGAAACTCTGGCACGGTGAGCTATGCCTCCAAGCAGAGTTTTCATACCAAGGCACCTTCCTCCACGCACTATCCAAGTACACATTACTCAAGTCTCTCTTCAAACACAGACATCCACACAGAGCTTCCTCCAGAAGAAAATCCAGGCAATGTGTTTACCATTCATAACCATTTATGACTAATTTGTAACTAACAACCATTTATAACTTGGTATCCCCATCAGTTGGGATCTGAAATGGCAGTGCGTAACAAGGGACAGTCCTCAACAAGGGACAGTTGTCAGCAACTTTGTAAAGTAGGCAAATAAGCAGGCTTTGTCTCTGTTTTGCTGGCAGAACTAAAATGAGAAAAAAAAAAAAAAAAAAGAAGGGGTGGTGGTGCCTGGGTGGTTTAGTTGGTTAGGCCTCTGACTCCAGCTCGGCTCATGATCTCACAGTTCATGAAATGGAGTCCCACATTAGGCTCTGTGCTGACAACACGAAGCCTGCTTCAGATCTGCTATCTCCCTCTCTCTCTGCCCCTCCCCAGCTGGCTCTCTCTCTGTCTCTCAAAAATAAATAAACATTAAAAAACAAAAAAAGAAGATCAAAACAACAGGTAAAAAAAAGAAAAGAAAAGATAGGGAAACCTTTAGCAAATGGCCCCTTAATCACGCAAAAACTTCTGGGGGCTAACTCCACATCTAGTCACTTTAGCCTAATGTTACAAGAATTCCAAAGGGGCAAACACTTAACGTTTAGCCATTGGGTTTCCCATAAAGCATAAAGCTCCCCATCTCCTTAGCTCTCATGTTACCCAACAAGGAGTCAGAAAGGTATATAACCTTGAAACCATAAAGACCCAAGTTCAATTTATGTAGCACAAATAAGACTCAGCTTCAGTTTCCTCATCTTCAAAATGGAGATGACAATTTTGTAGCAGCATCATGAGTATTTGGGGGATATTTTCTCACCATTTATTTGCCTCTGTCCAGCAGAAGGATATAACACCCACCATACTCTCTCTCTCCAACAAGAGGTTGAATGTTGGAAGAACAAATATTATCTTTGTGTTGGAAAATTTAACAATAGCATACAGGTTCTCCTGGAAATTTTTCTCCTGGAAAATTTCAGTAAGCACAGTGACAAAATAGGAAATAAAACACAGAAGTAGGTAACTATGGCAGAACAAGACTTGGTTTACTATGGGAATAGAGTGGAACCATAAATGCTCTCTTGAAGTCATCCTTCAATGTGATTTAAAGTTAGGGCAAAGAACCAGCTACTTCACTCTGCCCATACTGCTGAGACCACCAAACTTCAGATACACATCTTTTTGCTGGTTGTATAATAATACAAAGCAAAAGTACCCTTAGGCAAGCCCAGTCAACATTCTTGACAATTTGGCTTGTCAAATTGGCTTAAACCTGGCTGGATTTTGTGGTCAGGAGTCACTCTTCATGAAACATGCAGTCCCATTAACCAATAAAGTGGCCTTATAACTGTCCCTTTTATAGATGAAATGTGGTATAAATCAAGAGGTCCGAGGAGATTTGATTCTCCCTAGACTGTAAGTCCTTTAAGGGCAGGGACCAGAAGCTATTTTCCATATTTTCTATGTATACCATAGTGCCTGGCATATAATAGGTGTTCAATAATATTTTTTAATGGACTAACTAATAATTGAATAAACAAACAGTCATGGCTTTCTCTCTTCTAATCTCGGGTAGAGGGTGTACCAGTAGCATTGAAACTAGAATCTAAAAAAAAGACACCGAACATCCTTGGTGTCACATTTCCTTTTTCAGTTTGGATACCTAATGCCTCAAAAACAATGTGAAGTTTTTTGTTAAGTGAAAAGTATATATACGTGTGGCCCAACAATTCCACTCCTAGGTATTTATCCAAGATAAACAAAAATATATGTCCATAAAAAGACTTGTACAAGAATTTTCATAGTAGTTTTTGTGCAAGAATGTTCATAGAAACTTTATTTAAAATAGCCAAAAACTGAAAACAAGGCAAATGTTCATTAGCAGCTAAATGGATAAACATATGGTGCTATATCTATATAAAGAAATATTACTCTGGCACAAAAACAGACACATAGACCAATGGAATAGAACAGAAACTCCAGAATTAGACCCACAAAAGTATGGCCAACTAATCTTTGACAAAGCAGGAAAGAATATCCAATGGAAAAAAGACAGTCTCTTTAACAAATGGTGCTGGGAGAACTGGACAGCAACATGCAGAAGGATGAAACTAGACCACTTTCTTACACCAGTCACAAAAACAAACTCAAAATGGATAAAGGAACTGAATGTGAAACAGGAAACCATCAAAATCCTAGAGGAGAAAGCAGGAAAAAAACCTCTCTGACCTCAGCCGCAGCAATTTCTTACCTGATACATTCCCAAAGGCAAGGGAATTAAAGGCAAAAATGAACTATTGGGACCTCATGAAGATAAAAAGCTTCTGCACTGCAAAGGAAACAATCGACAAAACTAAAAGGCAACTGACAGAATGGGAAAAGATATTTGCAAATGACATATCGGACAAAGGGCTAGTATCCAAAATCTATAAAGAGCTCACCAAACTCCACACCTGAAAAACAAATAATCCAGTGAAGAAATGGGCAGAAAACATGAATAGACACTTCTCTAAAGAAGACATCCAGATGGCCAACAGACACATGAAAAGATGCTCAACGTCACTCCTCATCAGGGAAATGCAAATCAAAACCACACTCAGATACCACCTCATGCCAGTCAGAGTGGCCAAAATGAACAAATCAGGAGACTATAGATGCTGGCGAGGATGTGGAGAAACGGGAACCTCTTGCACTGTTCTTGGGAATGCAAACTGGTGCAGCTACCCTATGACCCAGCAATAGCACTGCTAGGAATTTACCCAAGGGATACAGGAGTGCTGATGCATAGGGGCACTTGTACCCCAATGTTTATAGCAGCACTTTCAACAATAGCCAAATTATGGAAAGAGCCTAAATGTCCACCAACTGATGAATGGATAAAGAAATTGTGGTTTATATACACAATGGAATACTACTTGGCAATGAGAAAGAATGAAATATGGCCTTTTGTAGCAATGTGGATGGAACTGGAGAGTGTGATGCTAAGTGAAATAAGCCATACAGAGAAAGACAGATACCATATGTTTTCACTCTTATGTGGATCCTGAGAACCTTAACAGAAGCCCATGGGGGAGGGGAAGAAAAAAAAAAAAAAGAGGTTAGAGAGGGAGGGAGCCAAAGTATAAGAGACTCTTAAAAACTGAGAACAAACTGAGGGTTGATGGGGGTGGGAAGGAGGGGAGGGTGGGTGATGGGCATTGAGGAGGGGACCTGTTGGGATGAGCACTGGGTGTTGTATGGAAACCAATTTGACAATAAACTTCATAAAAAAAATAAATAAAAATAAATTACATTTCCCTGAAAAAAAAAAAAAAGAAAGAAAGAAATATTACTCAGCGATTGAAAGGAACACACCTCCATTATGTGCAACATGATATCTTGAATTTCATCTAAATGGAATAATACAGTGTATACTCTGGCTTCTTTTGCTCAACATAACGGTCTTAAGATCTGTCCAGAGATTGCTAAAGTTCGTTTGTAATAGTTCAAAACACAACAGCCGATTGCATGCATCTCTTCCCAACCCTACATTTAGTAATGTCACATTGGTAGCTTGAATTTGCCTGTGGTAGGAGTATTTATACCATGGAATCAACAAATGCTACCCAGACCCGGGATTTTTTTTTTTTTTTAAGAACCAATGAAACTAATACTGTATTTCAATTTTTCAAGTTAAAAAAGGTGCAGGAGTCCTCAAATAATTCTACTGGTTCATCCTCTGATGTTTGCACATTCAAGCCATCACTAAAAATAAAATGCCTCACTTAGAATCCAATGAGTACTCCTTAGGTACCTTTTACCTAGAAGACTCGTAATCCATACAAACTCTCAGCTGAGCAAACTGCCCATCCAGGATGAGTCTCTGGTTTGACACCACCATGCTCCTAAAGACACCTATAGACCTAAAGACACAAATGCTTCAGACACCAGTTTCTGGTTGTGTAAGCCAGTCCCTTTAGAAGCAGCTTTTGTCTTATGCCATTGGGACTAGCAGTGGAAATTTCCTGCTGATGAAAGAAAACCTCTCCCACACTCTTCTCCCACTGCTTTGCCTTATCTGCTTTCACTTTGCTGGTTTCTTATCTTGGTCTTCAAATCCTTGATTTCATAACCTCAACCTGGACCCAATGGGATTTCTCTAGAGAGCTATGACTTGGCTCATACTAGGCATTCACTTGTAGGGAGAATTTTTTTTCCCTCTCAAATAGTTCTTACAATAAATTGCATAATGAGCCAGAAGTACAACATCCTATACTAATACCTTGACGAATAACAAAAATTTCCATTTGTGTGATTCCTAAGGCCTTGCCATTATTAATGATTAGTAGTTAAGTATACTTCACAGTTTATAGAATGCTTTCATGTATTATCTCTTTTAGCCCTCGTTTTAGCCCAGAGAAAGAAGTATTAATATTATTATTCTCCCTTAACAGATGAGGAAGCTGAGGCTGACAAAAGGTTAGGTTAGGTTTCAGAATCATTTAACTAGTAGGAGGTAGACTACAAGCAAGGCGCTCAAAGTAGGTGCTTCTATTGACCATGTAGCTGATCTTGAAGAATGCATGGTGGCTTCAACTTTGTAAAGAACATTTAGAGGCTTAAATCTTATGAATATGTGTGGTGGCTTCAACCTTGAGACCTTGAAGTATCTCCAAACCTTCAAGACATCTGAATAATTAAGTCCATCTAATTACAGGTAATTTTCATTTCTATGACAGTTCCTAAACTGTATTCAATGGAATTGGTGACGGGGGAGTTTCCTTGTTAATTCAACAATTTTTATTATAAGATAATGTACATTTATCATTATAAATTCACTGTTATAAAACTCCTCGACTTTAGTGCCCCTTATGTGTATCCTTCCAGAAAGTGTATTTGTATAAACAAGCATATATGTAAAAAGGCTGTGCTGTATCATTGTCCAGGCCTGCCTAAGTACACGTGCTGGGTTTTGCCTTCCTGACTCTCAGTGTCCTGGATGTCAAAGACTTTGCACTACATTTCTAGGAGGGAAGAAACCACACTGGACAATAAAATGGATCTGGACAAAGTGCCAAATCACAGCTGGGGGGGGGAGGCGGGGGTCACATCTGTTAAACAATCCACAAGCCATGTGCAGGCAACTTTCTGTGCAAGACACTCACCAGAGCAATAATACAGAAACAGCCGAACAGTCTCTCAGCACAGGCTATGGGTGGTGTTCTCTGGATGGTGACAGATGGTCTGAACTGGCTGGGCTCCCATGGGAGTCCCTGCTGCCTGAGACTGGCAGTATTTAGCTGTCTGAAGATGGTGACTCTGCTATCCTCCATATGATTCTTGCAGGTCCAGTAGCCTCACCTTGGGTCCTACCATCTATTTCAAAAGACTTTTCCACCCACTCTTCTCACATTTCAACCATCCCAGGTGACTTTCAGCAGCTCGAGTCCATTGCCTACTATTGAGTTATTCATCTTTTTCTTATTGATTTGTAAGTGTTCTTTGTATATTAAAGGAACTGATTATTTGCCACATTTGTTGAAGTTATTTTTTCCCAGTATTTGTCTCTTAACTTTATTAATAGTGTGCTTTTTTTCTATTCAGAAGTCTTAAATCTTTACCAGTCAAATGTATAAGTATTTTCCTTTATTATTTCTAGATTTTGTGCCATGCTGAAAAAAGCCTTCTCTGCTCCAAGATTCTTTTAATTGCCCATGTTTTTGTCCAGTGTTTCTACAAGTTTATTTTTCACATTGAATATTTTATTTGTCTGCAGTTTCCTTCAGCTATAGAGTAAGTGATACAACTTTATATTTTTCAGATGGCTAACCAGAGCCCCAACATTTTTGCTGAAAATGGGTATTTGCTCCTCTAATTTGAAATGCCAACATATTAAATCCTTGACAAATTTGGGTCCATTTCTGAACTCCCATTTCTATCCATTGGTCTGTTTAGTTTCAAAGTTTTTAGATGGCTATAACCTTATCATGTTTTTTGGTGAACTGTTCCTCACTCCTGGCTTCACCCCCATTACTACTCTTTTCTTTTACAGTTTTCCTGGTTCCTTCCCTACCCCTATTCCAAGGCAAACTTTTACTAGCATTTTGCATGATGTCTGACCTCAGGAATGCAGCAAGAAATGGAAAATGAGAGGTTAGTGCTTGATAGTGAGGTCATACAGACTGTAGACTTGACCCATGGACTCTAATTAATTTTATTTATCTTATAGTTGGCTGGCACTTAAAACGGGACGTGGCCAATTATACACTGGCCTGTCCAAGCATGTCATATAATTGTTCCTCCAATTGCTAGCAAACAGGGAGGCTATATTGAAATCAGTTCTTAGATAAACTATAGGCAGCAGGGAAATCTAAGTATATTGCTCCTGCCACTGCAATGCTGGTAGGTAACACTATGGGATGAGAGAGGGAACAGGCAATGATCATTATATTTGCCATTAAAAAAACATAGGGCAAAAAGAAAATACGTTCCTCGTCATACCTCCAGTGCAAGAAACCAAGGTCATTGCAAATAGATAAGCTAGCCTATGGATTCAGAAGGTATAAGCCAAGCTGGAGTGGAGGATGTGAGAATTTGACTTTCTCATGACTATGTAGGTCTGGTGTACACTTCACAGGGCTTGAAATCCTGCTAGAAAGGTATCTCCTTTCTGGTATGGATAGCACTAACATTAGTTGGAATATTACAGTCTTACTAACCAGATCTTTTGTTAGAAAAAGTAAAAATATAAAACTTTTTTGTGTGAGGTATGTTTGAAAAACCTCATTGTGAAATCTGCATTGAAGGTCATTCTGCAAACTGCAATCTAAAATAGGGAGACAGTTCAGAGTAGGAGCAAGTGGCACATCTGTGTAACAGAAGCAGTTATGCCTTCCCCAAGCTTTAGGCTTCATCTGTAAACCTGAAACCTCCAAACAGTCACTAATGTTGTATAAGCTATCAGAACTGCGATTGCTTCTCCCACGGAGCTAAGTTTTACTAAGGCTTTCTCATCACAGTGAACAGTTTTAAACCAAATGCCTCTATTCTCTCTTTATTCCCTACATCCCTACATCCATACAACAATAAACAGCATTCAAATAATATCACACAACTTCTAAGCTTCTTTTGAAAGTGGGACACTTTGAGTCTAAGATTCCTTCTGAGCCACTACTCTTGGTTTTAGAAATGGCCGCCAGGAAATCATTTGATATCAGACTCCAGCCAAACTCCAAGATGGTAAGTGGACAATTGCTTCAAGTGGGGGAAAGATTCTTTCCCCTTTTATCAGTTGGAAGATTCCAGGGGTCTTACATCATTTAAACCAAGATCCATGGTGAAATCAATCTCAAATTTCTTCATTTATTTATTCAATGCACTGATAGGCAAGTCCCGCTGTATTCTCGAATGGAAACGTTAGAGAGTAAGCAAGCATAATTTCTTGATAATGAGGGACTTTTTATCGTCCTCATACAAACATTACATGATCCCTTCCCTTGCTGCCATATGCATAATTTATCTTTTATGAAGAGACTCACAGATCCATCCCTAGTACCTCACGTTGTGGTCACAGTTTATTAACACCAAAATACGTCAAGAGTCTTTAAAATGCACATGCTCTTTGACCTAGTAATTCTACTTCCTCTATTTTATCCAAAGTATAAAATTAGTGAGTGAAAGTAAAAAAAATTACATATCAAAAACTATCTCTAATAATAAAAATTGAAAACAACTAAAATGTCCAATAAATGTTTACCCCATGATAAATTATTATATAAATATTAAAGAGCATATTTTCAAATAATAGTGATATAGAGATATATACCAATACTAATGTGAAGTACTTATTAAAATATTTAGAGGGGCACCTCAGTGGTTCAGTTGGTTGAGCGTCCGACTTTGGCTCAGGTCATGATCTCACAGTTCATGGGTTCAAGCTCCGCATCAGGCTCTGTGCTGACAGCTCAGAGCCTGGAGCCTGCTTTGGATTCTGTGTCTCCTCTCCCTCTGTCCCTCCTCTGCTCATGCTGTCTCTCAAAAATAAAATAAATGTTAAAAACTTTTTTCAAAAAAAAATTGGGGGGTATTTATAAAGGTAGAAAATATTCGTAAAAATATGAATATATAAATCCAAATTTCCTCTAGGTCCCATAACTTGTTTCTAATAAAGGCCAGTAAATCTGAGTAATCATTAGTTATAAACTTCAAAGCCACAAGGTCTCAGTCTTCCTTCTGCTGAATACCCCTTCAGAAGTCCCCAAAGGGCACATGGGTTCTCTAAGGTGAAGAGCACAGGCAGGATTCAAGCTGGCATGAGAGCATGTGTCATTTCCTGCTCAACCGGGAACTTCTGCTCTCTTAGCAATCAGGCCCTGTGAATGGGAAGGAAACAGAGGAACAAATCCCCTGCAACCACCTTACAGACAATTACCAGAAATTGCACATATGACTTCTGTTCATGTGTTGTTGGTAGGAAATTTGCCACATGGCCACACCCAGCCTCAAGGGAACCTGGGAAATGTGGATTTTAGTTGAATGGTCATGTATCCAGGAAGAAGAGCAGAATAAATTTTGAGGTCAACCAGTAGCATACCATATCACATTACAGACCTTTGAAAAAAAAAATTTTTTTTAACATAGGGAGGAAATATACCCAAATGTTCACAGTAGCCATTTCTAACCAGCAGGGTTTATGTCGATGTTTCTCTTTACACTTTCTGAATTGTCTAAACTTTCTGCAATGGCTATTTCCTTCATAAGGTAATAAAAAGCATTACTAATTTAAAAGAAAAAAACTAGAAATAAATATTCTAAAATATTACCTCAATTATATTCAGAAGATGAAACTACATGTAATTTTTGTCTTTATATTTTCTGAACTTTTTATAATTTATTTTTCATGTTAGAAAGCAGTTCAACAAATGTCTTAACTCCTGCAGGGGCAGGTAGAAATGTTATTTTGGCCTATATTTGGGTTTCACACATGGTCGCAAGTACAGTGTGCTTCTGTCACAACCCTCTGTTTTCTTTGTTTTAAAATAGAAAGTAAGCCTGTTTGTATATGACTTTCGGTAAGATGGTGAACAACATGAAAATTCTTCAACCTGCTCCCCAAAGCAATCATGTTAAGCAGAGAGTGTGTGCTTCTATTCTAGAATGGAAGCCATATTGAACTGCTAACTAGTTCTCTACATAGCAAATTTTACAACTCCCCCTGTCTTCAAAACAAGTTCTCACCTCCCTGATCAGCTATCTTCTTGGGACATTGTTGTCCCTTCTATCCTCACACTTAGACTATATTACATTTAAGCAGGTTTTATCCCACTGAGATAAGTTCACCCTACCCACCCACCCTGGTTTCCACTGTTGGAAGCTCAAGATGTTACCTTCCCAGTATATTTACATTTCAGTAGGACATTTCTGAAGCCCTAAAGAAATAAATTCTGAAGAGTTAAACCATAGAGACTGATAAAATAAGAAACTAAAATATTTTGGAAGAGATAGGACTCTCCCAATAACATTACATCCTACCATGAAGGTAACACCTTATTCATAAGGATTAGCTCTGTCTAGAAGCATGTACAATGGAGAGAAACCAATTAGAACAAACTTAAAAAAAAAAAATGTAGGTCGGATGCCTTTCTGTACACTTATTAATAATGAGCTATCAGAAAAATAAATTAACAAAAAAAGGAAAGATAAATTAAGACAACAATCCCATTTGCACTTACATCAAAAAAAGAATACTTACATTTAACCAAGGAGGTCAAAGACATTACTCTGAAAATTATAAGACATTGATAAAAGAAACTGAAGATGACATAAATAAATGGGAAACTATACCATGCTCAAGGATTGAAAGAATTAATATCATTAAAATTTTCATACTATCCAAAGTAATTAATCTACAAATTCAATCCCTATCAAAATAACAATGAAATTTTTCATAAAACTAGAACAAATAATCCTAAAATTTGTAGGGAGCCACAAAAGACCCCAAATAGCCAAAGTGATCTTGAGAAAGAACAAAAATGCTAGAGGTATCACCCTCCTTGATTTCAAATTATACTACAAAGCTATAGTAGTCAAAACAGTATGGTACTGGCACAAAAACAGACACATAAATCAATAGAATAGAATAGAAAGCCCAGAAATAAACTCACATATATGTGGCCAACTCATCTATGACAAAGGGAGAAAGTATATACAACAGGGAAAGACAGTCTTTTTAATATATGGTTCTGGGAAAACTGGAGAACTACATGCAAAAGAATGAAACCCTTTGAAGAAAACTCCTTGAAGAAAACATAAGCAGTAAACTTTTTGACATTGGTCTTATCAATACTTTTTTGGACCAGTCTCCATGGGCAAGGGCAACAAAAGCTAAAATAAACAAATGGGATTATATCAAACTAAAAAGCTTTTGCACAGTGAAGGAAATCATCAACTAAATGAAACAGCAACCTACTGAATGGGAGAATATATTTGCACATCATACATCAGATATAGGGTTAATATCCAAAATATATGAAGAATTTACACAACTTAATATCAAAAAAGCAAACAACCTGATTTTTCTAAATGGGCATTTTTCAAAGAAGACATACAGATGACCAATAGGCACATGAAAAGATGCTCAAGTTCAGGAAAATGTAAACCAGAACCACAATGAGATATCACCTCAAAGCTGTTAGACTGGCTATTAACAAAAAGAGAAAAAGAGTAAGTAGTGTAGACAAGGACATGGATAAAAGGGAACTCTTGTGCACTGTTGGTGATAATGTAAATTGGTGTAGCCAGTGTGAAAAACAGTATGGTGGTTCTACAAAAAATAAAAAATACAACTACTATATAATCCAGCAATTCCTCTCCTGGGTATTAATGCAAACAAAACAAAAACGCTAATTTGAAGACATAAGTGTATCCCTATGTTCAATACAGCACTTCAGAAGCACCCAAAGTGTCCACTGACAGATGAATGGATAAAGAAGATACAAGATACACACACACACACACACACACACACACACACACACACAATGGGATATTACTCAGCCATTTAAAATGAAATCTTGCCATTTACAATAACATGGATGGAACTAGAAGGTTTTATGCTAAGCAAAGTGAGTGAGATAGAAAAATAGAAAAAAAAACAAATACTATATGATTTCACTTACATGTGGACTCTAAGAAACAAAACAAATGAACGAACAAAATGAAACAGAAGCAGACACACAGACACCGGAAACAAACAATTGGTTACCAGAGGGAGGAGAAGTTGGAGGAGGCAAAATTGGTGAAGGGAATTAAGAAGTTCAAACTTCCAGTTATAATATAAACAAATCATGTAATGACTTATATGCATCATAATGTGCAACATAGGGAATATAGTTAATTACACTGTAATAACTTTGTATGGTCACAGATAGTAACTAGATTTACTGAGATTATTTCATAATATATAAAACCATCAAATCACTATGATGCATACCTGAAACTAATAGTTTATTATTTGTTAATTATACTTCAATAAAAAAAATAAATAAATAAAAGACATAATGAATATAAACACATTCTCGGTCATCTGGGTGACCAACCACCATGTGATTTCCTTGCCATGTTTGTGTTTTCCATCATGGGAGTGTCATAGCACAATCCTCTAATCATCAAAGTCTAAAGGGGTAGGGATGAGAGCAGTGTGAATGTACACTGGGGCTGAGAGCAGGTGAAAAAAAAGTATAGAATTCTGTTCATGGAAGTGTAAGCCCTAATTACCCCAAACTCAGACTGGGGAGAGAGGGTATGTACCCTAAAAGACCAATTCGAGACCCATCAGAAGAATGCAGAGAATAGCATATAACACATCCATGCTTTTCTCCACTGAGTCACTCTCAGTCCACACAAGCCCACCGAGGTAGACACCTAGGACTGTGGCCCTCTGGTCTTCTCTCTTTTCTCCTACAGCTTTTGGTCTCTTTCCATCACTATGCCTTTCTTCTGGATCCAGGAATAAAAGAGGTAAAGAAAGAAGGGGTCAAGGAAAGACAGTATCCTTGTCCTGCCACAAACAATGATTCAAACAGAAAAGTGGTGAAAAAACTAAATTAACCCTGCCCCCAGACTACCCCACCCCAAGATACGTAATCTTACCAATCTAGAAAGAACCTGGGTCATAATTGTCAGTTCCAAATTCATGTTGTAAATTTGATTTAGTATCAGCAAAACAACGTCCTTTCCATTAAATGGGTGTTGCTATTTAAATTTTTTTTTTTTTTAAGTAAGCATCAGTTCTCTGGAAAAGTTACAAAGTTCTAAAATATTTCTCCTTTGTTTCCCTCTTCTTGCCGGCCTTCTCATTTATCTTTCTTTCCCTGGAGTATTCATACCTGAACATCACACAGAATGCAAATATCATTGTAAAAAAAACCAAAACAGGTAATAGAAACACTATTTATCAGTTATAAAATCACTCCGAATAAGAGCTACTGACATTCTGGATGACTAATGTATACCTTCATGAGAAACCGCCCAGACTGACTGGTTTCATTGACCTTCAACATGATGATTTGGTGGGGAGGAAAGAAACAAAGAGACAGAATGAAAGAAAGAAATATTTCTGTCTCACTATGCATCTTACATTAAGGTTCCAGAACGTCTTTTTTCTTTCTCACCTCCCCACTTCCAAAATCTACTGAGTGCTTTGCTGTCGGTAATTCATTTTCTCATTCAATTATCCTGACACTATGATTCTTCTAAACACAATGTTGTCATTTCTTAATCATTTGTCTTGGCACAAGTCCTTAATTTCCTTTAGTTTTTCTTCTTTCTCATCTGAGAACCATCGGCTGCATGGATTCCTGGAAGCTATTCTGCATCTCTTTTTGTAAAGACTAAGACAAGGAATTAGCTAGGTCTGATACATTTATCAGTCAAATTATCCTGGGATTGTGTACTTTATAACTACTGTTCTATTTATAATATAAAAAGAGCAAGCTTTATTTCCCTACTTCCAGCTTCAATTTTCCTAAACTAGATTCTCATTTATAAAATACAATAGACAACATTAAACATAGGTGGATAATGCACTTATTTTTTAAAAAGAAAGAGGAGGAAGAAAAGGAGCAGGAGGAAAAGATATTTGCTTGAAACCTTTAATAACTCAAGGCTTTGTAAAATAATCCAAAGACTATGGATGTCTTTGTAGATGTAGCTTTTATAAGCCCCAACCCTTTATAGTCTTCAGTTCTTAGAACTTTTTTTACTTTCTTTTGTTGTTGTTGTTGTTGTTGTTGTTGTTGTTGTTTATCTGAGCTGACAGCAGAGAGCCCCACGCGGGGCTTGAACTCACAAACCGTGAGATCATGACCTGAGCCAAAGTTGGATGCTTAACCGACTGAGCCACCCAGCCACCCCCTTTTTGACTTTCTGAATTAGGAATTATTACAATGTTTGCATCCATACCATTAAATTCCCTTTAAAACGTTGGTCTAGGCAACTGTGCTAAAGTTATCATTGTCTAGAAAATATTTTAAAAAGAGTCTTTGAAGGGCGTCTGGATGGCTCAGTTGGTTGAGCAACAGACTCCTTCTTGATTTCAGCTTTGTCGTGATCTTACAGTGGTGAGATGGAGTTCTGCCAGGGAGTGTGAAGCCTGCTTGAATTTCTCTCTTCCTCTGCCCTTCTCCCCTGTTCACACTCATTCTCTCTTTGAAAATATAAATAAATAAATAAATAAATAAATAAATAAATAAACAAATAAATAAATAATAATAAAAATAAAAAGAGCCTTTATTACAGTCTATTTTTATGATACGCTAACAAAGTAGGTCACTGCCAATTTCTGACTGAACTAAGAACCCTTTCTAGTAAACGGGTCTTCTGGAAGAGAATGGCATTATCCAGAGCAAAGTGTTCAATGCTCATGAAACATATTTCTTTGTTTTAATAGAGCCCACTTCCATTGTCTCCCCTAAAGGAGAACAGTCCCCACAGAGTCTAGAAGAGCACCATTACCGAGCACCAAGATATAGAATAAGGCTAAGTCATTGAAGCTGAAGGCTCCTTTCTAAAATAGAAGGCATCGTTGTTATTTGTTTTGTAATAAGGATGAAGAGCATTCTTAATGTAAAGTTTGAAAATCTGTGAACTGGTAATGCATTGTTAGTCAGGACTAAGGGATTTTTTTTTTTTTTTTGCTTGTTTTTGAAAGATATGCTCTATGATATCATGAATATAGGACCTGTAGAGAAAATCTGGTTGCTGTCGCTATCTGGAAGGCACACTAGGGAGGTCAAAGACATCCCAGGCCTGGAGAAATGAGGATAAACTGATAGAATGAATGGCTGCTCCTTTTGCAAAAGCTGTTGATTTTCTTAACAACTAGCAATTCTAGGCTTGCTGTTGGATGCTTTATTGATTGTTGTTTATAGCAGCATACAATGAAAGAATATAAATACGTGGACGGGTTCTAAAAAGGACTTGCGGGAGGAAGATGTCGAATTTTTAAAATAAATCTGAACAGGGAACATACATGGGATCATTCATTTTGACATCCAAAACTAATTCCACATTATAAAATAAAATAAAATGCACATTTGCCTCCACGTAGTAAATGCTGCCCAGATTTTTATGGCCCTAATAAAAGGATTAAGAATATTCTATCAGTGTTTATCCTTTGTGATCAGTTGTTTATCCCGTGTTAAACAAATATTGTGGGAAGAATAAATGGGAACAGGCTCCAAAACTATTCCTTGGATTCTCATCAACAGAAACACAGAGAGACAGCAGAGCTCAGAACTTGGACAGATAAAATCCAACAGGAAAACCAAAAGGAAACTGACTAGAATTTTAAATCTTTAACAATGAATAGAGTCATGGGTATAAATGCAAACCTGATGCTGCAGAAAATAACTTGGGATTTTTTATTCCAAAAAATAAATATATCAACTTGCCTTTCCAAGGAGATCCTTAATGATACATGTGCCAGGGTAATGTATGCATGTATATATATAATGTGTGTATTTTATATATAGTCTTTTTTGAAAAAAGCAAGAGGGGAAAAAAAGCACGAAGAACATATAACATATGGCATTCCCTATCGCCTCAGCTGGTGTTTGCCATTTCCTGCTTGTAACTTTCTTAATTTTACATCTTCTCCTCAATTTCAGTATACTAGACATTTTAATCAGATTTAACATTGGTCTTCTCGGTTTTTTTCACTTGCTGCCCCTGCTCATATTAATCTCTTCAGTTCTATGACTAGGCCTCTTTGATTTGAAGAAAAACTAGTACTTACAATGCCTAGGGTGTCTTCATAAATAATCAATAATGTGCTTATCGTGATGTGGCTGTCTGGGTAAGCTCTGATCAGATGCAAGTGGCAGTAAAATAAATGCATATTCTAATATTTTAATTAAATTTTATGAAATTAATGTATGTGATGTTAGCAAGAGTACAAATCAGTGAGTGGTGTGGAAGCCACCTATGAAACAAACAAACAAAAAATGTAACTTACTTCAAGTAACTCAAGCATTACCCATCAAAGATGAACCTCAGTTTTATCAACTGGCCCTGGCCAAAGCCACGCTACATGAAAAAGCAGTTCTCTTTAAGAAAGACAGGAAAACAGGGGCGCCTGGGTGGCTCAGTCGGTTGAGTGCCCGACTTCGGCTCAGGTCATGATCTCACGTTCGTGAGTTCGAGCCCCGCATCGGGCTCTGAGCTGACAGGTCAGAGCCTGGAGCCTGCTTCCGATTCTGCGTCTCCCTCTCTCTGCCCCTTCCCAGCTCATGCTCTGTCTCTCTCTGTCTCTCAAAAATGAATAAACATTAAAAAAAAAAAAAAAAAAGAAAGACAGGAAAACAAAACTGGTCATTTGACCTCAGGCACAGGTTGAAGACCTAACTAACATAGGCTGTTGGGATCCTGTCCATGGCTGTAAAATCTTCCACACCAATTCCAAAGTCAGAAGTGAAAGCAAACCAAAGAAAACAAAAGGTGAAGGCCATTCCCCAGATTCTAAAATAAATACCTAGCTGTTCTCAACTAGAAATAGGACTTACTGGGTGATCTCCCATTCCAAGCTTCTTACTGCAGGCCAAAGAACATGACAGTCGTCAAGAGTTCTTGCAGTTTGCTTCAGCAGTTAACTCTGCCTCTAGGCACCCCAAGGAGTATTGCTGGCAAAATCAACAAGTAAGTCACCCAAAGCACATTCTTTCACACTCTGGCGGCAGTTTCTAAGATCAGGCAATTATCAGTTAAGGAATTAATGTGACCAGCCAGGGCTCCATGTTGACATATCAGGTGTTAAGATTTTCTGGAGGGATCCTGAGTTAATTTCTTAAAAGTAGTATACATATAATATGCAGGGATCCCATCACATTTTCTCAGCTTCACTAATCAAGGTGGTTCTTAGACTTCACCTTGTCCTAAATTTCTCACCACATATAATTACAAACTCACCCTTCCCTATGTACCTCCCCACAGGGTTGTCTAATCGAGAGGATTATGGGTTACCTCTTCACAGGTCCCCATGTACCAAACAACATAGACATATTTCCTTGGCTATAGAAATTAAAACCGTTTTTGGGGGAGCACCTGGGTGGCTCAGTCGGTTAAGAGCCCGACTCTTGATTTCACCTCAGGTCATGATCTCTCAGTTCATGAGTTCAAGCTGCGCATTGGGCTCTGTGTTCACAGTGCAGAGCCTGCTTGGGATTCTCTCTCTCTGCCTCTCCCTAGTGCTCTCTCTCTCTCTCTCTCTCTCAAAATTAATAATTTTTTTAAAAATATTTTTTGGTCATAAATATTCAGTTTAGAATTTTTTAAATTTATTCATAAAAAGATCCTTCATTATCTTATGTCAATGTAAAATTAATTTCTCCACAAAACAAAATCACCAGACAAATTCAAAATTAAAACATCTCAGAGTCTCACATGGATTGGAGTTCCAAAATTGGTAGCTATAATTATGACTAGGTGTCAGAATGAAATTTTAAGGCAAGAGAGTCTTCAAGTCTGTAAGAATCATGACTGAATAATGCTAGATATAAAAATTTACATTATATTATGTAGGCACAAGGATAAAAATTACACAGCTAAAGAGGTCCAAGACTTAGCCCATCCTCACATACATTTTGACATTTCTCTTCCTTGCCCTCACACCTTATCGTAGCCCAGAATTCATAAGAAACCAAGAGCTTAAGGCAATTAAGTACAACCATCTGTAAATCACCCAGAAAATGACTCAAAGTGTAGTATCAGAAGACTGACAAGAAGGAAATTCTAATGATAAGAATTTACAGCATTCAAGAAAAAAAAAAAAAGCAGTGAAGCCAGATGTCAAAATATGTATTTAGTGACTCATAAAATTTCATTGCCCCAAAGTGAAAAAACAGATACCACAGTTAGGCAACATTTTCAGCAGATGCCCTTAAAATACTTCTAACTTCAAAATAGTTTTTTAAATCTTCTTGAAGTACTTCCTACCGTTTTATATTGCTCTTATTTTATTGACATTTTCTTACCACTGTCCTACAGGATTAGGAGTGGACCCAGGAGCAGAAGAAATCAAGATAAACTGGATGTCAAATTCCCATACTCTGCTTATCCACATCTAATTCAAACTTGCTCCAATATGTAGTCAAATGGGATCGACTGGGCGATGAAATGGAAGCAGAAGATGGATCCATTTTAATCATATCCCTCTCCTCCATCTTTGTAAAAGGCAATCTGTAACATATGCCTCTTACATTTAATATTTTAACATTGTTTTTAAAACTTCAAAAGACAATAGTACTGAGTACTCCACACTGGAAAAGCTGGAGAAAACCCCAGGCATGAGAAGAATCTCCCCAACTCCCTCAATCCCCAAGATTTATACTCAGTTAAAACTGCAGGCTCAAGGTTCACATATGTCCACAGATGTGTTTAGTTAACCAGAGTGACTTTCAGTCGAGTTTCACTCTCCAATTTGCCACAATCCCCACCACTGCTTATTATATTTCAGAGTCACTTCATACATTCACCTTACCTATTAGTCCCTGTATACATCTCAGATTTTGACCCTTGCAAATGAAGATTTATCCTCATACACTCACATAAACTCAGCATCGGCAGGGGATTTAGGCTGAAACAATCATCCATTAGATTATTGGATTCTCTAACACATTTCTGCCTAGTTTTTTTGCATGTCAGAAACACCAGAACCTCTAACAAATATAGATGCCTGAGCCCCCTCCCTGATATATTGAATTAAAATATCCAAGGATGGAACTGGGGGGCAGGGGGAGGTTCCTGACCATCAGTGCAGGTGAATCTGATGAACAGCTAGGGTTACAAACCATTTCTTGATTATATTTAGTAATAAAGAACTCACTGCTTCCCAACAGGTTTTTGGAGAAGAACTTAAGAAAATTCTCTCCTCGGGCAAATCTTAGTGTTCAGACTAGAGATAGAGAAGTTACCTGCCTCAGCCCTGGAGTGGCTTGACAGTATATCAGAGAGCCTTGTCAAAACTTGCAGGGGTTTGTTATAGAAGCTAGTCTTTACTTCTTCCACTTCCTGCCATATGTTTCATTCCCCGCTGGCTCCATTCTGAGAAAATTTTCCATCTCTGTGTCCATGTGAAAGCTAAAGTTACCTATTCAGGTGTTGCAGCTGTCATCGATGATATCCTGGTGATGGGATGAAATAGATTTTGCTTCAGAAACTATGAAAAGAAAGTCAGTGCACAGAAATGACACGTTATGAAATGATGAAGTACAACATCTGGCTGAGAAGTGAGTCATACAGGTGCCATTAACAAGACAAACAGGAAGCTTCTTTATTAAATCGCAAAGTTAAATTTCCAGGCTATTTTGGACTTTCTCTACACAGGCCTATTCACCAAGTCGACCAAAACAACATTACAATGGATTTGACCAGATGTTCAGGTGAATTAACTGAAATGGCTGATTATTATAATGTAACAAAGATTCATCCATATGATTGTTAGCAGAAATTTGATAACAGAAGGTCCAAAAAGACATCATCCTAATACCAAGTAGAAATATACTGTATAATACTTTATACCTTTCAGAGCACTTGCTTACAGAGAATCTCTATGAAACTTTAAAAAAATCCTTTTGTCAGGTGATGATAAACCCATGCTATTGATAAACAAACAGAGACTCCGGTGAAATGACTTACCTAAGTTTAGTCAGTTAGAATCAGAGCCTGCACAATTCCCAGATTTCCTAAATGTAAGGCCGTGCTCAAGTTCTGAGGGCCTGCAGATTTTACATTATAAAAAGAAGCTTAAAAAAATGGCAAAATTGTTAACTAACCTAAACCTAACCATAATTCGGAAAAACATGTGACCAAATAGGAAGAAATGCAGTAAAAAAAAAAAAAAAAAGGAATTGTAAAACAACCTCTATCCCTGGCTGCCAAGGAGACATGTCAGTTTTAAAACCAAGCCCTAAGGAACTACTGGTGATGTAAACATCTGCAGCCAGTCCCCAGGCCCTTTAGGAGCCAGTGGTCAAGGGCACAGACTCAGGGCAGAGAAGAGAAGAATGACACCACCTTATGGTTGTACAGCACTTTATACAGTGACATGGAAGAAGTGAGACACATTTCCCTGCCAGGTGAACACTGGCTGAGGAATGTTGAGGCACAGGACATTTTGGGAAAGAAGATGCAAAGTGCAGCTGGAAGGGCTTTTTGAGCCTCAGCCATGACAGTGCTTCCTGGTGCCCAACGGAGGTAGGGGTGGAACGGAGATTCAAGACAGATAGTTTGAAAACACAGGACATAATGCATTACTTGATTCTGTCATATCTGATTGAGCAAACAAAGTTAAGTCATGGGAAAATGAGGAAGAATGTCTCTTAAAAATCAAGATCTTAATGCCCTAAACGATTAAAGCCTTGGATCATTCATCTGAGACAAGAGGAAATTGACAGTGAAAACAGCAGTGCCCTCTATTAAAATGTTGAAGGGATGAAATGAGGTATGGAATGATTCCCTCTTCCTATCTACTTCCTTGTTATTTAGGATATTTTATTGAGAACACTGCTATAAAATTATTAGTAGATTGAAAATTTCTTATGGGTATGGTGTCATTTCTTTCTACCCTCCAAATTTTGTTAATTTTCAGTGTTGATTTTTAGGATGGAGGAATTAACTCAAAATGTTACGTATCCTTATATGAATACTCCTAAATGGGATATATATGTTTTAGGAAAAAATCAACATATATAATTTATATATATATATATTATATATATAATTAATATATTTGATATAAAATTAATAATTATATATGGAATATATAATAATATATTAATAATTATATATAATTACATATGGAATATATTCTAGCTCCAGCTTAAGGAAAGGCCAATGCAAGCAATAAAATTCAAAATTATTAAATGGATAATTATTAATGATTATTTGCCTACATTAATTCAATACATATTTACTAAGTACCTATCCTGTCAAATACTACATAAGACATAAGGATGCAAAGATGAGGAATACAAGACCCCCTGCCCTTGAAAGGTTTACTATAAGAGGAGAAGCATTCAAGGCTATGAGAAAAAAATGTATTCAGGATATAGTAGAGAAACACAAACCAGTAATCAAAACTCAGGTGATAAATAACCTTATATTCCCCCCTAAGGAATCTAGACTTTTTATGATGGGCAAGGAGAACCATGGAAAAGTTTTAAACAGTGAGTAATTGTTAAAATAATGTTTTGTAAATAGCAACACTCCAGTAATGGGGAACAGGGTAGCTTGAAAGGATTACGACCAGAGATAGGGAAACCACATAGAAGACTACTGCAGAGCTCACAGAAAACATGATCAGGGCTTGAACCAGAGTCCAAGATGGAAGTTAAGCGGGGGTAGAGTAGAGCAGGAAATGTGTGCCATTAAGGTACCCTATTAAACATTTTTTACAACCATACTTTAGAGGAGATAAGACTATTAACTATGGGAATTTCCTTACCCAAGAAAAGAGACTTCTTCTACAAGGTAGAAGGAGATGTCAGGAAAAAGAAATATGGACAAAGGACTTAACTAGACATTTCTCCAAAGAAGATATACAAATAGCCAACGTGCACATGAAAAACGTGCAACATCACTAATCATCAGAGAAATGCAAACCAAGACTACAATGAGGTATCACCTCACACCCATTAAGATGGCCACTATCAAAAACAAAACAATACAAAAACAAAAAATAACAAGTGTTGGCAATAATATGGAGAAATTGGAAGACTAGTGCACTCTTGGTGGGATTGTAAAATGGTGCAAACTGCTATGGAAGACAGTATAGAGGTTTCTTGAAAAATTAAAAATAAGGGCACCTGGGTGGCTCAGTCGGTTAAGCATCCAACTTTGGCTCAGATCATGAGCTCACAGTTCTTGGGTTTGAGCCCTGCATCGGGCTCTGTGGTGCTGTTTAATCAAACACAAATAAAATTCCTGAGGATCTCAAAAAAATAATAAATAAAAAGAAAAATTTTTAAAAAGAAAAATTAAAAATAGAACTACCATATAATCCAGCAATCTCACTTCTGGGTATATATCCAAAAGAACTGAAAGCAAGGTCTCAAAGACATATAGCAGTACTATTCACAATAGTGAGCAGCCAAAATGTGAACGCGACCCAAATGTCCAACAATGGATGAATGAATAAACAAAATGTGGTCTAGACATACAGTGGAATATTGTTCAGCTCTAAAAAGTAAGGAAATCCTGCCTCATGTTACAACACGGATGAACCTTGAGAACATTACACTAAGTGAAATCAGTCAGTCATAGAAAGATATATACTGTATACTTCCATTTATATGAGGTACCTGGAGTAGTCAAATTCATAGACACAGAAAATAGAATGGTGGTTGAGAGGGATTTGGGGGAAAGGAAAGTTGTTCGTGGATACAGAGTTTCAGATTTGTGAAAAAAAACAGTTCTGGAGATGTGTTAACACTACTGAACTATACACTTAAAAATGATCAAGATGGTAAAAAAAAAAAAAAAAAAAAAAGAGGAAGAAGGAGGAGGAGGAGAAGGGGGAGATGAAGAAGAGAACAAGAGATCAGAGCAAATGCACCCACTTCCCCCACCCCCCCCCCCACCTCCTCAGGGGTAAACTTTGGATGGGTTGTGCAATAGATAGCAGATAGGAGAAGCCCCAAAGTCACATGGAGCCTCGACCGACACGGTACCTGAACAATAGAGAAGTTACTGAACGAGGTGCCTGACCAGATGGGCCTAGGAGAGTACTTTGTTCCCCAGGGCCTGCACGTGGCTGCAGTGGTCACAGAAGATTGTTCAGGGTGTTGGTTGTCACGCCTGTGAGAAGTTCACAAAGATTATGGGTGAAGAGACTCTAGCAGAGCCAATACTAAGCCAGGGATCACAGCCAGAAGCCAGAGGTTTTGTCTCACTGTAAATAAGGTGAAGGCCAAGTCAGCAAACAACTATGTTACATGATAGTTACTGGGGCCAAGGGCACTTCAGCAGCTCATCATCAAGAACACAGAGTGCAGCACAGGGTAGACACCCCACCCCTCCCATTGCCTAAAGGATAATTAGAATCTCCTCTCGCCTAGATGTCTTCTTGAGAAGACAAAAAGAGAAGAAACTTGAGAGGAGAAAGGAGGAGCAAATCCAGGTTTTGCAGCGCCCGAGGCTTATACAATTTAAGGACTCATCTTTCAGAAAAAGAATACAAATTTGTAAATGGAGGATTGCTAGGGCCATTCCCAAGAATTTCAAGGCGGGGCGGGGCTGGGGGAAGGGGGATCACAGACAAGTGAGGGGCCCTGAAGCATAAGCTTCCTTTAAATTCACTTCCGGGAAGAAACCCTGAAAAACTGAGTAATTGTCAAAAAGAGACTGTTTTGAATCCGCAAAGATGAAAGTATATGCTATAGGCAGAGCCAGTGCACTCTGCCATCAGTGGGAGTGAGGTGTCCAGAGTACAATAAAATCAGTCGTAGAAAATAAAGTGAAAATATGCATCCTAGTGTATAAATTTCCACCACCTACTACATCTTCTATGTTCAGAGACTTAAAAGTCACTTTGTAAATTGCTCAAAAAGGAATAAGCTGCTGGAAGTCGGATTTGAGTTGTATTGCTGACTTTAACCCAATGCATGCCCATAACAATGAGGGATGTAAACCATTTGAAAGTAATAAATGCGAGGGTAGTTAAGATCACCTGGTATCTACTTCCTATGAATATTTTTCACTTTTCCTGGAATTGTGGTATAGATAGCTGAGCTAAAAGCTACTCTATGACAGTGGATTCTCAAAGGGTGCATGAGGTCCTCCCCTTTCCAACTACAAAGCTGTCTGAGACTGGATTTTTTTAAATATACACTTCAACCAAAACAACATTTCACAACAGATTGAATGCAGGAGCAGACATGCGAATCCAGCTGTCTTCTATTAAGCCAAAAAAAGATGGAGATTTGCAAAACTGTAACAAAGCCACTCTCCTCACTAATTTTTTTTAAAAAAACTATATTTAGGAGCGCCTGGGTGGCTCAGTCGGTTAAGCATCTGACTTCAGCTCAGGTCATGATCTCACAACTTGTGGGTTCGAGCCCCACATCGGACTCTGTGCTGACAGCTCAGAGTCTGGAGCCTGCTTCAGATTCTGTGTCTCCCTCTCTCTCTGCCCCTCCCCTGCTCGTGCTCTGTCTCTCTCTCTCTCTCAAAAATAAATAAACATTAAAAAAAAATTTTAATAAATAACTATATTTATATATGAATGTATTATAATACAAATTGTTACTTATGTTAACAGCATAAACCTATCACATTACTTTAAATTAATAAATATGCTTAAATTTTTCTAATTATGAAAAATATTAACATAACCCACATTAACCAAAATTCTTTGGGATCCTCAACAATTGTTAAGAGTGTAAAGGGAGCCTGAGAACCACTGGTCTGTGAGAAGCAAGGTGAATGTTAGGTAGCCAGCTTTATTCCAAAGGAATCAATAATGAAATATCGTTCTACTTTTATAGAATGGAGGATCCAGTAGAGATTAAGGAACACACAAATAGTGCAGATGCCACATTAACAGTGGCTTTAGGTCTCAACTTTAATGTCAGCCTCTTAGAAAAGTCTTCCCTGATCACCCTGTCCAAAGAAGCCTTCCCTGGTCTCTGTCTCCCTCTCTGTCTCTCTCTCGTTCTCTCTCTTTCTGTATGTGTGGTGTCTTTACCCTATTTCCTTTAGAGCACTTTTTCAAAATGTCTAATTATCTTATTTCTTTCTTTGGTTTTCTACGTGTTTATTTTCTGTAGTTCCCACTCTTTTCTTGCTTATTTATCTATCTCTCCCTTTGAATATCAGTCCCATGCAGACCCTGGATGTCTTGTTCAATCCTCTGTTCCAATATCTGAGTAAAGATCTGACACAGTAGGAGTTTAAATAATATTTGTTGACTGACTGAATGAACTGACTAAATCTATTAAATACTCACTTCCAGAGCTATGAAATGAGGAAAAACTGGGGCGCCTGGGTGGCTCAGTTGGTTAAGCATCTGACTTGGTTTTGGCTCAGGTCATGATCTCATGGTTTGTGGGTTCCAGCCCTGCATGGGGCTCTGTGCTGGCAGTGCAGAGCCTGCTTGGGATTCTCTCTCCCTCTCTCTCTCTGCCCCTCCCCCACTTGTGTTTTTTTAATCTCTCTCTCTCTCTAAATAAACTTTTTTTCAAATGAGGAAAAACTGAGAAATCCAAAGAACATTTTTAAATGTGATATTTGCTCTTCTTTTCTGAATTAGCAAATGCTTCTTAAAATATTAAAGGAGCTGCTGTCTTCCTTATAGTTTTTCTTGTGAAGCACTGTGGTCTTGCCTATAGCCAAGTCTACTCAGACCTCCAACCAGAAATATTTTCTGTTAGTGGAAGATGGCACCCAACGGCATATCGCTAGGAAACCTGCTGGAGTGCCTCTGAGACTAACAGAACTTTTGTTATATATTTATCTCTGACCAGATTTACCACTTGCTGCTTTTTGCCTAATTTGTTCTAATAACGGTAGCTCAGATTTGACCAGCATATCAAAAAGCTCCACACCTAAACACGTACACACACGCACCACACACACATACAGAGAGAGAGAGAGAGAGAGAGAGAGAAAGACCTGAACACAGGCTATGCTAAACATAAATTTCTATCAAAATAACAGGGGCGCCTGGGTGGCTCAGTTGGTTAAGCATCCACCTTCGGCTCAGGTCATGATCTCATGGTCCGTGAGTTTGAACCCCACATTGGGCTTTGTGCGGTCTCCCTCTCTCTGCCCCTCCCTCACTCAGACTCTCCCTCTCTCTCACACAAATAAATAAACATTTTTAAAAAGGTTAAAAAAAAAAAAAAGAAAAAAGAAAAAAGAAAAAAAAAAGAACAGACGGGTGCTAAAGGACTTTAAGTGCTTTCACCCAGGTAAGGACACTTGTTATTTATCACAAAGAACATATAGCACCATGTATGCAATCAGCATTCCCTAGGCAGAGAATCTGATCTTTGCCCACAATTAGTTTGCAAACAGTACCACTCATGTCATCATATGACATCTGGGCCAGGGTCTACATAGGCCTGCATGGTGTAGCTCCTGCAAAGGTACACCATAGTTATAGCACTTGGTACATGTCCTATATCTGCCCCCACTAACAGTATGACCTTGCTTAAATCACTAAACCCTGTGCTGTGGTGTTTCCCATTTACAGAACATAGAAGATAATACCTGTCCCAGGCGCTCCCCCTATAAGGATGTTGTAAAGATGGATGAGATTAGTGATGGCAAAGCTCTTTGTTTGAAAGGTGCTATTTCAATCCCACGTACTATTATTAGGGCTTTCTGCAATTTCTCAGCTAATGGACTGTGCAACAGATGGGGCCTAGACAACGTTTGATATTGATATTTCCCTTGGATTTTTTCTTTTTCCCACCTCTCCTATTTATTATTTATTAAAATTCTAGCTCTGATCTACATAACCAGAAAAAAAAAAAAAAACACAGAAGGCTTCTGTGTTTGGACTGAATTTGTGAAGATCACCCTACCCAGGTACAAATCTATCAGGGCTATGCATCTGTAAGTGCACTGGGGTCTTAACAGCAGAACAACTGACAGAACTGGATTGAGCAGCTACAGAGCTACTAGGATTTAAGGCAGTCGAGTGGATGGATTATGAGTTACTTTCATTTCTTTTAAAACATTCTTTTTTGGTGTTTGATGTTTATGAGATAAGAAAAAAAGAAAAAAAATTTAAGCCCTACCTATACTCAAAACACCTATCTGGGAGGTCTAATGCGAACCCTTTTGACTAAACTGATAAAGTAGCATGAACTATTAACCAGAGACATACTGGGCTTTTACAGTTCCCCAAGGAGGGAATCAGGAAGACTTATTAATGGGTGCACTGGCCACTCACTAGGAGATAAGAGAAGAGGGGCAAAGGATTACATCTGGCAGGTGGAGGTATAACAGCACAGATACTAAAGGTTTAAAAAGCAGCCTGATTCATGGGCCTGACAGACAAATCTCATGTCCGGTAGCCTTCCCCACCACCTTGCTTTCTGCTTAAAGCCACTTCTGACTAAACCAATTCCATTTTGAGTACGATTTAGTCTTCATTTTAATACAAGTTATTTCAACAGTTAACTCACTGCCATGATGCCACTTTAAACTGAAAAACACACATCCAAGATTTCAGAGGGAGATGATGCCCAACGAAGACACTATTTGGCCCCCATTTCGTTTAACCCAGTCACTTAAAAGTTGCTGCGGCTGGGGGAAGGAAGTCTCCAGCCGAACAGGCTGCTGAATTGAGAGAAAGGAGCAGGTTGTGCCTGTTTATTGCTGTTTGGTGTTGTTCCCAAATCAATGGATGCTAATTGAGAGGGAGCGTGGCTTCATATTGCATGACACTCTGGGTATGCGATAGGACGTCTCAGGAGGGATGTTTTACATTAAAGCTAATGTTATACTCCGCTTAATTAGCATTGCTGTAACGGATTTCACTTTTCCCTGATAGGAGAAGAATGTGCTATGTTACAGTTTTCCTGCTGCAAAATACTAAACTATATGATGGAGGTGAAGAAGTGGTTTGAGAACTGAACGACTTGCTGGCAAAGCAGAACCAGACGGGATGGCATTTCACTAATCGAGATGAGTGGTATGCTAGCCAGATAGGAGAAATACAGAAGGGAACAATGGAAAGAAATCCTCAGAATGACACCATTATTTTGGAAAATATTATAAATCAGAAGGGGTTGGGAACCTATAAGCAATTCCAGATTAAAAAAAAAAAACAAAAAAAAACGAGTCAGTCACTCTTGAATAGTCTGGGGTAACAAACATTAAGGATGCTGAGGACTAAAACTCCTGAATCTCGTGTAATTCATCTGTACCTGATGGGAATATAATAGGAATAGCAGAGGTGGGAATAGCCCCTACTTTTGCCAGATATCACTGCCAGTCAGCACACCGATTGCTCTACCTTTGACCTCCTTAATTTCATCTCTGACACTGGCTGTTGCTTTGCTCCCATTTACACATAAGCTGTGCAGCCTTCACACGTTAAAGTTCCTTCCTTGCGTGCCAGAGTAAGAGGTGCCATACTGGCTGCCCATTCCCCAAAGCGTTGGTGACTTTAGCGGCAGCAGACGTGAAAATACAAGACTGGTTGTTTCTGGACTGACCACCAGACACCAAGCCCTGGCCATTGCATAAGTACAACCGGGCCAGAGAGGCTTTCACAGATTGATAGAGCAACAAGTTGCCCAGACAAAGAAATTCAAGCTTGTAGTTACACCTAAATTGGTTTACTTAAGTGAGCTTATCCTGCTCATGGTCTCAGGAGAATATTCCTGAGGATGACCCATACTCAGCTGCCTACCTCTGCCAAAGAGGCCTGTTGTTATCCCAGAATAAAGAGATGATTATTCAGTTCTCTGATACAAGTCAAAACACTCACATCTTCTGCTCACAAGGAGCCAGCAGAAAATGGGTACTGAGCTGGGAGAACAGGTGTGTTTGCGCTTGGAGGAAGCAGCGAGGGATATGAAAACGACTTAGCAGCTGGTGAAAAAGAAGATTGAAATTGTGCCAGGCAAAGGGTGTTTTTTCCCTAATTATGCAAAAGCCTTAATTCCATTGATCACGTTGTTCTCTTCTTTCTCCATCTAAATAATATACAATCTATGTAACAACTCTTTTGGGAAGTCAAAAACATTGCCAGGGATGCCTATTAAGGGAATGAGGGTCAAGAAACACTCTTTAGTGGATAACCTTGCTATTTTCTCAGGGTTTGTGAACCATGGTAAGCTTAATTAGAAAAAATAAAAGATGTAATAAAATGAGATGTAGTCATGAAAGCTAAAAAAAAAAAATGGCATAGAAAGAGTAACCTCGGGAAACAACACCCAGGAAACCTCAAAGGCTCTTTTTTCATTTGCACCGTTAGTTAATTGTTGGCATTCATTCCTTCACTCATTTGGCAGAAATTTATCAAATATGTATTTTGTGCCAGACACTGAGATACACGTTTAGATACCACAAAGATGAAAAATGCGTTTTCTGCCTCCTGCAATGGCTCACAATCTGAGGTCGAAAAAGCACTTCTCCCCTTCAGCCGAGCTGGTGGTTGGGGCGGTCACTTAGATATAACTTCATTCTATTTGTGAAGGTTAGTCCGACCTTTCATTTCAGGTGCAAATTGCCTTCTTAAAACTTGAATCTTAGTTGAATTCTTCTGATGATTTGTGAGAAACCCAGCACATGATTTGAACTGAGGGCAAGGACCTTGCTCAGATGTGACCATGCGACCTAGAAGGCCCACGTTCCCCCTCGGCTTGCTTTGTGGGTGTGTAAGTGATCCTACATGAGCACCCAACCCAGATATGCTCACCATTTCCAAACCCGAATAAAGTAAAAGAGCAAAATAAGACCCAAAACAGTAAAATGAGAAACCATCCTCACCCCCAACTTTCACACAAAAAGAACAACTGCTTGAAAGCAAGTTAGCAGCATCACTGCCCCTTGTCTCGGTTCTCTCTCACTCAAGAAGGCAACATGTGCCACACCACCCAGGAGTTAAGGCCACCTTCTGACTCTACAGCTTGTGGTTGCAAACCGGCATTACACATCTCTCCACACTGTCAGAAACTGCATCAGCAGACCTCAGAGCTGGAAACAGCAGTCACAGTATGAGGTTCCATGTCTCTCTGTTTGACTTATAAAATGTCAATCATTGTGTGGTCTCAGATACATTGACTTACTCACTGTTTGGTAACATTGCAATGACAATGTGTTTTAAATATATGCTGGAAGGACAATTTAAACACTTGACAGCAGTGAGAGTCAAGACAGACCATATTTTCCTTTCTGAATCTAGTATGCAAGAGAATCTGCACATACTGCCAGTGTTTTATTGTCATTTACATAGTCTTCAAATGCAAAAGTGTTGGTTAAGCAGGCATTTCGCTGGTTGGTTTTACCTTGAGAGCCTGATAGAGGGAGGAAAAGTTACTAGATGAAGAGAACAAAGAGAGCAGGAGCCAAAGGCACCAATCTGCAGGTTTCCCATTCATTTTGCTTGCTCTTTGTATATCCCATCTCCTTTCTTAAATCCCACTTCTACCCCCGGGCTACCATCCTGGAGCTCATACCCTCAAGTAGTCCATGCCCTAAGGTAAAAATGGTCATCCACTTTTATCAGGGGAAAGGATCCAAGGAGAATATAAAAAAAGAAAAGATATAAAATACATTGTGGCAGGATAATTCATTCAGATATTAAAACAGGCTTTATTCTAAAATTACTTTTCCCCCCTCAGCCCCTTTTGAGAAAAAGAGCCATGCCCTTTGGACTCCTTTGCTCCAGGAGTCCACATGTTTTCTTCTTGGCTTTGTTTTTGAAAAATTGTGAATTCCTTGAAGGTATTAAGTTATGAGGATGATGAGAAAAAAAAGTTGGCCTGACAGAGAGAAAAGGTTTCCCCACATCCAGAAAGTGAGGAGCCTAAAACCTGCACCTTCTTCCCTAGATAGAGCTTCAGCAGGGATGTCCATGCCAGGTGTCACAGAAGCAGAAGGGTAAGCTGCTTCAAGGGGACCTCACTGGCTTAAACAAAAGGCATTTCAGTGGTGACCATAATGGATGATACTGGCTTTGCCCCATTTTCTGGGCAAAATTTAAACCTCCGGGGGGAAGAAAAAGGAGCACAATAATGACAAAGATTTGGTTTCCTATTTGCTCAGCAACTTATAGAGAATAAAGTAATATGACACTTGTTGGTCACACAAGTTTGTTATTCCAAATTCAGTAATTTCAAATAAAAACAAAATAAACTAACCACATTTGTTAGCAGTTAATTCTACTTAGGGGTGCCTGTGTGGCTCAGTTGGTTGAGTGTCTGACTCTTGATTTCGGTTCAGGTCATGATCCCAGGATCGTGGGATCAAGCCTCGTGTCCAACTCCACACTGAGTGTGGAGTCTGCTTAAGATTCTCTCTCTCTCTCTCTCTCTCTCTCTCTCTCTCTCTCCCTCTCTCTCCCTCCCTCCTTCCCCCTCTCCCCCCCCCTTTGCTGATCTCCCCCACTCACACACACACACCCACTCTCTCTCTAAAGATAGATAGATAGATAGATAGATAGATAGATAGATAGATGAGAAAGAGAGAGAGAGAGAGAGAGAGAGAATTCTACTTAGGTGTCTTTTTCTCCCAGGGTATGTGTGGCTGCTGTTATTTCTTCCTTGGCTATAGCTGGTAGAGCAATGCTGACTTCTCCAAGTGCCATAAATTTGTGGTCAGAAGACCTAGAGTCTATTATTTGGCTGTTGATTCTATTCCACAAACTTTAATTGAACACTGTTTTGTGGTTACCAAGAACCGTGCAGGTTGTGAGATACTACTCTATTGATTAAATAACAAGTTAGCCTGCCACAGTTTCATGATTGTTGGCTGATGACATGAGACTCTTGGGTCAGAGACAAAGGATTTTATTACTCATAGCACAGCAGGCAGCACAAGTAGCATATTTTATCATTCTTCCTTGTCTTCAAGTCCCACAGTGGCTACACAGATGGGTCTAGATGGGTGCTTGCACATGGCATGAGTTGCATTTCAGGAAAGAAAACTTGAACTTAGGGAACTTGAATCTTTCATACTGGACAGCAAGCATAACTGATTATATATATTTTTTAAATATATTTTTTATATATTTTACATATTATATATATATATATATTCATTTTTGAGAGAGAAAACATAAGCGGGGGAGGGGCAGCAAGACAGGGGGACAGAGGATCCAAAGCGGGTTCTACACTGACAGCACCAAGTCGAGCACAAGGCTCAAACTCATGAACCATGAGATCGTGACCTGAGCTGAAGTCATCTGACTGAGCCACCCAGGTGCCCCAAGCATGCCTGCCTTTTGCTCTAGGGAAAACACTATCTCTGTCTTCAAAGGCTGCCTGCTGTATAAACCTCCTTGAAAAGACATTCTAGAGCAAAGGCCAGTCCATGTCTCTGTTCCCAAGACATGCAGAAATATGACAGACACATGGAAAATTATCTCCTGGCAGCATTAAGTCACTTGCTGTAGCACTTATAAAGGCTAAAGAAGCATGACATCAACCTTCAAAGAATCCAGTAAAAGAGATCAATTAGTTGGTATGGGACTATAAGCAAAGAACTTCACTTTTCAGTGTTTCTCTTTCTGTGATTATAAAATAGGAGCGATATCTGCCCACTCACTCCTTATTTTGAGAAATAAAGGAAAAGGAACAGTCTGACAATGCTTTGAGTTTCATCATGGACACTCTAAAATAGAAAAACATCATATAAAGAACATACTGGTTTCTAATCACACTTTATTTTCTGATGTCCTTGGAGGAAATGTGATAAACATAAAGATATTTCATTCTGATAAGGTAGAAATACTGATTTTTTTTTTATGCTGAATGTGTGTGTAAGCCATTAATATTATCAAACTGCAAAGCTGACCAGATATGTTTAAATGCTCTGTTCCAATAGAAATCACTGTTCAGATTTCTGGGAAAAAAAATCAAATACATTTGCTATCTCTGTACACATGACTTTGTAGCTGGAAACGACAACTGACCTGTGATCCCTGAGTCCACCTTATACTGTCTTCCCCACACTCTTCATCATCCACACACACAGCTGACAGGACTGCCTCCTTGTCTGTCTTCCAGTTGGGGGGTAGCTGATCTCCTCTTCATTCTCCTAGTCTTAACTTCCTTTCTGCTGCCTACCTAGTTTTCACATAAAAGTCAAAACTAGATTTTACACTTAGAGATACAAGAATCATTAGACTGCACATATTATCTTTAGAAGTTTACCTAAATTCAGATATAGAATATCCAACACTCTCTGGCCAATTCTAATACCACATGTCTTAAAAGATGTCCTACCTTTCCCTGAAGTCAGTGTTTATCCATGTGCTCTATAACCCCTGCACAAAAATGCTTAGGCCCACATCCCTGATCTAGTTAATCAGAGCATCTGAAAATAGAGCCAGAAGTGTGCATTTTAACAAGCATCACAGGTGATTCCGACAGCCACTGAAGTTTGAGAACTCCTTTAAAACAATCACCAGTAACTTCAATAATTATACTTTTCTTCTAAATTGTAGAATAAAAGACAGAAACATGAGCCATTCACTGAAAGGCAAAAAAAAAAAAAAATACAAGAGGCAAAAATATTTTTAAGGTTTATTTATTTATTTTGAGAGAGAGGGAAAGAGAGAGAAGAAGAGAGAGAGAGAGAGAGAGAGAGAGAATCCCAAGCAGGCTCTGCATCGTCAGCATGGAGCCCGATGCAGGGCTTGAACTCACGAAATGCAAAATCATGAACTGAGTTGAAACCCAGAGTTGGATGCCCAACTGACTGAGCCACCCAGGCACTCCAAGGCAAAAATATTTTTAATTAAATAGAATGATTTCTAAAGACCAAATGTATTTTAATAATGTATCTGCATGAATAATAGCCTGATTACTTTTATTAAAAGGAAGAGTCTACAAGATTAAATATCCAACAATAGGAAAACAGTTAACTACAGTGTAGTGCATTCACTTAATGGAATATTTTGCAGTTGTTAGAAGTAATCATTATGAAAACCATATATAAAAAATATCTCTAAGAAAATAAACAAAAATGTGGAGCACAAACTGCATGCACATAATTACTATAACTAAATATATGTAGGTATTAGGGAAAAAACTAGGAAAGGTCAGAGTTATAAAAATTATATGTGACTTGTCCTATTTGTTTTCAAAAATACATTTAATGTTACAACTTTCCTAGAATTTAAGCTAAAGAAATAGATTGTGATAGAACTTGGGAATCCAAATTGCGATTTAAATCTTCTGACAATTCTACCAAGTAGATTAACAACACTATTTGGCAGGCATTATGAAATAAGGGACTAGGTGACAGTGACTAATTCTGCTCACCTTGATTTCTGATGGAGTCAGGTTTCACTCTAACATATTAAAATCTTTTTATTGCCCATCATCTTCTCACTAATATCAAACCATATACCATCAAGACTTCTTCTCAAACTAGAAATAGAAATTCTCTCCCTCTTCTCCCCCTCCGCCAATGGCCTCCAGTATCTGTATCTGTTCACTGTTACTCAAAGAATAGCATAAAGATGCACCCTCCAGAAAATACTTGCATTTCTGCTCTCTAGAAATCTACAGGTCATCTGTCCGAACTTAGAATTCACAAGAATTTTGCTCTGCAGTGTAGAAGTGACTGATTGACCCATCAAAATTGGACGTTTTGGGGGTTTTTTGTAGTTCTTAAAATTTCAACCTAAGAAGGGAGAATTTTTTTCCCTCTACTTTTAAGTTGAAACATATGATATTGAGAATCTCAGGATGAAATACTCTTCTTAAACCAGCCCCTTATTTTATACGCAGTAAAACAATATAAATAAAAAGAAATCTTATACCAGGACGACACAAAGGTTTGTTCACGAGTTGCAGTACAAAAGAGCTCAGGCAAGAGGTTGAATGGCAGCCAACATCCAGCCAGAACTCTGAGCATCAGCTCTGTTCTTTTGTTGAGGTAACACCTGGAAGGGAGTGTACATTCTCTGTTGAGAGAAGAAATCTGCTATATGTTTGTCTATTTTTAAAGCTCCTTGATTGCATGATTTTCACTCCATCAAAAATGCCTGCCCAGGAAGAGCTTTAATATAACAGACTACCTGTGAATACAGAATTGTTCCCTTTCTCAGAGTTCCCCCCCCACCCCCCACTCCCTGCTCCTCTAACTGTACTGGGAAACAAAAGAGCTGGATCAAACCCTGCCAAGGCTACTCCTGGTGCTCAGCTTCTTCAGGGCACACAGACTCTGGAACAGAGTAAGACTTGGATTCCTGGGACTTAAGGGAAATAATCCTCAATTCCAGTATCTGTCCTAACCAAGCACAATTCCAGAGAAACTCAGTATAATGATGCTGGTGTCCCTGAAAATGGCATAGCTCCTTCTGGATACAGAGTATAGGATGTAAGCTAGCACTATAAGTGCTATGATACTTATAATAAGTAATGTATACTTATATAATTATAATAATACTTATAATAAGTATATTTACGAACTTTTAAATTCATAAACTGTAATATATATACATGTGCCTAACACACACTACCGAGGACAGTCATCTACCTAAAGAATTGTACATATTATTATCATCAGGATTGTATCTCTCAACTACATTCTAAATAAAGAGGAAATTAGTCAAACATTAAATTGGAGGTGGGGATATCCCAAAGTAATGCCCTGGGTAAGCTTCAGACTAGCTACAAAACTGTATTTTCCACTTGGCTAACCCTTATCCAGATTAGTGAATGTTCACACCAGACTTAGTATTGAAACCATAACTTGTGACAATCATGTGCCCATACAGCTGTCCCAAACCACCATAAGACTGCTTCTGAGTGGCTGCACCAGTTTGCACTCCCACCAACAGTGCAAGAGGGTTCCCGTTTCTCCACATCCTCTCCAGCATCTATAGTCTCCTGATTTGTTCATTTTAGCCACTCTGACTGGCGTGAGGTGGTATCTCAGTGTGGATAAAGAAATTGTGGTTTATATACACAATGGAATACTACTTGGCAATGAGAAAGAATGAAATATGGCCTTTTGTAGCAACGTGGATGGAACTGGAGAAGTGAGATAAGTCATACAGAGTAAGGCAGATACCATATGTTTTCACTCTTATATGGATCCTGAGAAACTTAACAGAAGACCATGGGGGAGGGGAAGGGGGAAAAAAAGTTAGAGAAGGAGGGAGCCAAACCGTAAGACACCCTTAAAAACTGAGAATAAACTGTGGGTTGATGGGGGGGGGGAGGGAGGGGAGGGAGGGTGATGGGCATTGAGGAGGGCACCTGTTGGGATGAGCACTGGGTGTTGTATGGAAACCAATTTGACAATAAATTTCATATTAAAAAAAAATAAAAATGGGGCACCTGGGTGGCTAAGTTGGTTAAGCAACTGACTTCGGCTCAGGTCATGATCTTGCAGTTTGTGAGTTCGAGCCCCGTGTCGGGATCTGTGCTGACAGCTCAGAGCCTGAAGCATACTGCAGATTCTATGTCTCCCCCTCTCTCTACCCCTCCCCTGCTCACATTCTGTGTCTCTCTGTCTCTCAATAATAAATAAACGTTTAAAAAATTTTTTTTAATAAAAAATAAAATAAAATAAAAATAAATAAAAATAAATAAATAAATAAAAGACTGCTTCTATAGTCAAACCCATCTTACAAGTATTATTGATTTTGTAATCATTGGTATTTTTTATAGAATCACTCATTTTTAAAACTTCCTCTAGTTCAAATCCAATAAAAACCACAGCGTTGATTTCAGTTATTCAATATTTAGTGTCCATTTTTGTTTTTGTTTTTTTAATATTTATTTACTTTTGAGAGAGAACGTGCATGCACTAGCAGGGGAGGGACAGAGAGGATCGGAAGCAGGTTCTGTGCTGACAACAGCCAGCCTGATGTGGGGTTTGAACTCACAAACTATGAGATTATGAGCTGAAGTCAAATGCTTAACCAACTAAGCCACCCAGGCTCCCCTTTCCATTTTGTGAAATTCATCAAAAGAATGTTCTCATGAGCTCAGCCTTAGTGATTTAAGCAAGCAGTCTTGAAATATTAAATTATAGTGAAGAAACAACCCCAAAATGAACTTTTAAGAAGAGTTAGTCCCACCAGTTTTTAGAGATATACAAGTTTCTCAGAAACTCATAACATTTACATTGAGTGTTAAATCTGAACTAATTTCTGAGAGTGTTTCAGGCTACAATTCTATTCCAATTCCACCTGGGTCTAACTCAAATCAATGTTCAAACACCATGTAGCTCACTGAATTCTCTTGAACGTCTTCAGGCTTAGGACAATACGACCCTCCACCTAAACTTGCAAAGACTGCCAGGCCAGAATCAGCAGTTATAGGATTGATAGAGAGTCTGGGAGTTAAGCCAGCATTTGACTCTTCAGCTCCGCAGGGAGAGAAGGATGGGAATCCCTTCCCATCATAGGATGGGAATCAAAAGTTTACCAGAAAGAGAATGACAGATGGTGATGTGAAGTGAGGGGAGTCTGATCACAGCTGTACACATCTACCTGTGTTTCACATGAAATTTAGTTGTTGATTCTTTTTTTAATTTTTTTTAATGTTTATTTTTGAGAGAGACAGAGACAGAGTGCAAGCAGGTGAGGAGCAGCAGAGAGAGAGGGAGACACAGAATTCGAAGCAGGCTTCAGGCTCTGAGCTGCCAGCACAGAGCCCTATGCAGGGCTCCAACTCATGAGCCGTAAGATCACTACCTGAGCCGAAGTCATATGCTTAACTGAGCCACCCAGGCGCCCCAGTTGTTGATTCTTAAAGAAACAATTGTCAGCCATATATCATGTTTAAGAAACATCATTACAGACATAAAGGAAAATGATCTCACAGGTCCTTCGGCCCTGTGGGGAACATAGCATGTATGCCATAGAAAGACCATAGGCCCTGGAGAAAGATATACCTGACTTCAAACCCTGATCTGGTGTTTATTATCTATGTCCAAGTTACTTAGTCTCTCTGAGCCTCCTTTATCCTCAGAAAAATACCTAATTCACAAGGTTGTTATGAAAACAAAGTGAGAAAGTCTTGCCCAGCACAGAATGCGTACCCAATAAAAGTTAGTCTTTTGCTCCTTTTCTTTCCAGGAATTTACAAACTAGGTGTTAATTAAAAGAATTTCCACATTTCCAAGATTAGACTTTTGTGGAGATGATCCACTTTAAGATGGTCTAATTAACACCCATTCTTCACCTTCATCCATGCATGATCAGGTTAATCACTGGCACAAGGTCATAGGGCACATCCAAGCCTCGCAATTCTTTTTTTTTTTTTTTCTAATTTTTTACTTATTTTTTAAGTTTGTTTATTTATTTTGAGAGAGAGAGAGAGCACACGAGTGGGGCAGGGTAGAGAGAGAGGGTGAGAGAGAGAATCCTAAGCAGGCTCCATAGAGTCTGATGTGGGGCTTGAACTCAGGAACCATGAGATCATGACCTGAGTTGAAACCATGAGTCAGACGCTTAACCGACGACTGACCAAACCAGGCACCCTTAAAAAAGATATTTCTAATTAAATGTTTACACTATTTTCGTATTAATTTATATAGCATATACTTATGCTGTGGTAGAGCTGCTTTTTCTGTGGAGTATAAATACTTATTAGTTTTTCCCCTGCAGGTCTTTATTTTAAAAATCCTTGAAGAAGTAAAATATTACAGACTTCACCATGCTGTTTGCACATAACCATCAACAATCGACTTGGGACAGACCTCAAACCAATTAAATCAGAATCTCTGGGGATGGTACCCAGGCACTGGAGGGTTTCTGAGGCTCCCCAGACGACTTTAATGAGCAGCCTGAGGGAAGTGGAATGGAGGGGCAAAACTACTTCTCTCCCCTTTTGTTTATGAGACCTCAGAGCCCTGCTCCCCACTGATTAATCTTTGAGTCCCAACTCCAGCCAAAAGCTGGTTGGGAACTTACGGGAGTCTCATCTCCTTCCAGGAAGGAGCCCTGTGAGTTTGCAATGACTTTCCAAGGCACAGCCTGGCAGCATTTCCTATGATGCAGCTGTTCCTTTCAACCCTCTTGACAAATTGGCCTGCCCCGCGTCCCAGCCACACTCGGCTCCTCTCCTAACCTTGTGCTAAGAATGCCCGCATCTTGCCACAATAGACAAGGTTCCATCTGCTAGTTCTCGGGTCCTGGTTTCCTCAACAGAACGAGAATCGCCTGGGGATATTGTCAAATTGCAGGTTCTGGTTGAGAAATGGAGAGGCAGGGCCCTGAAATTCTGTAGTTTGACTAGTCTAATGGCGCTGCTGCTGCTGATCAGCCAACCACACTTACTTAGCAAAGACATCAACGCTTTTTTCATCTCTAAATTCTAGGGCGGAGCACAATTCTATTGTTCCAAGACCATTTTTCTTTTGCGAGACATTCTTTGTTGATTAAAGCATGGCTCAAATGGAAAAGCACAATCCATTTTACAAAAACCCACTTTTATCTTCGATTCACAGGAGGCATTATGATGAGAAACAGTTTTCTGTATAAATACACAGGTAAGTACAATCTGGAGCAGTATATGCTATGGAGCATTGACCTGACATGGCAAATATACCAAATACATCGTCACCACAAATATGTCCACTACTTCTCTTTCAGATTCCTTGGCAGATATCAATGACCATTCATATCATTCTATTTCTTTGAGCCCATGTTTAGCCTTAGAATTGTTCCAGAGCAGTGACCTACCCAATATCCAATATTGGCATCCCTGATAGGGATATAACATAATGGGAGTTCAGAGGAGGAAACCATGGGCTCCAAGTAGGGGCATTTCCTAAAGGGAGCTGATTTTGTTCAGCCTTGCCAGATAATTCAATAGCATCTCTTTCTTTGTGACACTAACCAATCAGTGATGATAAACTAGTGTTTTTAAGTGCTCACACACTTACGATAACATTAACTATTCATTTTATCTGTAACTATAAAATTATAATTTGTACTTTATCAATACTTCTTATAAAATCTTTGATTGTTGTCTTCCTGATTTACTGTTAATAATAAGAAAACAACATTTTCAAATGGTATTCAGAAATAGCATTGATAGGAAACCCATAGGTGATATTTATGACAGGCTCAGTACCTGCTGCTGGCTTAGGGAATTGGGTCTGAAATTTGATGCCATTTTTGTCCCACACTCTTTTTGCCACCATCCAAAGAACATGGTCTCTTCCTGATTAGGTTTCCTGTTTCTTTGTCAAGGGTATTTCACTAAATAGTGTTGTGGCTTATCTCAAAACTTCCAGAATGTTTCAATTTTATAAACTAGTAATATTTTCAAAAACATTTTGGGGACCAATATAAGGTTGTTAATCTTTCATTTACTAAGCAAAGATATAAAAACAAAGAACTACTATTCACTAACACTGTTGTTTTATTTTTAAAAAAACACATATTGATACCAAAAAAATAAACTAAGAGAGAACAAATCTCAGAATAAAAAGCAGTTCCTTAAAATAAATGAATTTAGGTTTAAAGAAAAATCACTACATTATCCTTCTCATTTCATATGGCCTGGTCAAAACTTTATTATAGACAACTGTCCTTTGGGTACTATAGTCCTAAGTGACTGGAACTTTTGACATCAGGTAATGTTTTTCTCATCAATGACACAGACTAGGGTCTTTGCTCAAGGCATGAGTAGGCTCTTTCTGAACCAGGTTTGAAAATAAATACCTGCCCAAACCACTCATGTGCATATCATGCTTTTTGTGCTCTGTGTGGTCAACACCAAGCTGGTCCTGGAGGTCCACTTTCTATGTTTTTCCCAACTCCACTTCCTTCTCCCATCTGTTTGTCCATATTGATAAGTTCTATCATGTCCAAGCCATGGCAATCTTCTAACTATCGAGGAAATGCCAGGTTATGGACAAAAAGAGCTTTTTCCTTTTTTCAGTTTTTCCAGGAGTAGAATCTCTGATTTCCATTAAGTTGCTGCAGACTGTTTTACACTTTTGGGCTGCACTTATGAGCAGCTCACACAGTATAAGTACCTAGAAGAGGGACAACATTCTGAGTCTCTGTCAGGATTTAATTTTCTCATCATTTTTCAAAACTTGCATTGTCTTTGAAGAGAAGGCAAAACTATGTCTTCTCCCATGTTTTAAAAATGACTTCAGTAATAATAAAGATGAAATCAAAGAAAAGACTTTTGGAATTAGATATATTAACCTTTGAAATCTTGATTAGTTAGCAAACTGTGAAAGCACTGGCAGGATCTTTCCTTCTGTGTCGTGACAACAGGATGAATCATAGTGAAGCAAATTCAAGGCCCCAGACACCAGATCCCAAGCAAAGGAGAAGCAGAAATCAGGCCCAGGTTTTTATCAAGAGTAAAGCAGAAATAGCACAGGAACGCAGGTTGTTTGAGTCTGGTGGTCATGCCAAAACTCAGAATACAGTAGATCAGAATTAGGCCATTAGTTGAGGATAAGGAACTCAAAAGATCAGACATCAATGGATGCTAAGTGAAGCCTCTTCATTCCAGCTTTCTAGGAAAGATGCCTAAGAGACCTTAAACAGGGCTTCTGGAAATGGTCTCCTTGTGAACTGTAGCCTGCAAAATAACTCCAATGTGCTCAGTCTATCCATTTGCCTGTATGGAGGGAACCACCCCGAAAGAATGATGAAAGGATCTGAGACTAATCCACACCCTAAACTGGTCCAACCATATTGACGGAAGCAATACTCTGAGAAGACAGGTCTGGAAATTAAGCCATCTTGTTCTGTTTTAGATATACACTACGTCTAAACTTTGTGTTTAAATGATCTCAATAGTAAAATTACTGACCTATATAGCAGTATAAGTAGGCATGTTCCTGTTGCCTCTGATTCTCCTCTAAAGCCCCAGAGCAGAGAACACTATGAACAGCCACATTACCTATAATTTTGCTTTGGGGTCACCCAAAAAAAGTTGATCTAGAAACTCAATCCCAAAAATAAAAGGAGGCAAAGTGATGAATAGCGGAGAGTTGTTCAGAGAGAGTAGTCAGCACGTAGTGCATTCTCTCTACCCATCTCATGGTAGAATTCAGAAAAGTATTCACAAACACACAACCCTTCAAGCCAGATAAGGAGGAGAGCTTCCAGAGAATCTGTCAGGGGCCTGGCTTGTGTCCACCAAAGTTAATGGGGTACAGAGACTCTTACCTGGAAAAGTTTAGAAGCAAGAGTCCAACCTGGACCTGGCCTTGAAAACAGAGCAAGGAGAGAGGATCATTGTGGATCCTAGAGTTGAGCAGAGCAATGAAGGTCCAAGTGGACACTGTGGGAGGTAATGAGGTTAAGTCAAGGTCCCAAAACAGAGTCTCTGTAGGATGTACTGTTGAAGCAGGGACTGAGGAGTCATAGTAACAAGGCAGATAGAGATTGTATTTTTCACACCTGGGACATGACAAATGTCTCAAGACAACCGGGTATCTGTCTTACAAGAGGCACCCAGAGTCAAATGATCACTCCAGCCAACCAGTAGTACATCTTCTGTCCCATACCTCTCCTCCCTCCTCACAACCCTGCACCCATGTCTGGAAGATGCAGAGGTAACATAGACAGGAGACTGGGAAATGAAAGAGCAAGACAAGAAAATAATGAAGAGGTCTACATGTCCTCTTTTGCCCCTTTTCTTACTGCAGGTCCTGAAGTAAAGCTGGGAGAAAAGTTTTTTGTTGTTGTTGTTTATATAGAATAATACTATTTATTTATTTATTTATTTATTTTTATTTTTATTTTTGAGAGAGAGCACAAGTTAGGGAGAAGGCCAAAGGGTGAGAGAATCTCGAGCAGGCTCCATGCTCAGCATGGAGCCGGATGCAGGACTTGATCCCATAACCCTGGGATCATGATATAAGCTGAAATCAAGAGTCAGATGCTCAACCAACTGAGCCATCCAGGCACCCCCTAGAAAAAGAACTTTTAAAACCTAAAAGAAGACTTTGCATTAAATACGGCAAGGGGACTGGATACATGTTAGGACTTACCCAGACTTCATCAAGGGTCAGGGAAAAATTGAAATAAGTACAGATAAAAAGCAGTGGTGGGAAAAGAAATTAAGTTCAGCTCATATAATGTTATTAGCTATATTATGTCCCATCAAATTCATATGTTGAAGCCCTCATCCCCGGTACCTCAAAACGTAACTGTATTTGGAGAGAGGGACTTTAAAGAGGCGACTAAGTTAATATGAGGCTGTTTGGGAAAACCCTAAGTCAACCTGATGGGTATTTTTATAAAAAGAGGACATTTGGACACAAGTCAGGGGCATGTCTGCATAGAGAGACCACTGTGGGAAGAGGAAGCAAGAGGGCAGCCATCTACAAGCCAAGAAGAGAAATCTAGAACAGTTTTCTCCCTTATGGCCCTCAGAGGAAACCATCTCTGCCAGCATCTAGATCTCCATCTTTCAGGTTTTCTCCAGAACTATGAGAAAATAACTTTATGATTTAAGCCACCTAGCCTCTGGTATTTTGTTTTGGCAGTCCTAGTAGATTAACATCTCTAAAATACCAGCTGGCGGAGGGAAAAAGTTCTTCTGCTTACTAACTTAAATGCTGTAGGTCTTGTAGCCACACAAAACTTCTGAACCACACCTTTAATCAAATTTAAAATTAACCTAAAAAATCAAGTTAAAATTCAGTTCCCTATCTTTTTAAGAAATTTTACCATCTTGCTAGAAAAAGGAAATAAAATTCTCTATCTTCAACTCTTCACATTCCATAATATCTGAAATATTGCAGCCTCATACTGCTTCTTATCATGTGTCAGAAAAATAAACACTTACCCCCACATAAAATAAGTGAACTTTTCTCATTAACTTAAGTGCATGTTTAGAAAGGAGTACTACTTTTGAGGCTTTAATTGTGTTTCTGAAGATAGAGAAGAAGAGAGACTATTGAAAGCTCAGTCTCATACCATTTGTAGAAAAGTTGCAAAAGAGAATGGTGATTAAAGATACAGAGCTTCAGTTAAAGTCTCCTCCTCAGCCTCTTGGTAGGACTTACCTCGTTAATACTCAGTGGGTGGATGGAAATCCTGATAGATCTCATGCCCTACTACTTACTGGATATCTCCACACAAATGCTCTACTCACTGCTGAATAGCCATGCCTATAAAACTGAACATCTCTTCTCTGCCACCATGATCCTGTTCTCTCTACATCTTTTCATCTGGGTTCTAGCATGGTTGGGAAGATTCTGCAAAATGACATATTTGTGTGTGGCAGCTAAAATGGCGCTTGGACAGCAGCTACACTCACAGTCACGGGCATTACCAACTTCCCAATCACCCTGCTGGAAATCCAGTAGCCTTATCAACAACTCCCTTTCCCTGGTTTCCCACATTTAGTCAGTCCCCATACTCTGCCAATTTTACAGTCAGCTAATTATTCCTAACTGATCTTGCCTCTAATCTGTCTCCTCTCCACTAGATTCAATTATGTTATTCCTCTCTGTATCTCACATAGTAGTACAACATGATTTGCTCTATTCAATTAGAGCTTTCAGCTATTAACAAACCATTCGCGCTAAAGCCTCAGAAATAGCATTGTCTACACAAGGTGCCTTCTCTAGTTGACAAATATAAAAATATAATGGGAAATTCCAAGAAATAAATATTTAAGTTACTTTTATCTTCAAAAATTTACGAAGCTCCAGAGCTAGACGAGCTGTGACACTACCTGTTTCCAAACCACACCCCCTCCCTCTGGCAAGGAGCGCCCCACTGGAGAAAGTCTTTACCAGCTCACTGCCCCCAAAACCTGCTGGGCCACCAACTGGACTAAGACTGTGGCTCTTACCTAGGCAGTTTCCTTGACAAGCTCCCACGCTACTCCAGCCAATCTCATTCAAAGCTACAAACCCAATCCCCACGGAAATGTTACCTGCTTTTATTTTTTTTTTAATGCCTATTTATTGAGGGAGGAGCCAAGATGGAGGAACAGCATGAAAGTTTTTTTGTGTCTCAAGTCCATGAAATACAGCCAGACCGACACTAACCATCCTGCACACCTAGAAAACTGACCTGAGGATTAACGCAACAATCTGCACAACCTGAACCACAGAATTCAGCAGGTAGGCGGGGCAGAGAAGTGAACTGGGGGAGGGAGAAGCCACGGAGGGCAGGGAACCATTTTTGCATATGCAGAGAGAGAACGGAGACAGGGGTAGGGGGAAGAATACCCGAAAAGCACCCCCCCAAAAGCAGCTGGAGAGAAAGTGGACAAGCTGCAGGGGCTGAGCTAGAAAGGAGAAAGGAGAAAGGAGAGGGTTTAAATTCCATTAAGACTCTATAAACAGGGAGAGTGCAGAGTCTGAAACTCCGCGGCTCCATACCTGGCAGTGCTCTGGTGAGAAGGGCGAATCCCCAGGAGCAGAGTGAAATCCGGAGGTCTTTGGACCACGCGGGGAGAGCTGGTTCCCCTGCTGGGAGGACACCTGGTAGAGGCTGTGTGGGTCCCCCAAAGGCAAGACCCTAGTGGACCCAGGAGAACAATCACTTTTGCTGGTGCTGGAACAAGGTCGCTGGGGGTGAAGCCTGGTGCCAGATGTGAGTTGCGATTTTCCATAATTCCTGAAACGCTGCTGCTACTCGATCGCGTGAACTTTTTCTGGAGCGGGCTGGCACCCGGCCGCAGTCTCTGGGAGTCGGCACCAGCATGGTTCCACACACATTACTGGGTGAGGCCAGCACCCAGCCATTGCTCCGTGAGACCCTTCCGCAAAGGGGCTAAACGGGTCAAAGCCACAGTACCTCAGAAATAGGAGGTCAGGAAAAACAGCTGCATCTGAGATAAAGCCCAGGAGGGAGGTTCTGCCTGGGGCTTGGTCACAGACAGTGTAAAAGCAGGGAGTGGACGGAAGCTGAATACAAAGGACAGGTTCGAGGTTGCTGATGGGGCAGATCAGAGTCCTGATACTAGAGACTGGATAGATGGGTAACTCCATTTTCATCACTCCTGCGCATGTGCACACATCTACAAGCGCCAGAACAATCCACCCCAGTAAGCTAAGCAGCGCCATCTAGTGGAGAATGGAGCCATTACACTAGGCCCTGCACAACTGGGCCAACCTTGCTCTTCAGGAACACAAGTCTCTCCGCTTGCTTAGTTGATGGACTATAAAGAGCTTCATAGTTTGACTTCTAGGGGAAAACGAAGTAATTTCAGTCATATTTCAGTCTGTTCACCAGTCCATCTATTCAATTTTCTTTATTTTTTTCTTTTTTCTCTTTTTTGTTTCTTTTCCTTTTCTTGAATACAGAAAGAAAAAATTCATTTTTATTTTCAACTTTTATTAAAAATATTTTCTTTAATTTTTTTTCTACCATATTTTTTACTTTTGTGTAATTTTTTTTCAAAGTCTATTTTACTTCCATCATTTGATTTTAATCTACTTCAGTGTATTCACTTTTTCAAATTTTCAAATGATTTCCTTTTTTTCCTCTCTTTCCCCTTTTTTCTCTAATCTATCAAGCCCCTTTCAACACCCAAGCCAACACACATCTAGGATCTAGCATCATTTATTCAATTTTGTGTGTGTGTTTGTTTTTAATTTTTTAATTGTAATATTTTTTTAATTTTAAGGTTTTTACCTCATTAATTCCTTTTCTCCCTTCAAAATGATGAAATGAAGGAATTTACCCCAAAAGAAAGAGCAGGAAGAAACGACTGGCAGGAACTTAACCAACACAGATACAAGCAAGATGTCTGAGCCAGAATTTAGAATCATGATAACAAGAATACTAGCTGGAGTCGAAAATAGATTAGGATCCCTTGCTGTGAAGATAAAAGAAGTAAAAACTAGCCAGAATGAAATAAAAAAATGCTATAACTGAGCTGCAATCTCGAATGGGTGCCAGGGCAGCAAGGATGGATGAGGCAGAACAGAGAATCAGTGATATAGAGGACAAACTTATGGAGAATAATGAAGCAGAAAAAAAAGAGGGAGATTAAGGCAAAAGAGCACAATTTAAGAATTTGAGAAATCAGTGACTCATTAAAAAGGAACAACATCAGAATCATAGGGGTCCCAGAAGAGAAAGAGAGAGAAACAGGGGGAAAAAGATTATGTGAGCAAATCATAGTGGAAAACTTTCCTAACCTGGGGACAGACACAGACACAGACACAGACACAGATCCAGGAAGCTCAGAGGACTCCCACGAGATTCAACAAAAATTGACCATCGACAAGGCATACCATAGTCAAATTCATAAAATACTCAGGCAAGGAAAGAAAGCAGCAAGGGAAAAAAAGTTCGTAACCTACATGGGAAGACAGATCAGGTTTGCAGCACACCTATCCACAGAAACTTGGCAGGCCAGAAAGGAGTGGCAGGATATATTCAATGTGCTGAATCAGAAAAATATGCAGCCAAGAATTCTTTATCCAGCAAGGCTGTCATTCAAAACAGAAAGAGAGATAAAAATTTTCCCAAACAAAAATTAAGGGAGTTTGTGACCATTAAACCAGACCTGCAAGAAATTTTAAGAGGGACTCTCTGAGAGGAGAAAAGATAAAAACAACAACAACAACAACAACAACAACAACAACAAATAAATAAAGACCAAAAGCAACAAAGACTAGAAAGGACCATAGAACACCACCAGAAACTTCAACTCTACAAGCAACATAATGGCAATAAATTCCTATCTTTCAGTACTCACTCTAAACATCAATGAACTAAATGCTCCAATCAAAAGACATAGGGTAACAGAATGGATAAGAAAACACAATCCATCTATATGCTATTTACAAGAGACCCACTTTAGACCTAAAGACACCTTCAGATTGAAAGTAAGGGGACAGAGAACCATCTATCATGCTTATGGTCAACAAAAGAAAGCCAGAGTAGCCATACATATATCAGACAATCTAGAGTTTAAAATAAAGACTGTATCAAGAGATGAAGAAGGGCATTATATCATAATCAAGGAGTCTATCCACCAAGACCTAACAATTGTAAACATTCATGTGCCAAATTTAGAAGCACACAAATATATAAATCAATTAATCACAAACATAAAGAAACTCATTGATAATAACACCATGATAGTAGGGAACTCCAACACCCCACTTAGAGCAGTGGACAGATCATCTAATCAAAAAATCAACAAGGAAACAATGACTATGAATGACACACTGGACCACATGGACTAAACAGATATATTCAGAACATTTCATCCTAAAGCAGCGGAATATGCATTCTCCAGTGCACATGGAACATTCTCCACAATAGACCACATACTGGGACACAAATCAGCCCTCAACAAGTACAAAAAGATTGAGATCATACTGTGCATATTTTCGGACCACAACGCTATGAAACTCGAAATCAACCACAAGAAAAAATTTGGAAAGGTAACAAATACTTGGAGACTAAAGAACATCTTACTAAAAAATGAATGGGCTAACCAAGAAGTTAAAGAGGAAATTAAAAAGTTCATGGAAGCCAATGAAAATGATAACACCACAACCCAAAACCTCTGGGACACAGCAAAGGCAGTCATAAGAGGAAACTATATAGCAATCCAGGCCTTGCTAAAGAAGGAAGAAAGATCTCAGATATACAACCTAACCTTACACCTTAAAGAGCTGGAAAAAGAACAGCAAATAAAACCCAAACCCAGCAGAAGACAGGAAATTATAAAGATTAGAGGAGAAATTAATGCTATCAAAACAAAACAAAAAAAAACCCAGTAGAACAGATCAATGAAACCAGAAGCTGGTTCTTTGAGAGAATTAACAAAATCGAGGAGCACCTGGGTGGCTCAGTCGGTTAAGTGTCTGACTTCAGCTCAGGTCATGATCTCACAGTCTGTGAGTTCAAGCCCCACGTCGGGCTCTGTGCTGACAGCTCAGAGCCTGGAGCCTGCTTCAGATTCTGTGTCTCCCTCTCTCTCTGACCCTCCCCCGTTCATGCTCTTTCTCTCTCTGTCTCAAAAATAAATAAAACATTAAAAAAAAGAATTAACAAAATTGATAAACCACTAGCCAGTTTGATCAAAAAGAAAAAGGAAAGGACCCAAGTAAATAAAATCAAGAATGAAAGAATAGAGATCACAACCAACACAGCAGAAATAACAACAATAATAAAATAATATTATGAGCAACTATATGCCAATAAAATGGACAATCTGGAAGAAATTGACAGTTCCTAGAAATATATACACTACCGAAACTGAAATAGGAAGAAATAGAAAATTTGAACAGACCCATAACCAGTAAAGAAATTGAATTAGCAATCAAAAATCTGCCAAAAAACAAGAGTCCAGGGCCAGATGGCTTTCCAGGGGAATTCTACCAAACATTTAAAGAAGGGTTAACACCTATTCTCTTGAGCTGTTCCAAAAAATAGAAGTGGAAGGAAAATTTCCAAACTCTTTCTATGAAGCCAGCATTACCTTGATTCCAAAACCAGACAGAAACCCCACTAAAAAGGAGAACTATAGACCAATTTCCTTGATGAACATGGATGCAAAAATCCTCAACAAGATATTAGCCAACTGGATCCAACAATACATTAAAAAAATTATCCACCACAACCAAATGGGATTTATACCTGGGATGCAGGGCTGGTTCAATATCTGCAAAACAATCAATGTGATTCACCACATCAATAAAAGAAAGGACAAGAACCATATGATCCTCTCGGTAGATGCAGAGAAAGCATTTGACAAAATACAGCATCCTTTCTTGATAAAAACCCTCAAGAAAGTAGGGATAGAAGGATCACACCTTAAGATCATAAAAGCCATATGTGAAAGACCCAACACTAATGTCATCCTCAATGGGGAAAAACTGGGAGCTTTCCCCCTAAGGTCAGGAGCAAGACAGGGATGTCCACTCTTGCCACTGTTTTCCAACATAGTATTAGAAGTCTTAGCCTCTACAATCAGACAAAGATATAAAAGGCATCCAAATCGGCCAGGAGGAGGTCAAACTTTCACTCTTCGCAGATGACATGATATTCTATATGGAAAACCCAAAAGATTCCACCAAAAAACTGCTAGAACTGATTCATGAATTCAGCAAAGTTTCAGGATATAAAATCAAGGCACAGAAATCGGTTGCATTCCTATATACCAACAATGAAGAAACAGAAAGAGAAATCAAGGAATTGATCCCAAGGAATTGCAATTTACAATTGCACCAAAAACCATAAAATACCTATGAATAAATCTAACCAAAGAGGTGAAAAATCTATACACCAAAAACTATAGAAAGCTTATGAAAGAAATTGAAGAAGACACAAAAAAATGGAAAAATATTCCATGCACCTGAATAGGAAGAACAAATATTGTTAAAATGATGATACTACCCAAAGCAATCTACATATTCAATGCAATATGTATCAAAATAACACCAGCATTCTTCACAGAGCTAGAATAAATAATCCTAAAATTTGTATGGAACTAGAAAAGACCCCAAATAGTCAAAGCCATCTTGAAAAAGAAAACCAAAGCAGGAGGCATCACAATCCCAGACTTCAAGCTGTACTACAAAGCTGTAATCATCAAGACAGTATAGTACTGGCACAAGAACAGACACTCAGATCAATGGAACAGAATAGAGAACCCAGAAATGGACCCACAAACGTATGGTCAACTAATCTTTGAAAAAGCAGGAAAGAATATCCAATGGAATAAAGACAGTCTCTTCAGCAAATGGTGCTGGGAAAACTGGACAGCGACATGCAGAAGAATGAACCTGGACCACTTTCTTACACCATATACAAAAATAAACTCAAAATGGATGAAAGACCTCAATGCAAGACAGGAAGCCTTCAAAATCCTCGAAGAAAGCAAGCAAAAACCTCTTTGATCTTGGTGGCAGCAACTTCTTACTCAACACGTCTCCAGAGACAAGGGAAACAAAAACAAAAATGAACTACTGGAACCTCATCAAAATAAAAAGCTTCTTCACAGTGAAGGAAACAATCAACAAAACTAAAAGGCAACCAATGGAATGGGAGAAGATATTTGCAAATGGCATATCAGATAAAGGGTTAATATCCAAAATCTATAAAGAACTTATCAAACTCAACACCCAAAAAACAAATAATCCAGTGAAAAAAATGGGCAAAAGACATGAATAGACACTTCTCCAAAGAAGACATACAGATGGCCAACCGACACATGAAAAAATGCTCAACATCATCAGGGAAATCAAAACCACAATGTGATACCACCTCACACCTATCAGAATGGCTGACATTAACAACTCAGGCAACAACAGATGTTGGCGAGGATACGGAGAAAGAGGATCTCTTTTGCACTGCTGGTGGGAATGCAAACTGGTGCAGCCACTCTGGAAAACAGTATGAAGTTTCCTCAAAACATTAAAAATAGAACTACCCTACGACCTAGCAATTGCACTACTGGGTATTTATCCAAGGGATACAGGTATGCTGTTTCAAAGGGGCACATGCACCCCCCATGTTTATAGCAGCACTATCAACAATAGCCAAAGTATGGAAAGAGCCCAAATGTCCATCGATGGATGAATGGATAAAGAAGATGTGGTATATTCCTGTGTGTGTGTGTGTGTGTGTGTGTGTGTGTGTGTGTGTGTATGCGTGTGTGTGGAGTATTACTCCACAATTAAAAAGAATGAAATCTTGCCATTTGCAACTATGTGGATGGAACTAGAGGGTATTATGCTAAGTGAAATTTGTTAGTCAGAGAAAGACAAATATCATATGACTTCACTCATACAAGGACTTTAAGACACAGAACAGATGAACACAAGAGAAGGGAAGCAAAAATAATAGAAAAACAGGGAGGGGGACAAAACATAAGAGACTCTTAAATATGAAGAACAAACTGAGGGTTACTGGAAGGGTTGTGGGAGGGGGGATGGGCTAAATGGTAGGGGGCATTAAAGAATCTACTCCTGAAATCATTGTTGCACTATATGCTAACTAATTTGGATGTAAATTAAAAAAATAAAATTTAAATTTTAAAAAAATGCCTATTTATTTATTTTGAGAGAGAGAGAGAGTAGGGGAGGAGCAGAAATAGAGGGAGAGAAAGAGAATCCCAAGCAGGCTCTGTACTGTCAGTGCAGAGCTTGATGCAGGGCTCAAACTCACGAACCATGAGATCATGACCTGAGCCAAAATCAAGAGTCCGACATTCAACCAACTGAGCCACCCAGGCACCCCTGTTACCTGCTTTTAGAGGATACCCATGTCATGGGCCTAACATGTGTCCATTTTCTACTGATTCTGATTATTATAGATTCTCTTCTTAAGAGACACCGCGTCATGTGGTGGTAACAGCATAGGTTCCAGAGTTGGACCAGACTTGATTCTAATCCTGATTCCAGATTAGTAGCTATATGACTTTTGTACCTCTGTTTTCTCATCTGCAGAATGAGAATAAAATTTACTTCATGGTGTGGTTGAGATGACTCAGTAAGGTAATGTATTTGTATATTGCCACCAATGTGGTAGCTGGCATAATGAAGTACTTAATAAATATGTTTATTTATATTCTTTATTAATTTATTTTTGGCTCTCTCATCATATACCTTAAATTACATTGAGGATCTTGGAAGAAAGCCTGGAGTCCTGCCAGCAATGACTTCACCTTATACTAAGTATTGTCATAAATTTCTTTGTTTAATGTCTTGTACTATAATTCTTATAAGTGGGTTGGGCCAAGGTATTCGATTGGGTAGTTTCCTCAAGTTTCTGGGTAGAAATCAACTCAAGAGAGGAGTAAATGAAATCCGTTAACTTCTTATTTCTTTGAATGAGAGTCTTGCTACCATAAAAAGTTTTTCTTAATGTATAATGCCAAAGAGGAAATTCTTCCTTCAGTAATATAAACTCATTCTGTGTGACCACCCATTCAGCAGTAATAAAGAATGTCAGGTTGCAAAGCCAGTCTTATATTTCTTTATGCCCCAGATATATCATGGACTATCAAGTGCCTAGCAAAGGCATAGCACTTCTAGCTGTTTGTGAGGGTACAAAATACACACAAGTCATGGCCTCTGCTCTCAAAATACATAGGACAGTTATAATAATGAAGGAATGTATAAAATAAGCTAACCTATATGCCTCAGAGTCTCAGTGCTAGAAAAGTTCAGAAGAGAAAGGAAAGTTTTCTAATTGTAGGGGAAAGTTTCACCTTGGGGCAAAAAGGACAGCTAATTCAATTAAATAGAACGTCCCAAATGAATATGCTATCAAACACTAAATACATTGTATTTGTTTCTGGATAGCTTCATTTTTTTCTTCTTAAAAACCCTACCTCCTCCTTGCATACTGCAAGAATGCAAGGAACCCTCTCTGTGCAGCCATCCTGAACACAGCCATCCTTCTTCACATTCTTCCTTCTCACGCCCTCACCCTCACTCTACCTGCTTTTCTTCTCTATTATCTCCTGTGTCCTATCCCCTAATAAACAAGCTCTGTGTAAGAAACTCAATCCTGCCAGGGGTTAGAATCAGGAAGTATTGGTATGTTAGAGTTGATTGACATTTGAGGCACTGGAGAGTTACTCTTCCCTTCATTCACTGTATGCAGCCAAGGACTTTCCATCTTCTGGTATCATTCAGTCATTTATTCTTTCACTTAAGAGGATACAGGCCACCCTATCATATACAAAGTTCCCAGTAACTGTATTTCTGCCAAATTTCCCTTATTCTTAAAAATCATATCCTCTACCTCATTTCCACGTAATCAGTTTAGACAAAATCGAGAAATGGGTAAAACTGTCTTTTGTACTCATAGACTCCTCATTCTTCGCCATGTTCCTCTTCAGTGACCACCTCCAACCTAGTTTCTCAAATATTTCTCATTGTCCTTATCAATAGTTAGCATTAGAGTCTCAGCCACCTTGAGGTTTAATGGCCCGCAACAATATAATGGTTCTCCTTAATGGATAGATTTAATTGGGTTCAAAGTCTTGTATTGTAAATAAAGGTCAAACCTATTTCAGACATCACTCAAGGACGATTTGGTGAGCCCCAAGATTTTGGTGGGGACCACGCCTGAAAAGACATTTTGTAGTTAACACTGTTTTACCTACCTTCAAGTAATATAGATAATATGCTTAGTAAAAGCTACTGTTAAATATTGACATAACAGAATATAATGAAAACAAATCCCTTACATTCAAAAGTGTGCCAGCTAAAAATATTTTGTCTCCCAGTTCCAAAGCCACACTTTATTGTCTACTCTGAAAAAATGGAGCTAAAATATTGAAACAATTCTCCTTTTCAGTGAAGATGATGGTAACCTTTGTCAGTACAGGGATCTGGAGAGACATTATGAGAGAAATAGGGCTTCACTTTCTGAGTCTGGTGTTTCCTATTTGCTTCTTCTGGTTCCTATCTCACTGCTTCCAGCTTTACGTTTGGGGTTCACCCAGTGGCACACGCCCCCACTGAGTTTCAGTGGCAAACATATGGATGGCTTCCCATCAAGTTTCAGTAACATCTCTATTGACAGTTTCCCAGTGAGTCTCATTTGTGTCAGAAGTCAGCATCCCAGTCTTGGCCCACCTACATTTAGGAGGAGTGTTTCAACCTCTTTCCTCAGCATCTGTGGATCAGTTCTGGCCGGGCAACCAAGCAACATTCTCTGTAATCCAGTGATGTGAAGCCACATCCTTTCCAATGTGGCCAGAATTTCAGCCTTGGAGAGGAAGGCTCTTTTCCACGTTGTTCCTTCCTTAGGTACTCTGCGTCCTAGGGTTTTGTTTTGTTTTTAGTTGTCTTTACCTCTTTATAGATCATCAGCTGCTATAGTTAATAATTCTTTATATTAAACTTTTCCTATTCAAACTACTGTATGTTTTCTGTTTCCTGATTGGACCTTGATTGATATAAGAGGGAGGATAAGAGATGTTTGTCCCTAAAAAAATAAAGGTTCAAAGAATTTGTCTAAGGGGCACCTGGATGGCTCAGTCAACAGAACATCTGACTCTTGTTTTCAGCTCAGATCATGATCTCATGGTTTGGGGGTTTCAAGCCCTTTGTCAGGCTCTGTACCAGTACTGCACTACTGGTGTTTGGGATTCTCTCTCTCTCTCCCTCTCTATCTGCCCCACCTCTGCTCACCTGCACTCTCTCTCAAAATAAATAAATAAATAAACAAACAAACATTTTTAAAAATTTATCTATGGGAATAGGGAAGAGGGACCCTGGCCAATTAGGTTTCTAAATTGAGGTATAATTAACATATAACATTATACTAGATTCAGGTGTACAACATAATGATTCAAGATTTGTATATATTGCAAAATGACCACCACAATAAGTTTAGTTAATATCCATCACCATATATAGTTACAGTTTTTTTCAATGATGAGAATTTTTAGGAGCTACTCTCTTAGCAACTTTCAAGTATGCAATACAGTATTAACTATAGTCACCATGTTGTACATTACCTCTCCATGACTGATTGATTTTATAACTAGAAGTTTTTACTTTTTGACTCTATTCACCCATTTCACCCACCCTTGACCCCCCACTTCTGGCAGCCACCAATCTGTTCTCTATATCAATAAGCTCAGTTTTTGTTTGTTTCTTTGTTTGTTTGTTTTTAGGTTCCACATATAAGTGAGATCATACAGTATTTGCTTTTTTCTGTCTGGCTTATTTTACTTAGGGTAATGCCCTTGAGGTCAATCAATCCATGTTGTTGCAAATGGCAAAATTTCATCCTTTTTGATGGCTCAACTATATTCCGTTGTATATATATACCACATCTTCTTTACCCATTTATCTATTGATGACTACTTAGATCATTTCTATATCTTGGCTATTGTAAATAATGCTGCAATGAATATGGAGGTGCAGGTATCTTTTTGAGTTAGTGCTTTCTCTTTTATCTGTAAACACCCAAAAATTGAATTGCTGATCACATGGTAGTTTAACTTTTAACTTTTGGGGGGAAATTTTTTCACCAATTTAAATCCCCACTAGTTACACAAGGGTTCCCTTTTCCCCACATCTTCACCAACACTTGTTATTTATTGTCTTTTGATAATAGCTTTTCTAACAGGTATGAAGTGATTTTTATTTGCATTTCCCTGATCATTAGTAATGTTGAGCCTCTTTGCATGTGTCTATTGGCCATCTGTATGTTTTCTTTGGAAAAATGACTATTCAGATACTCTGCCCACTTCTTTAATCAGAGTTTTTTGTTTTTTGTTTTGTTTTGTTTTTGTCACTGAATTTTATGAGTGTTTTATATATTTTGGATATTAACCTCTTCCCAGATATATAATGTACAAATATTTCTTCTATTCAGCAAGTTGTCTTTTCATTTTATTGATGGTTTCCTTTGCTGTGCAGAAGCTTTTTAGTATAATGTAGTTCCACTTGTTTATTTTTGCTTTTGTTGCCTTTGCTTTTGGTGTCAAATCTAAAAAATCATCAAGACCTATATCAAGGAACTTGCCACCTATGTTTTCTTCTGGGAGTTTTGTGATTTAATTGGACTTTATACATCTGTTTCTGCAAAAATATTAGCACAAAATAGGCCACAAACAGGTCATGTTGGAAATATAAGAACTGCAGTCATAATATTTTGCACATGGTATTCAGAGTTCCAAACTTTGAGAGACAGAGAAAGAGAATACGTGTCTCAGGGAGTTGTTGTAAAGATCAGTACCTAGGACAGTGCTTGCCAAGTAGCAAATTCTCCAAAAGGCTATTTGTGTGTGTGTGTGTGGTTATTGCTGTTATTCATGACTTCTTTTTTACTATATGAGTATTATGTCAAGATTTCAATTATGAGTAACAGAAAATCCAACTCAAACTACCTTAAACAATAAAAAAAAAACTTTGGGGATTACATAATAACAAAGCCAGGAACTTCAAAGTTGATTGATTCAGAGACTCAGAGATACCATTAAAGATTCATTTTTGTCTATCGCTCTTTCTGGACACCCAGTGGTGGCTTATCCTAAGGCTGAAGCTTTTTGTACAGTTAGGCTGGCTGTCAGACATAACAAGCTTTGTGCATCCTTGTTTACTCTCAGTGAGAAAGTGACCTCTGTATTCCAAACAAGAGTACTGGGATTCACCAAGATCATTGCTTACCCATGTATCAGGAATGGAATTAGCTTCCCAAACAGTACATAGGCTATAAGGGGGAATAAGAAAAGTCAATATGGATGCTGCATAGATGAACCAAAATATCTTGCTAAATAATTTAATTTCCTCTGTCAGGTGTTCCTGCAGTCCTTGTACATATTCACATTATGATTTTTACAGAAACAGTAAATAAAAATATGACAAGGAATAAAGAACATAACAAAAAACCTTTTATATAGTCTTACCATGTGCTCAGTGTTTTAAATGTTTTGCATATACTCACCAATTTGATCCTCAAAAGTACCATAAGATTTAGACAAGAAGCTATTCAAGAATGGAATCAGGATCTGGAATATAGGCAATATGGCTCAGGTATCTATGCGCTTAATGCTTCTGCTACAATGCCTCTTAACAAAGAGGTGATTTTCAATTCCTCTGATGTGTTAAACAAAAAGCTCGGTTCTGTGGTACCCTCTCCCCAGAGGCGATCAGCATAGAGCAACTGGTGAATGAAGGACTAATGAATAAATGAATGGCATGGAAAAGCAGTGCTTCTAGGATTTTTTCCCCATCCAAACAATATTTTAAAACTTGAAACCCAATGACAACACAACACCAATAGGGTAATTAGAAAAAGTTCTCTAATCACATCCCACTCAGCTTTCAAACCTTTACAGCATCCTCAAATTATAAAGTCAGAGATGATCAAGTACTTTGGAACTAGGTTGTCTAATGCCAGTGGAAATCTGTCAACACCATCAATCAGCTGCTTGATATTGACAAAATCAACCTCTTGGAGTCTGTTTCTCCTTCTTTGAAGTGAAGGGATTCAACCAGGTTATATGAAAAACAACATGCACACACACACACACACACACACACACACACGCATGCACACATACACAATTACTCTTACACTTCCAGCACTACTTCAATCTTTCCTCCTCAAACAATAGCTTGTGATTTTACTTAGAACCGTGTTTATTGACTCTTTCATCATGGCTCTGGCATCTCTCCAAATATGAACAAATTCAAAGGCAACTGGTAAACCAAAGAACAAATAACACACAAAGAGTCTTGAAATCTTTCTGTGAGCTTCAACTAGTTAAGCCTTCCAGTGTCCCCCCCCCACCCCCCCGGAATCAAGCTAAACAGTTTCCAAAGGGCAGATGTCTTTGAAAGTTTGACTTATTTTATTAAAGCCATAAAAAAACCCAGAGTTTATGGATTATCCTTTTTGTCTCTCCCTCTTTTCTCTTCTCTCTAATTTCTATCTCATTGTCATTGCGTCTTAGAGGTTACAGATTGGTTAACATGGGTTTTTTTAAATCTCCTCATTTATAGAAAATTACAAGTATGAACTATTAATCCTGCTAATATTAGAAACTATATCAGGACTAAATTACCGTACTGTATGTGTTTGCATAGAAAATTATTGACGACCTTAATGACTTTAAGCATCTCGCAGGAATTTCAATTTCATGAATTCATAAATCCAAAAGAAGTATGTTTCCAGTAATGCAAATTTGTTTTCTACCATTTATAAATTCTGGATCTCTGTGAAGGAGCCAAGTAATTTTTATTTTCTTTGTTCCAATATCTAAACCATTTTTCAGGGTTTCTCAGTTTAGAAAGAAAATGCCTGTGAGACTCATTCTTTTGGTCGGTGGTTCTCATTAACCTTGGACAGGAGAAATCCCAGTATATAGATCAAAATAAAAAGGCTATTTGGCAATAAACTAAATGTATCACTACCCTGGCCACTAAAAGAGAAAGTAGGATGCATAACATCAGACGCAGACATTTCTATAGTGAGGTGCATTTATTCCTTGCTGAAATTTTGTTAACTTATAAGATTTTTAATGGAAAGTTAGATAGTTCACGTTGTACCCTGAAGAAAGTACCATGGGTTTTGCTTTTGTGTGTGACTTACTAAATTATACATAACAGATTAGAAAGGAAAAAATTGAAGGATAATTAAATCTTCACAATCAAAAGGTGCACTGTCATTTTCCTTAACTAATGACATTGAATCTGCTCCCAGTCTGCCCTATTTTCCTAAATTGATATTTTAGAAAAGGCATGAAGTCTAATTCACTCTTCCACTCTCAGCAAAAACCCCCTTCTGCATCACCCTCCTTTTCCTTTCCCATCTTCTTGTTGTCTCTGATTACACCATTCTTACATGCCCATCCTAAAGCCAAACTAGTGCATATCGCAGGGATTGGAGGTGATATACTCTCTGTTCATTAACTTCTTGTCAGTCTGGCAGCTTTCAAAATTAGGCATAAGAAGAAATAAAAATTGGTAGGGAAAACATCTGAACTTCTTTTCACCTCCTCTAAAATTCCATAGTATCAGTGAATGAGAAGATCTGTATTAAATAATGTGCCCTATAATGGACATCAGCCTGCCAGCAAGTGGAGGCTAGAAAATTCTACCGCTTCTACAAATACCATGCCTGGAACAAAGATCCACCCTGAAGTTTCCCATGTGATCCATCATCTAAACCAAGTTGCTCAATCAGATACCTATCCCATGCAGCCCAGCTGTTTAACTAGCTTCTTGGCCAGAGTTGCAGGTACTTGGCGTCCCCTCATAGAGGAGAGAACCTATCCCTGAATCCCAGTCAGCAGTGAAGGGCACTGGACTTCCTGCCTTCCACTTTTCCCAGGGAAGACTCTTGCTTTCCTAGAATTCTTCTTAGGAAGACCTTTCACCCAGATCTGCCCTGAGAACCCTGCCACCCCAAGGTGGCATTATTTGTTCATTATATGTTCACTATTTGATTAGAAACTCCTTGGCCACTCTCCTCTGCCTGAATGGGAACCTGACTTTTGCCTCTCGTTCTCTAATTTGGGCTTGGAGCAGCCTCCCATCTCCCCCTGCCCCGGTCATCGTACCCTAACCTTTGCCATATTGGCTTGGTGCCATTTTGCTCCTTCCTCCCCTGCAGTAATCTCCACATTTCTATCAGCCTGGTCACGGGGTTTATGGCTCTGAGAGGAAAAAAGGAGGGGGAGGGAATAGGAAAAGGAACTGCTAAAGACAACAGAGTTAAGAACTTACATCTGCCTCACATGTTCTGCCTAGAGCCAGAACCAGTTGGTGGCACAGGTTTTAAATACCATGCACTCAAAAAGATTTTCAAAAATCTCTAACTACAGCTTCTCTGTCTTGCCTCAAGACCCTCTTGCAGCCAGTGCCCCTCCAGGTTGAGGCCAAGTACTCAGGACTAGCCTGCTCTGCAGGCGCTTGGACATCAGCCAAGCTCACATGCCAAAGTAAATAGAAAATGGAAAGGGCACAGAATAGAGAGATCAAAAGGGCATTTCCCAGTTAAGACATCAGCACCACTTTTTTTTTAAGGTGTATTTTTAAAATTCTTCTCATGGGAAAATATAAATTTTGAGAAGAAAATTCTCCTTCCACTGTTTTATTTTGTGGTACTTACAGTATTAGATTATTTTTCCGTTGTATGCAAGAGAGTTTAATGTTTGATATCAGTAAGATAATTTGTAAAACACAAAGTGCTGAAAGAAATTAATATTTCACTGCATGTTAGATGAGTAAACGGAATGGTTTTCATTACAAGCTAACTCATCATTTTAGACATTTTAAAAAGTATTTCCTTTTCAGGGGCACCTGGATGGCTCAGTCAGTTAAGTGTCCAACTTCAGCTCAGGTCCTGTCTCCCAGTTGGTGGGTTTGAGCACTGGGTCGGAGCCATCAGGCTCTGTGCTGACAGCTCGGAGCCTGTAGCCTGTTTCAGATTCTGTGCCTCCCTCTCTCTCTGCCCCTCCCCCACTCACACTCTCTGTATCTCTCTCTCTCAAAAATAAATAAACATTTTTAAAAATTTTTAAGTATTTCCTTTTCATAGAATAATGTCATCATGGGTAGAAATATCTCAGACTTATTTAACATCTAATTTAAGAGAAGGCAATGTTTTAAAGTAGAAAAGAAACTAGGGGCGCCTGGGTGGCTCAATCAGTTAAACATCCGACTTTGGTTCAGGTCATAATCTCACAGTTTGTGAGTTCGAGCCCCACTTGGGACTTCACGTTGACAGTGCAGAGCCTGCGTGGGATTCTCTCTCTCTCTCTTTCTCTCTCCTCTCTCTCCTCATAGGATTCTCTCTCTCCCTCTCTCTCTGCCCCTCGCACACTCGCACCTTGTCTCTCAAAAAGTAAATAAAATAAAATAATTAAAAAAATAAAAGTCTTTAAAAAAAAAGAGAGAGAAGAAAAGAAACTAGACTGACAATCAGAAGTTCTAAATTCTAGTCATTCTTCTGACCGTGGAACTTCTGGTAAAGTCTCAAATTCCTCATCTGCAAAATGCAGAAATTGAACAGAGACTCTCCACCTTTTGTTGTTGTTGTGATTACGGTCATTTTCCTGCTCAATAACTTGCTGTGCTGAGAGCATAGTACAGTAAAAAAAAAAAAAAAAAAAAAAAAAAAAAGTGCACTTGGATTCAAAGCCTCAGATGCCTCTAACTTTCTTTGTGACTTTGAGGATTTACCCTCTCCTGTTTCCTCATCTGTAATAAAAAGGAAATGGAACATATGGTGTCTCAGGACATTTCCAGCTCTAAAATTTTATAACAAAGAAAAATGTCTGTGGTGCCTATGCTGCCTTCCATTTGCATGTAAAACTCGATGTTTTGCTCCAAGTGGCCTGAGAAGAATACATGCATTTGTGGAGCATTTCCCCAGTGTGCTAGAACATGCACTCATCCATATGAACAGGGCACCTCAGCTCCCAAGGAGAAAGCTGTCTTAAGAGCCTTTTTTGCTTCACCTTTTTCATTAGTCCCTGAGATGATGCTCTGGCATCCAGCATAAACTTTATTATTACCAGGCTTCATCCATGTGACCTCTGAAGGCCTTGAAGCAAAGACAACCACCTTCAAGTCTAGTCATTACCTGCTGTTTATAAATATGCCACTTAGGTTGAAAAATGCCTTCTTAAAAGCCAAAAAAAAAAAAAAAGCGCCATTTATCAAATGAACTTTAAAATTCTCTTGCATGAAAATGTGTTTCATACAAAAATATTTTTGTGTTTACAATTTCCGGATTTTTGTTAAAATGCCCTAACTATTCAAGAAAAAGTATCTTTGATTCAGAAGGAAGTCAGGGCTATAGTCATGGGTGGTTTACAGAACATTTTCTGGTAGTCTTTACTTCATTTCAATATCTTGCCACGATTGGCTGTTGAGAGCTACAAATAAGGAAGTCTTCAATTTAGGGGATTTCTCAGTGGAAGTTCCCAGTTCAACACAAGGGAGAGCTCAGGACAGTTTGGGCGGCATTGCTAGAGTCTGCAGATAAAGTTTCCAGACTCTGTAACTGCCTACGTCTTTCAAGAGCACTACTCTGTGAAGGAAGACTTCTAACTTGGAAAAGAGATAAGCCAAACTTGGGTTGTTCCTACCAATTCTCAACTAGCAAGGTGGACTGGATGTCTTAGACTGAAGCGTTGCAGATTTGTTCCGCTCTTGCTTCTGCAAAGTGAGTAATTTATGACATGATTCGATAATGCCTTGTATTCATTGTCATAACTGGAAATTTGGCCTTTAAAAAATAGGGCCCCAAGCCGAGACCAAAGAAAATTTTTGAAAATACTGTGCTCTTTTTACATTCCTCTCAACTTTTAAGAGCAAATGTATGTCTCTACTTGAAATAATTTTTTTTAAGTTTATATCTGGAATATAGACCTTCTCCAATGAGTGGTTTTTATAACATAATGTAAGACTTGAAAGATATGTATTTGGCATATGTTAAGGTATAATTAGCTTACTAGATTTAAAAGTAAAATAATACTGTATATATTTGTACTTCTGGGAGCTAAATTCTTAAAGATCACTTCTGGCCTGATCCAGTGTGTCCATTCAAAAATTAACTCAAGTTTAGTATTTTTTCATCTCCTAAGAAACATATGCTAATGAATATTTTTTTACAGTAAAATATTAACCTTATAGACAACTTTGCATTTCCTATCTTAAAACATTTAAGAGTTCACCATTACGGTAATCCAGGGTTATTTGATTACCAATTGGCTGTTATATTCGTTATCAAAAATGAATATTTAAGGATTGTGTACTATTTCTTTAAGTTTTTTCTTAAGGATAGTCCTAGGAAAAGTTGATAGTTTGGACAGATTAAACATCAGAAATCATTATTAGCATCAATAGCTGCCATTTATTGAATGTCTGCTAGAGAAAAAGTTACAGGATCTTCCAGCTAGTAAGTGGCAGACCCAGGGCTCAAACCTGAGCCCTGAGGTTCAGGGCTGAATCTGACTGAGGTTCCTGCAAGCAGCTAGTAGGGCCCTACGGCCAACATTCAGTTATTTCCTTAAACACTTGTGACAGCGAAAGACATGGCCAAGTGGAAATTTTTAAATACATTCGTTAAATTCTGCCAAGAAAAGACAGTTCTAGCTGGAATTTCATGGAACTTAGGCACTAATTGAAGGAAAAGATCATCCTTACAATACAGAACCTTCCTGTCTGCACACATTATTTTTCTTTCCGTATATTAAGGCCTTGGGAAACATATAGGTTCTTTGTTTATTATCAAATGTATTCCAATATATTTTGTCTTTTTTGTGTGTAGAGTTAGGGACGTTATTGGAGAGGGATGTTCTTTCTGCTGTATTTTCTAACTAATTATTGCTATCATTTAGGAGAGTTCTTTATTTCGTATTTTTATCTTGTATCCAGCTATTATATTGTTCTTCTATTTGTTCTAAATTAGTTAGGTAATTCATAGGTGATGCCTGTTTAGGAAAAATATAATTTTTTCTCCTCTTTTTTTTTTTTTACTTCTCTCCAAAACTTCTAGAACAGTGTTTAATAACAGAGGAGATAACAGCTAACCATGTCTTGTTCTGATCTCAGTGGGAATTTCCCTAGTGGTTAACATTAAGAATGACGATGGCTGTTGGTTTGAGATAAATACATTTATCATGAAAACCAAGTAACTACCAAATCTACTTCTCATTCTATTTTAGTAAAGGTGTATCAGTACTTCATGTTAAACAAATTCAACGTAATTTTGGTATTATTATAGACAACTCTATGGTTTGTCTACTTTAAAGTATATAGTGCTCTGCTGTTACACAATACGGTAATTGCATTATTTAAAATTTCTATGTTATCAGGGCACCTGGGTGGCGCAGTCAGTCAAGCTTCTGATTCTTGATTTCAGCTCAGGTTGTGATCTCATGGTTCGTGAGTTCAAGCCCCACATCAGGCTCTGTGCTGACAGTGTGAATCCCTGCTTGAGATTCTCTCTCTCTCTCTCCCTCTCTCCCTGCCCCTCCCCTGCTTGCACTCTGTCTCTCAAAATGAATAAATAAACTTAAAAAAATATGTTATAAAAAATCATGCCTCCATCATAAAGGTAGATTTATAATATAAAGCATATTTAGTTATTGCTTTAGTTAAAATAATAAATTAGTTGATCAAAATGAACCAAACCAAACCTACACATTTTCTCATTTTCTCTTTATCCACATGCTTAGATGCCTCTCCTCTATTATTTTGGCTTCACAATTTAGTTCGCAGCTCAAATTAACAGAAAAGAATGAAAACAATGTAGCATAGCCAAGGAACCCTATCCAGGCAGAGTAACCAGATACTCAAACAAAGCAGCTGTTCCTACAGCTTTGTGCAAAAAAGCTTTCTCCTTATTATGACTGTGCTAGTTGTAAGCCACAACTCTGTTATAACCAACAGTGGTGTGCAAAGTATGTGTCCAAATTAATTAATTTTATGACTGCTTTGGATTCTGTGTCTCCCTCTCTCTCTGTTTCTCCCCCACTCATGCTCTGTCTCTGTTTCTCAAAATAAATAAATGTTAAAAAAATCAAATTAATTTTATGCCAATTTATATTAAGAAAATGTATGCCAAAAGAGAATTATCTGGGGGCGCCTGGGTGGCTCAGTTGGTTAAGTGTCTGCTTTGGCTTAGGTCATGATCTCGTGGTTCATGGGCTCGAGCCCCACATAGGGCTCTATGTTAACAGCTCAGAGCTTGGAGACTGCTTTGAATTCTGTGTCTCCCTCTCTCTGCCCTTCCCCAACTCGTGCTCTGTTTCTCTCTCTTAAAAAGTAAGCATAAAAAAATTTTTTTAATAGAAATTAAAAAAAAAGAAATATCTGTAATTTACTGAGAACTTTTGCTTTCATTTTCACAAGTGAAATGAATCTGTATTTTTATTTTCTGATAAAAATACCAAAGTTTTCTATGTTCTAAAAAGGTTTAATGAGAGTTTTCTGTTCCTTGAAATATTTAAAGAGCAAATCTTCACACTGTTTATCTTTGGCACCCACTTTTGGATGTAGTTCTTTAAAAGCTTTCTGATATTTTCTATTGTTATTGATATTGTTGGATTTTATGCTGTTTTTTTCACGCAGTTTAGGTTGCTTATAAATGATCCTTGTCATCAAATTTTTCAAAGGTATTACCCTACACAGTATTCTCGTACTTTTTTATAATCTCCATAATCATGTAGATAACCCTTTTTCATTACCAATTTTGTTTATTTATGATTTCAAAGGTTTTTTTTTTAATGTTTATTTAAGAGAGAGAATACATGGGCATGAGCGGGAGAGGGACAGAGAGGGAGACAGAGGATCCAAAGCAGGCTCCGAGCTGACAGCAGAGAGCCTGATGCATGGCTCAAACTCATAAACTGTGAGATCATTACTTAAGCTGAAGTCAGATGCTTAAATGACTGAGCCACCCAGGCCCCTCGTTATTTTAAGTTTTCAAAATAAGTTTGCAGTTTTGTTTCCTCTTTGATCCAAGAATTATTTAGGACAACGAAGTCTTTTTTCAGTTAATAGATTTTGTTTGTTTAGAACAGTTTTTGATTTAGAGAAATGTTGAGCAAACACAGCAGTTTCCATACACTGCCCCATCACCCGGTGTCCCCTATTATTAACATCTTACATTAGTATGGTACATTAAGGAACCAGTAGTCTTACATTTTTCTTAACTCAATGCATAGTTTATTCAGATTTTCTTATTTTCTCCCTTTTAAAAAAATTGAGGTAAAAGCCACATAACATAAAATTAAATTTTTTACAAAGTGAAAAATTCAGTGGCATTGACTACATTCACGAGGTTGTGCAACCAACCACTTCTATCCAGTGTTAAAACATTTTTATTACCCCAAAAGAAAACTCTGTTGTCCATTAAGCAGTGCTCTGCTTTTCTTGCTCCTCTCAACCTCTGGCAACCCATGTTCTGTCTCTATGGATGGACCTGTTCTGGATATTTCGTGTGAGTGAAATCATGTAACATGTGACTTTTTCTGACTGGCTTCTTTCATTTAACATGTTTTCAAGATTCATCCATGCTGTAGCATGTGTCAGTACTTCATTCCTTTTATGGCCAAGCAATATTCTATCACATGTATATACCTCAATTTGTTTATCCATTCGTGTATTGTTGAGTAGGATAGTAGGGCTACTTTCACTTTATGGCTATTGTAAATAGTGCTGCTATGACCATGCATTTACATGTATATGTTTGAGTACCTGTTTTCAATTCTTCCTGGGTATATACCAAGCAGTGAAATTGTGCGGTCATATGGTAACTCTCTTTAACTTTTTAAGGAGCAACCAAACTCACTTATTAGCTCTAGTAGCTTTCTTGTGGATTCCTCAGGATATTTTCTGTATATAAAATAATGCCATCTGTAAATATAAATATTTTTACTTCTTTCTAATTTACGTGCCTTTTATTTCTTTTTCTCGTTTAATCCCTCTAGCTGAAACTTTCAGGACAATGTTGAATAGTAGTGGTGAAAGAAAACATCCTTGTCTTTTCCTGATCTCAGGGGGAAAACTTCTGGTCTTTCATCATTGAGTATGATGTTAGCTATGGGTTTTCATAAATTCTCTTTTTTGTGTTGTAGAAGTTCCCTTCTATTCCTAGTTTTCTAAGTTTTTTTTTTTTTTATTCATGAAAGGATGTTAGTTTTGTTAAATGCCTTTTCTGCATCAGTAGAGAGCATCATGTGGGTGTTTTTCCTTTATTCGATAATGTAGTGTATTTCATTGATTTTTTTTTCTTTAACCGTCTTTGCATTCCAGGGAAAAATCACATTTTGTCATGATGCATAATCTATTTAATATGCTATTAAATTCAGTTTACTAGCATTTTGTGGAATCTTAAATCTTTATTCATAAATCATGTTGGTTTTTAGTTTTCTCTTTTTCTGGTGTTTTTGTCTGACTTTGATATCACAGTAATGCTGGCTTCATAAAATGAGTTGGGAAGCATTCCCTCCTCTTATATTTTTTTAAAGCATTTAAGAAAGATAGATGCTAATTCTTTTTAAAGTGTTTGATAGACTTCTCCAGTAAAGCCATCTGGTTCTGGACTTTTTTTTTGTTGGGAGGTTTTTGATTACTGATTCAATCTCTTTGTTATAGGTCTGTTCAGGTTTTCTGTTTCTTGTAGATTTAGTTTTCATTGTTTGTGTGTTTCTAGGAATTTCTACATTTCAGCTAGATCATCTTATTTGTTAACAGATAGTTGTTTATAGTATTGTCTTATAATCCTTGTTATTTCTATTTGGTTGGTAACAACGTCTCCACTTCCATATCTGATTTTAGTTACTTATTATTCTCTGAAAAAGTTTTGTCAATTTTGCGGTCTTTTCAAAGAACTGACTTAGCCTTCATTGATTCTTTTGTTTTTCTATTCTCTATTTCATTTATCTCTGCTCTAATCTTTATTCTTTCTTCCCTTCTGCTAGCTTTGGGTTCAGTTTGCTTCTTTTTCTAGTTCCTTGAAGTGTGAAGTTAGGTTATTGATTACAGATCTGTCTTCTCTTCTATTGTAGATGTTTACTACTATTAATTTCTCTCTGAGCACTGCTTTCACTCATTCCATAAGTTTTGGTATAGTACAATTTTGTTTTCATTAATCTCTAAGTAAATCTCATTTCCTTTGTGATTTCCTCTTTTGATTGGTTGTTTAAGAATGTGCTGCTTACTTTGCACATATTTGAATTTTCCAGTTTTCCTTCTGTTAATTGGCATCTAGCTTCATTTCGTTCTGGTTAGAAAAGATACTTTATATGGCTTAATCTTTTTAAATATATTGAGGCTTTTGTGTGTGTGTGTGTGGCCTACCATTTGATTTATCCTGAAGAAGTTTCCATCGAGAGTAATGTGTCTTTTGCTGTTGTCGGGTGGAGTGATCTATATATGTCTGTTAAGTCTAGTTGATTAATACTATTATTCAAGTTCTCTCTTTTTTCATCTTCTGTTTTCTACCCGTCATTAAAAGTGGTAAAATAAAAAAAAAAGCGGTAAGTAGTAAAGTCTCCAACTGTTATTGTAGTACTGTCTGTTTCTCCCTTCAATTCTATCAATATTTGCTTCATACATTTGGGGGATCTATTGTTTGGTGTGTATATGTGCATAATTGCTGTATCTTTTTGATTAATGGCCCTTTTGTCAGTGTATAATGTCCTTCTTTGTCTCTTGTAACAGTTTTTGATTTGAAAGCCATTTTGTCTGATGTTAATATAACCACCCCCATCTTTCTTTTGGTTACTGTTTGCATGGAAAATCTTTTTTCCATCATTTTACTTTCAACTTATGTCTTTGGATCTAAAGTAAGTCTCTGGTAGGAACCATATCATTTGATCATGTTACATTATCCATTCTGCTAAGTTTTGCTTTGGATTAGAAAGGTTAATTTATTCATATGTAAAGAAATCACTGATAAGGAAGAACTTATTTCTGCCATTTTGCTATTTGATTTCTGTATGCTTTATACCATTTTTCTGTTCCTCACTTCTTACGTTAATGTCTTCTTTTGTGTTTAATCGGTTCTTGGCTTTGTACCACCTTATTCCTTCTCATTTTATTTTATGTATTTTTTTCAATGTTGTCTTAGTGCTTACCATAAGGATTACAATTAGCAACTTAATTTGTAACTATCCAATTTGAATTAATACCAACTTAACTTCAATAATATACAAAAGCTTTACTCCTATACAGCTTAGCTTCTCTCTTATGTTGTTGTAATAACAGATTTTTATCTTTATACACTATGTACACATTAATATAGATTTATGATTTTTAAAAGCATTCGTCTTTTTTAAATCATGTAGGAAATAAAAAGAGGAGTTATAATCATGCTGGCTTTCATATTCACCAATGTAATTGCCTCTGTCAAAGTTTATTTTTTGTAATGCTTTGAATTATTGTCTAGTAGCCTTTTATCTGAGCCTTCAAGACTCCCTTTATCTACTAGCACTGAACTCCTTCAGCTTTTGATTATCTCAGAACATCTTAAATTTTCCTTCATTTTTGAAGAATAGTTTTTCTAGATAGAGAATTCTTGGTTGACATCTATTTTTTTTTAGCACTTTAAATATGTCATCCCACTGCCTTCTGAATTCCATGATTTCAAAGTGAAATTGGCTGTTAATCTTACTGAGGCTCCCTTGTGCATAATGAGTCACTTCTGTCTTACTATTTTCAAGATTCTTTCATCTGTGGCTCTCAATGGTTTGCTTATAATATGCTTTGGTATAGATCTCTTTGAGTTTATCCTTCTGGAGTTCACTGAGTATAACATTCAGAGTTTGACAAGAGAGAAAGGGAGGCGAACCATTAGGAGGCTAGTATGATACATTAGAATTGATGGTGTCTTGAACAAAGAGTGGCAATAGAGACAGAAAATGGCTATGAAGACAGTGTTTAACAATGAGGACAGAAAGTATATGCATGCAAGAAATGTTGCAGAGGAGTACTCATATGAGTTACCTTATTGGGGGACTGATTGAATGTCAGGAAGTAAGAGTTTTATATCTTTGTTATATGGGCAATGTTTGCTTTTCATTCTTCCTCTCTTAATGTGAAAAAATAACCATAAAAATTTGAATTCTACTTATAGCTACTTACCTTCACATTAAAAAAGAACCTAAAACAATATATGTTCAATTATTATTGTTAAAAGGACATCCTATTTATTATTTCTTATTCCTACATGTAGAAGATAAGAAAATTAATAAATTAGAACATTTTACTTCCTGCCACTTCTCTTCCACCCACTTGAGTTTTTGTTTCTATAAACAAGAATTTTAGAATACATTCTTATTAAGCTATTTATTTATACTTGCACCTTATGTCTTCAAAGTTACTTTTAATAGCCTCATTATATTTGCTACAGATTTTTACTCAATCCAATAATTATTTCCAATATTTAGAAATATTTCTTTTATCTCAGAATTTTACCTTTCCTTCTTTTGAAAAGTTTGATTCCCTTCTTGACCAACACAAGTGTATCTCCAACTATTTCAGGAAATGGGTGGTATATTTGTGAGCCTTGAAGTATCAAAGAATATCTTTGTTTTCATTTCCTATGTGAATGACAACTTGGGTGGGTATAGACTTTGAAAGTTAAACCTTTCCCATGCAATTATAGATGTTATTCTGTTCAGCTTCTGAAGCTTAATGTTGAAGATAGTCTATTTTTTTCTATTTTTCTTTCTTTGCAAGTAATTTATTTTTTTTCTTCCTGTATTCTTGGTGAATTTTTGCCATACTTTAGATATAAGAAAACTTCCCTCATCTCTCAAGCCTGAACTCAAGCCTCTCCAGTGTGTTTTCAAAGTACCCTATACTTAACCCGTAATGTAATATTGTAATACCACATTGTGGAGCAATTGCCTGCTTCTTCTATGTGTGTTACCCACAACAGACAGGAAGTTCTTTTAAAGTAGGACTGTGTCTTAGTCATCTTTGTAGCCCCAACTTTTAGCACATAGCGAGCACTCACAAAATATTTGCTGAATAAATAAATAAATTGATAGATCATTTAATATCAAAATTTTATCAGGATATGTCCAAGTGTTTGGTCTCATTCCATTAATTATGTTTCAAAACTTAGAGTCCTTTTCATCTCCAATTGCTTTGGATACATCTTCTGATGTATCTATAGTTGGTATTTCTGTTCCATTTACTCTGATCTTTTCTCCAGGAAGAAGGTAGAGAACTATCTTTCCACTATTCCATCTCATGGTTTTCTTCTGTTTGACCTTTCCATTGACATTTGAGAGAGTTTTTCAAGCTTTTACTCTAATCATTGATTAATATTCTGTAGTATTGATTCCATCCTTGATTATGTTCAAATAATATCTGAATTTTGCCATTGCATGTTTCTATAACCTTAACTTATCCAACTTTGTTGTTATTTCTCCCTGCCTCTTAGCTAGGTCCTTCCTTTTCTTCATCTAATATCCTGTCTAATATGACATCTCTTTTTTCATAGAAAATGCAAAGCAGATTTTTTCCATTTACTTATGCTTCTGGTAAACCATTTTCCAAAGTGTTTTCTTTGCATTTTGAGAACTCTATTTTCTTCCTTTATACAGCATAATCTTTCAAAATGGATGCTTTGTCTTGTATTTTCTCATTCCCAGCATTCTATAGCCCTTACTAACCAGATGTATGGATTTTCCTTGGTTCTTCTCATTATCTGCTCGATTTCTATTAGTTCCTCAGCACAGATATAGAGCTGAGAGACAAGTAGACATGCACAGGTCACAGCTACACTTTTGCCTGAAGCTGACATTTATCAATTTTGTCACTATAGGTATTTACCTGAGCCAAAATCCCTTACCCTTATTGCCTAGTTATTTCACTATGAAGAGGAGAATTCCTGGTTAATCAGCAGCAATCACTGGTCTTTTCCTTGATAGGAACCATAGATTAAAAATCGAAGTCTCGGGGCGCCTGGGTGGCTCAGTCGGTTAAGCGTCCGACTTCAGCTCAGGTCACGATCTCACGGTCCGTGAGTTCGAGCCCCGCGTCGGGCTCTGGGCTGATGGCTCAGAGCCTGGAGCCTGCTTCCGATTCTGTGTCTCCTTCTCTCTCTGCCCCTCACCCGTTCATGCTCTGTCTCTCTCTGTCTCAAAAATAAATAAATGTTAAAAAAAAAAATTTTTTAAAAAATCGAAGTCTCAGAGAGAGCCCAACACACAGCTCTGTCTGCTCATCCCTTTTCATTATTGGCTTCACATACCCTTAAATATGGAACATTTGTCCACTCTCATTGGGATCATGTTGGTATACTCCAAACCACAGCTCCAAAATGGACAACAGAGAGAAGTATTATTGGGTGATATTTGGGCAAAGAATTGTCAAATACTATGTGCAGGTCCCACATAGTAGTGGGGTTATTGCTTAATTGACTAGTAGGTGCCATGAGGCAGATAGTTTTATTAATATTCTTCAGGCCAATTATAACCATTACTATTCTTTATCTTCAAGCAACAAAGGTTATGTCCATTTCAATCCCATGGGTCTTGCAAATGATTGGAAATCCTGTCACATTTTGTTACTAGGATGCTTGTCAACAGGGTTACAGTTTCTCTTTTGACATCTTTTTCTGACTTAGAAAAAGGCACCCCTTTGGGGTATACTCAAGCCCAAGGGGGCAAGGTTTGGCAAGTGACCACCTCTGTCAGCTGGGTGCTCTGTACAGGGGAGAGCCTGCTCAGCCATCCATACATGCTGGATCTGGCCACCAGTTCTTCCTTTCAAAACTATTATGAGTTTTCATATTTCTCTAATTTTTCTTTAGTAATTTAATTTAGAGTCTAAGGCACAAACAGCTAGTCCAGATGTCATCCTAAATCAGAAGTCAACCAGATTCTATTAATAGTGATATTTCACATCAAAGATTTGGCTGAGATCATTGATGCATACCTGGCATTCCAAGTTGTAGTAGGTGTTTATACTGGCAGCTTTCCTTTTCCCTAGATTTATGTTCAGAACTCTCAATAAAATATTAAGCAGTTTGAAAATAGAACCTAAAATATATTCAATGAGTATGCAGTTCTCATTTTCTTTTTTTTTAATTTTATTTACTTATTTTTGAGAGAGAGAGAGAGAGAGAGAGAGAGAGCAGGAGAGGGGCAGAGAGAGAGGGAGACAGAGGGCAGAGAGTGGGACTCAAACTCATGAACCATGACATCATGACCTGAGCTGATATCAAGAGTCAGGTCCTTACCCTGCTGAGCCACCCACGTGCCCCCCTTTTTTTCAGTTCTCATTTTCATCCCACTCCACCTCAAAGTCCTGCTTGCTAACCTAAGGTATATAAATATAATATGAATAAAGGAAAATTGTAGGGAAATTATGTCAACCTTTTAAAGGATTAATCCTCAAATAAATGTCTCAACTCAAGTCTTAACCTCAGTAAAACATACTGTATGTCAATTCTAAAAAATTAATCATCATTATAGAAAAAGGAAAATGTTTGAAACTGTTTTAGCATGAAATTCCTCTATCTATCCCAACATGCATGCATGTTTCACACACTGGAGAAATATGTAGCCATTTCTCTTTATGACTACAATATCATGGAATTGAAAAGAGAGGAAAAAGTATATTTAAGAAATGTGTATGTTTAATTTTTTCTTCCTTATTCAAATTTTTTAGCATCTCCACGTTCAAAATGCTTATGCATTCTAGGTGTATTATTACATTCCACCATTTCAATTAGAAGTCACCAAGCAGCTCTTTCAATTTACTAAAAAGTTGGATGAGTTGGACTTCATTAAAATTAAAAATTTCTGCTCTGCAAAAGATAATGTGAAGAGAATAAAAACACAAGCCACAGACTAGGAGAAAATGTTTGCAAAAGATACAGCTGATAAAGGACTGTTAGACAAAATACACAAAGAACTCTTTAAGTTCAACAACAAGAAAACTAAAAACCCAAATTTTATTTTATTTTATTTTACTTTTATTTTTTCAATATATGAAATTTATTGTCAAATTGGTTTCCATACAACACCCAGTGCTCATCCCAAAAGGTGCCCTCCTCAATACCCATCACCCACCCTCCCCTCCCTCCCACCCCCCATCAACCCTCAGTTTGTTCTCAGTTTTTAACAGTCTCTTATGCTTTGGCTCTCTCCCACTCTAACCTCTTTTTTTTTTTCCTTCCCCTCCCCCATGGGTTTCTGTTAAGTTTCTCAGGATCCACATAAGAGTGAAAACATATGGTATCTGTCTTTCTCTGTATGGCTTATAAAAACCCAAATTTTAAATGGGTCAAAGACCCTAACAGATATCTCACCAGAGAAGATGTATGTATGGATGGCAAATAAGCATTTGAAAAGATGCTCCACATCATATGTCATCAAGGAAGTGAAAATTAAAACACAGTGAGATATACTACATGCTTGTTAGAATGGCTGAAATCCAGAACACTGACAACACGAAATGCTGACAGGGATGTGGAGCAACAGGAACTCTCATTCATTGCTGGCGGGCATACATTGCTGGTGGTCCAGTCACTTTGGAACATAGTTTGATAGCTTCCAACAAAACTAAACATACTAAGGGTGCCTGGGCGGCTCAGTTGGTCAAGCGTCCTACTCTTGGTTTCAGCTGAGGTCATGATCTCATGGCTCTTGAGACCAAGCCACTGGTTGGGCTCTGTGCTGACAGCATGGAATCTGCTTGGGACTCTCTCTCTCCCTCTCTCTCTGCCCCCCCCCCATAAGTAAGTAAACATTTTTTAAAAAACATACTAAAAATATATATGATCCAGCAATTCCACTCCTTTGTATTTACCTAAAGGCGTTGAAAACTTATGTCCACACAAAAACCTGCACACTTATGTTACAGCAGCTTTATTTGTAATCACCAAAAATTGAAAGCAACCAAGATGTCCTTCAGTAGGTTATTGGATAAATAAACTGGCACGCCCAAGCAATGTAATACTATTCAGTGCTAAAAAGAAATAAACTGCCAAGCCATGAAAAGACATGGAAGAAACTGAAATGTTTATTACTAAGTGAAAGGAGTCCATCTGAAAAGGATGGACTTTTTTATTCCAACCATATGACATTATAGAAAAGGCAAAACTATGGAGACAGTAAAAAGATTAGTGGTTGCCTGGGACTGGGGGTGGAATGGATGAATAGGTGGAGCACAGAGGATTTTTAGGGCAGTGAAACTACTCTACTATAGTATGATACTATAATGATGGATACATGCCATTATCTATCTGTCCAAACTCATAGAATGTACAACATGAAGACTGACCCCTAAAATAAACTATGGACTTTGGATGATAATATTACGTTGATGTAGACTCATCAGTTGTGACAAATGTACCACTTGGTGGGAGATGTTGATAATGGAAGAGGCTTATGCATATATTGTACTTTCCACTCAATTTTGCTATAAACCCAAAACTGCCATAAAAAATAAATTCTTTAAAAAAACAGTGTTTTACTGTCATGTTTAACTCAATTACTACTTACTACAGAAACTTTTCAACTGATCACAATGTTATATACAAGATGTTTCTGTTTGTTTAAATGTTTTTTGCAATATATTTTGGCTTTGACTTTTAAAAGTAAGCTCAATATTTAAAAATGCACTGCAACTTGGCAGGCTTTTAAACCCTTGGACTTGCAGGCTTAAGGAAAGTAATGCAAATAACCATGGCTCAGAAGTGTAAGAAGAAAGTGAGGCAACCAGAACCTGATCCTCCTGCTCTAACAAAGAAAAACTACAATCCCAGGGAGCAAGATGCTGAGTTCCCATGAGAAGATACCACCTTCTAAGTTATATGGGACCATGTGACCAGAAAAAAGGGAGCTCAAGAATTCCAGGGCTGGGCTTGAATCTTCAGAATGAAGAAAGAATCACTGACTGAAGACCTGTTCAGGCATGGCTTGGCCAAGATCCCTAGGACAAGAAAGTTCTCAATTGCAGAAGATTTTGCCAAGTCTATGGATAGAGAACATATGTTCTAGAGCAGGCTGTACCTGATAACAGCCTATAGTATTCACAGTCATTTTATTTATTTATTTATTTGTTTTTAATTTTTATTTATTTATTTTGAGAGAGAGAGAAAGAGTGTGAGCAGGGAGGGGGGGTAGAGAGAGAGAGAGAGAGAGAGAGAGAATCTCAAGCAGGCTTTACATTGTCAGCACAGAGCCCAATGCAGGGCCCTATCCCACGACCCTGGGATCATGACCTGAGCTGAAATCTAGAGTAAGATGCTCATCCCACCGAGCCACTCCTGCTCATTTTAATCCTGTCTATCAAACTGTTATTTCAATGTCCTTAGTATGCTTGTGCTTGGTGATGAGGTCTTTTTCAAACAGCATCAACCCATGTAAGATATGTACAAAAGCAGTGAGAGTTCTAAAAATATTTTTAGGGACACCTGGATGGCTCAGTGGATTAAGCACCCAACTTTGGCTCAGGTCATGATCTTTCAGTTCGTGGGTTCGAGCCCTGTGTCGGGCTGTGTACTGATAGGAGCCTGGAGCCTGCTTCAGATTCTGTTGTCTCCCTCTCTCTCTGCCCCTCCCCGGCTCATGCTTTGTCTCTGTCTATCTCTCTGTCTCAAAAATAAATATTTATATAATAAAAATATTTTTTAAATTAAATAAATAAATAGGTAATTAATATAGAAGCTTCTGAGAGTGCTATATGCATTCAGTCAGATGCAATTATGCTCCAGTCAATGTGGAAAGTCCTAGACTTCAATGCTGTCAGGAAGCTTCCACATATGCAGTAGTTTCATGCAAAGAATCCCAGGGAAAACCTTGATGGTGGCAAGAAGCCAGCCTGACATGAAGCTGGCAGGACAGTATCTTTAATTTGCAGAACATTCTAAAATTTACCATGTGCTTTTGCTTACATTATTGGATTGACCATTCATCCAGTGAAGTAAGTTATCACTGTCTCCATTTGTCAGATAAGAAATTCAGGTTCATTAGGTTAAGCAACTTGCCTGAACCAGTAGGTATCAGAGCTAAAACTGGGAGTTCCAACATTTCTAGATGTAATGTCTAAAATTTCTATCTTGGAGATTATTCAGGCATGCCGAGGAAATGGAATAATGGGGAAGTCTTAATTCATGAGAATTTTCTATGAAGTTCTGCTTGTATTTACCAACTATCCAACTTTAGCAAGTGTATTTAGTGAAAGGTGTTACAGTTGGGAAAAAGCCAAATGGGTGTGTGTGTGTGTGTGTGTGTGTGTGTGTGTGTAGTGCTTCTCAGTGTGGACCTTAACCACCTTAATCACATTCACATGAGGATTCGACAAAAATGCAGGTTCCAGGCTTCCGCCCACAACCCAGTTTGCTCTGAACTCTAAGATCTCTAGGGGCGAATTGATAAATCTACGTCTTTAACAAGTCTGTCAGATGATTCTTGTGTATGCTAACCCACTTACAGGGTGATGTTAAACCTGGTTATTTTCTCTTTAGGAAAAATTCTAACCAAGGCCGGCAGGTGACCTTTAACCTTGACATTGATGGTTTTTGGCTGCCGTCCTTTTTCCTTTCCCGGGTGAGACGGGACGGGGCGGGGCTTGGACGGGCGGGGCTTGGACGGGCGGGGCGAGTGTGGGTGGGGCGAGAGGGGTCTGGTTTGGCCTGGCCGGGTGGAGGGTGAAGGGTTAAAAGCTCCGCGCGCAGGCGCTGCCCTCTGAACAGGAACGGAAAGCAACTTCCGGTCGATTCACTCGGCCGGGCGCCGCGGATCCCGGGCGCGGAATCCCTGAACTGTGAGTAAGAAACTTCGCGAGCGAGTTCGTCTTTCGGAACCCGTCGAACACAATGGCGGGGAACTTGTGTGTGTGAGCGAGGGCGGTGCGCTGGTAGTACTGGTGCCGCAGTGAAAGAAGCCGAAGAGCTGCGGAGACAACCACCTCTCAAGAGTGGAGAGGGACGTTGTGCGAGAGAAACCACCCGGGTGTACGTCCCAGAGCGGACCCGGGAGGGGTTTTCCGGGCCTGCGACGTCAGCGCTGCAACGCTGTCCCCGCCGTGACGCTCCGTGGGGAGGGATCCTGCCCAACTCCGCGTCCAGCGCTCGCGCCGACTTGACCTATTCGCCGGGAGACAGGGGAGGCGGGGCTTGCGATGTCTGGGTGAGCAGTGGGTCCCGGCACGAGTGTCCCAGACTCCCTTCGGGGCAAGGGTTGTCTTCCGGAAGCAGTATTATCGTGGTTATTCTTTCGAAAACTTTTAAATAGGTCTTTCTGTTCTTCCCAAGGTTGTTGCATAATTCCGCTCTCTGCTTTCCTGTGGGGTGTCATCATAGCCGTGTCAATGAGAAGTGGGGTAACTTCCCCGAGGGTGACGGAGAGAATGGGTGGGCGAGGCGGAAAAAGCAAAAGCATACCCTACCCGCAGTGGGAACCAGGCGTTACTTAGGGTCTGCACTCTCGTGTGAACAGAAACAACGAGTTACAGGTGTAAAAAGCTGTGCTTGTCAAGCGAAGAACGTAGGGGGAAGATACTCAAACCAAGGAGTGGGTGTGTCCCTTGTTATACTGTAACAAGCAAAAGTAGAGCAGCCTTGCTATGTAAGGTGTCATTTATCTCACCGATGCTTTTGACAAGTTATCCTAAGGGAAAAAGGGTAGTAACAGAAGTGAAGTGATATGAAAATGTAGGAAAATAAAATGATCTTCCTGCTTACTATGGTTGGAATACACATTTCAAATGTAGCAGAGAAGCAAGTACTGTATTCTGTTGAAAAATTATATTCTCATCATTTGGAAGGGATGGAAAACCCCAAAATGATACAACCGTGTATAAAGCCAACAATTTATAAAGAAAATGAAACGTTCTCAGGCCTTTCTCCAGTCGTAGGTACTCCAAGACCGTCTACATCTCTCTTACATGCACAAAACATGTTATTTCGTTCTCTTGTGAAAGTGAGATTGTATAAACATACTATTCTGTTTTCTGAGTTTTCAGACCAAAAAATATATGGTGCAAGTCTTGCCATGTATAGCTCTATTTTATCTTAATGTCAGCATGGTATTCCTCTATCAGCATGTACCATAACATAGTTAACCATCTCTTAATGTGGCTTGTCCCTATATTTTGCCCATTATTATTCAAAATTATTTATCTGTACTTGATTAGAGTACAGATATATTAATCCTTAATGAAATATATGGCAGATATTTTCAAGAACTGTCAGTCTTTTGGTTTAAAATGCCCAGGTTTTGTTTTTGTTTTTTATCACTTAAGGCAGTTCCTACTCAAAAATTATTAAAATATTTTCCTATATTGCCTGTTAATTATTTTATAGTTTTTTATGCTCTACTCTTTAAAACATCTGAAAATTATTTTTGTACATTATATAAGATAGGGATTTAGCCATTTTTTTCTGAACTCATTTGTTAAAATCAATTCTTCCTGACTAGAAATACTACCTTAGTATAATAAATTCACATGGGTCTTTTATTATTATTATTATTATTATTATTATTCTGTCGCTTTGTTCTATTTGTCTCTCCCTATACAAATACCAATCTCTGATTCTGGCATTTTTAAAGTAATTCCTACAGCAAGTCCTTCTTCATTTATCTTTTTCAAATTTTCTTGAATATTATTGCACTCATTTTGACATAAAATTTAAAGTAAACTGTTTATGTTTCATTAAAATAATCCTTTGGTCTGTTTTAGCTATTATATTCACTAATACTTTGTGGTTGGTATGTAGATGAGTGATTATACATCTGGCCGATTTTCTAAATTTATTAGTTTTAATAAATTGTCCCCCTTGAATTTTCTAGGAAAACAATCATTTAAACATAGTCTTATCTTTCTTTATACTTTTTTTCTTTCTTTGGTTTAATGAATTGCTAGTTTCTCCAGCCTAGTGATATGTAATCCAGCCTAGTGATATGTAATAACAGTGATTCTGGCCATCCTTTTCTTATTTCTTAGTTTTTGGATACTTTTACCATGTGATCATTAAATATGGCATTTACTATTAATTTCCAATAAGTTCTGTTTATCAAGGAAGTGTCTTTAATATTTCTAGCTTACTAGGATTTTTCGAAAGAGTGGATTTTGGACCAAGGTGTGTGTGTGTGTGTGTGTGTGTGTGTGTGTGTGTGTGTGTTTACATTGGCTAGCATATTGCGAGCAATTTTGAATAATAGATGTTGAGTGTTCATTTGGTCTGTATATTTCTTGTTGTTAAGATGATGCCTTCTCATTACTACTTAACTAAACATTTTTATCAAGAGTGAAAGTTGAGTTTTGTCATATGGCTTTTAGGCATCTGTTGTGACCTATTGTGTGCTTTTCTTTGACCTATTAGGATGATAGGTTATTTTAGTTGATTTCCAGTTTGTGAACCAACCTTACAGTTGATCATAGTGTAATATTTAAGCATATAGGTTCCTTTTTGGTAAAATTTTTACTTAAAATCAGTAATTGGGTGTCATCTGTAGTCCTCTTCTTCTGTATTATCTTTGCTAGAGTTTGATATCAGGGTTATGATGGTTTCCTAAAAAGAACTGAGAAGAGTTCCTTCTTTCTCTGCTCTGAAGTAGTTTAAAGAGCATAAGAGCTCTCTATTCTTTGAAGATCTGAAAGAATTAACTCATGAAACCATCTTGGCCTGAAAGTACTATTGTTCTTAAAATAGCAACATCCACAGAAAAAGGCTCAGAACTTAAAAAAGCTAACAATCAGAAACTCCTCAGAGTAAATCCAAATAAATGAAAGAGTCTAAAATACCCGTATGTTGAGAACAAAGAAGAATTCTGTGTTTATCCTAGTCCTTTCTCTCCCCCACCTCTTTTTTTTTTTTTTTCATGGTCAGAGAAAATGCTGTAGGTAGGCTGAGGCTGATAATAAAAGGTATTGCTGTCCTTTCCTCTATTCCAGTTATACTATAAAGAAAGTAAAGGGTGTTGCTTCTACATGGGCAAGTTCTTCTATGCCTTGAAGGAAACCAGGAGTGACACTCAACTGGGAAAGCATCAGTTTCACTTTGTTGTCATTAGCTTCCCAATTTTGTTGGGAAATTTCTTTCTTCAGAGGTAATAACCAAGCTTACATGCTACTGTAGCCAAATCCCATAAGAGGGTTTCAAAATGAGTTGGTGAAAAAAATATACAAGCTCATCATGAAAAAAATATACAAGCTCATCATGAAAAAAATATACTTATTTAATATGAAGTGAAAATTATTAACACAGTCCAGATACGTGTGTGACACGTGCACACACATAGAACAGGGATGGCTTTTAACAAGTACAAACCACCAAAGGCCACCTTTTTTCTAGACTAATAGTTTACTGTTTATATGTGGATAATAGTGTATTTTGTACTCTTTGGTAGAGTTATTACTTTTTTTTTTTTTTTTAAGTAGGCTTCACGCCCAGTGCAGAATCCAACGCGAGGCTTGAACTCCTGCCCCTATAATTAAGACCTGAGCTCAGATCAAGAGTCTGACACTCAACCAACTGAGCCACCAGGCGCCCCGAGTTATTACCTTTTATAAATGATTATTCCAGACACTTTCTGATCACTGTCAAGAATATGACCTTAGGCGGGTAATGTCATATAACAGTATACATCTGTAAACTGTGGAGGACTTTAAGACACTCATAAGTGCTGTTTACAGAGAGATGCAGTCATTATCTGAATGCTTGCATATTTGAGTATTTTAACTGACTTTGTATCAATCTAGAAAAAAATAATTATTGACATGATTTGGGAGTGTGCCTTATAACAACGAAAGACTTTGCATGCTTTTTAAAATTGTGCTCATTATCTAAAAGTAAATGGTAAATAAAAATAGATAGCCTGTGATATAAAACTTCACTATTCTAACTGTTCTGATGTGATGCATTAACTGATTAGCTGTTAACTACTGTTTGGTTTTTTGTTTTCTAACACTTTATAAACATCTGTATTACTGTTTAATTTCACCTAGTTTGTGTTTCATTATATCAAGACAAGTTTGGGTTTCTGGTTCCTGTAGGATTTATGTTGTGGCTGCCATTCCCTTTTACTCCTGTCCCCCACCCCCACCCCCCCCATCTTCTATGCTTGCTGCTGTGGTTTTCAGTCATGGGTAGAGGGAAAGAGGAGGCTATTATCTAGAATAGGTAACAAAAATCTCTTTATAGTCTGGGACCAAGATTCTGAGTCATCTTCAAAAAAGGCTAGCAGAGAATGTAAAATGAACTGCCTTGTGGGTGGATGGCTAATTAGTTTACAGTCTTTTGAACTAGGTGCAATATTTGACACTGTTCAAAAAAATTGAGAAGGACTGGAACTAGGTTCTTTGAAACTGAAAACAAGCCTTTGAGACCTGTGTAATACATATGTCATAGTTTTTCAATCCCCAGTCGTAAAAAACATTTTTTTAATTTATGGTAAGATACATATTACATGAAATTACCATCATAACTATTTTTAAGTACAGTTTGGTAGGGTTTAATGCATTTGCATTGTTGTGCAACCAAGAAAAACATTTAAGGGACTTACTCTTTTAAGAAAAAGAGTCTGGGAAGTAAATAATGATAATCATTTATCTCACAAGGGAGATGTCCTGTATAGTAACTTGATAGTAACCTGAGTTTTCTTCCTTTTACGCAGGGATACTCTCTTTGATAGTAATTATCAATACTAAATTATGAGAGTAAACTGAGCAGTGGTAATCTGAAGTTGCTTTCACTTACTACCAACAGTTTTGCTTTGCAAAAAAAAAAAAGTGTTGAAAGTAGGTTGTGAACACAAGGTCTATCTTTTCAAGTCATTTCAGTAAGGCACTAACTGGGAATTGAGTGGACTAAGAAAAATAATGTAAGTTCCATTTTGATTGTTACTCAAGAAGTTGAAGTTATAAGAATCTTTGAAACATTTGTGTAGAATGAGTTATAAACATTATTCTCTGGAACAGCAGAACAAACACAACTAGGTAATTTGCTAGGGAGAGTGACTTGTTAAAAAGACAGAAATCAGGGACTCAGATCTGTTTAAGAAAATATTTCAAATTGCTTGAATAAAATCAACTATTGTGGGATATTTAAATGCATTTACTGTTCATGGCCATTTGTTATGTAGCATTTACTATAATATAATTTCATGATTTCATATATTTGCTGTCTCTAAACTAGAAATGTCTTTCCATTGATATTGATGTTTCTTGGTTTTTTAGAATCCTTATCTCCTTTTTGATTAACGTTTAAATCTCACAGATCCTAGGACATTTCATATTTGCTCCTCTTTCCCACACAGTCTTCTTTCTCTTGTAGTTCCCCCATCCAAGAATATTCTGCAGAGCACTGCTTTATATGACTTAAGAAAACAGATTTTTAATATTAAACAGTCATTTTAAACTGCATAAACCTCACCCCCACCCACCATTTCCAGATTTTAACATGGCCCTAATGCAGGAGAGGATACCCCTTAGGAAGCTGAGCAAGCTAACTGAGCAGTGCCATGTTTCTGTTCACATCGGGGTAGAATACCACATGTCATGTCCGGTTTTCTTTTGGTGTTACACTGATTGTACACTTCAACTCAAAAAATTTGATAAACAGTCTGAGAGAAAGAAGTACTACTACTGGAGGAAAAAAGGAAGTAAGGCAAAGCTGAAATACATGGGTGTGGTCTTTGGCTGTGAAATCTTTCAACTCTTAAAAGATAGCACAAAAAGTTTCACCAAGTTTTAACATCCAGCAAAATGGAAACCTGGTCTGGGGAGCTTTTGGTTTGATGAGTAGGGAGTTGTCTTACCTTGTTTATCGTGATGCATTTAGCTAACCACCAGCTTATGGAAAAAATACAAAATCTAAATTCTAACACTGCTGACTCAATGATATTTAAGTTTCTATTATTTCAGCTGCCTGACTGTAACACACTAACAGTTGAGGTACAGCGTGTTATGGGTATATTGGAAAGTGAGACTACAAATGCAAACTGTCATTTTGGGAAATTGGCTGCTTATGTTAGGGAACTATCTTAAAAGTGGGAAATGATTATAACTAAATGTTAGGAGTGACAGTTCTCATCCATTTCCCTTCTTCAAGTAGGGAAAACACACATACTCTTGCATGTCTTTAAAATTTTACCCTAACTATGTAAGACAGAGGATGTCCTTTTATTTAAGGGTATGTACTCCCGTTATTGACTCGTACTTTTGTTTCTGATACTAATTGTGGGTAAGGAGGCTAATACAGAACTAAAATACAGAAAAGACAGGGTGTATCTCTCACTAATTTATTTATCTCTTTTGCTAAGGTGGCAACTTTTCTGACATAGAATGTGAAATCTTATTACTATTCGTACCTCAGAGGGTTGGAAAAGCAGGCGACTTTCTTTTCTAGGACAGAGTGGAAGAGGTAACTCAAGGTGATTTCCTCCCCCTGTCCCGAAACTGCATTGGATTTGAAGTGCCCTCTTACCACAAGTGTGAACCCTGGCAGAACACTTACATAGAAGTAGAATAGTCTCAGCAGTGGGGGAAACCCAGCAGAGGGGCCTTTCCCACCTTCCAAATCACCCATATTGTCTCTACTACTCCACAAAAAATAGACCTTATTAAAGCATTATAAATCATTCTGGGTGGAGGTGGTGGGAATCTGATACCTATAAGCCGGTGATTCTTTTCAAACTTGAAATCCCAAAATATATAACTAATCAAAGCTAAGTTATTCTGGTTGAGCTGGGCAATTGGTGGTGGAATGTTGTTTGGTTCACATATGCCCAGCCTCAGTAGAGCTCTGGAAGCGCTACCACTTCGATTACTATTTTATTTTCTTCAGGATTGGTTAACTATCACTTGGAGAATAATATTGGTTACCAAAGACAGCAAGCTTAAGATATTTTATCTATTTGGCCAAAATGAAGAAATCAGGAGACTATAGATGCTGGAGAGGATGTGGAGAAACAGGAACCCTCTTGCACTGTTGGTGGGAATGCAAATTGGTGCAGCCGCTCTGGAAAGCAGTGTGGAGGTTCCTCAGAAAATTAAAAATAGACCTACCCTATGACCCAGCAATAGCACTGCTAGGAATTTATCCAAGGGATACAGGAGTACTGATGCATAGGGGCACCTGTACCCCAATGTTTATAGCGGCACTCTCAACAATAGCCAAATTATGGAAAGAGCCTAAATGTCCATCAACTGATGAATGGATAAAGAAATTGTGGTTTATATACACAATGGAATACTACGTGGCAATGAGAAAAAATGAAATATGGCCTTTTGTAGCAACATGGATGGAACTGGAGAGTGTGATGCTAAGTGAAATAAGCCATACAGAGAAAGACAGATACCATATGGTTTCACTCTTATGTGGATCCTGAGAAACATAACAGAAACCCATGGGGGAGGGGAAGGAAAGAAAAGAAAAAAAAAAAGAGGTTAGAGTGGGAGAGAGCCAAGGCATAAGAGACTGTTAAAAACTGAGAACAAACTGAGGGTTGATGGGGGGTGGGAGGGAGGGCAGGGTGGGTGATGGGTATTGAGGAGGGCACCTTTTGGGATGAGCACTGGGTGTTGTATGGAAACCAATTTGACAGTAAATTTCATATATTAAAATAAATAAATAAATAAATAAATAAATAAATAAATAAATAAATAAATACCAAAAAAAAAAAAAAAGATATTTTATCTATGAAGTAAGAAAAGTTCACTTAAAAAGAAGGTGGGTAGGAGGAATTAGAGTAACAAGAAGAATCAACATCCTGATAGAGGAGTCCCACAAAGGAATACAGAAAGAATGAAATTGGCCAAAAAATATTTGAAGAAAATTCCCAGAACTGAAGGATGAACTTCCAGGTGAGTTAAATATAAGATCAGGAATCAAAATGGCTCTAGACTTCAACAAAAACAAATGGAAGCTAGAAGAGAGCATAGCAAAGCTTTCAAAATTCTGTGGAAAAATTGCTTCCAACCTAGAATTTTTAACCTGGCAAACTATCAGTTAAATCTGAGGGTAGAGTAAAGGTATTTTCAGTGATGCAAGGTCTCAAAAAATTTTCTTTGCCAACACTTTCTCAGGAAGCTGTTGGAGGGTTTAGTCCACCAAATGGGATGAGTAAAACAAGAAAGATGAAAATTTGGGATACTGAAAATGAGGGATTCAACTAGAGAGAGAGATGAACAAAGGGAATCCTCAAAATCAAGGTGAAAGAAGGTCTTGAGATGAAGGTTTACCTTCAGGCATAGAGATCAACAAATCTAGACTGAAGTCAAACAGCTCAAGGGGAGTTCCTCTAAGAAGATGAAAATGGTAGAGTAACTGAAGTGTCTGAATGGATTGTATTAGTATGATGGGAAATAAAGTAAATAAAGTTTTTTCAGGGAAAGGTGTTTCAGGGAAGGGAAAGGAGTCATAGTATGGCTTACCAGTGAATAACATTGCATAGTTATAAGAAAGTAAAAGCTGAATGTTTATCTAACTATCCTCTTTTTAGAAGATATAACTATTTTGGGAGAATGGGGAGAGTATAAAGTTGCAGGTCAGGGCCAGGGAGTGGGGGGTTAAAAAGAGCTGAATCCTTACTTTGCATAGTGGGAAGAAAAGTAAAACTGAAAAATCAATAGTAGCAACATTAGCATGTTTGGAGATACAGAGATAAATACCAGAAAGAACCAAAAGAACTGAAAATTGTTGCCAAGGTGAAGCAGGAAATGGGGAGGGGAAAGAAGAGAGCAAGGGACTTAATGTTTTTCTTAAGCCTTGTGAAGCTCTTTGACTCATTAAAATATAGATATGTATCTCTGTGGTTAAAAATAAAAACTAAATTAGAATAAAATGAGCTAGAGATTGGACTTTCATATTGGAGTGACCTGGAGTTATCTGGGTCTTCCATTTTCTAATTCTTTGACCTTAGTCAACTTACATAAATTTGAAGCTCAGTATCCTTATGTAGAAAGGGAAGGCAGTTTGTGATCCTGCAAAAGAAAAATTAAAATAAGGTACTTTATATAAAGCACCTGAGGCAAGTAATATTACCTCAATAGGTATCAATCCTTACCCCCATCCCTGATGTTCTCTGTGAGGAAATACCTCCTTCATTGTTGGAATTGTTGTCATTCAAACAGAAATCTAAAATTGTCTTTTTGGTCCATGGCTGTGTGCCTTTTTGGAATTAAGTCATGTCATTGAGATCTATGTCCTTTCTCAACTATCTGTAGATAGTTTGAGAATTTAGATAGAATTGAAATGATTAGGGTATTGGTAGGGGGAGCATCGAGTGGAAAGGGCCATTGCTGCTTGGTGGGAGAAGACTTGGTCCCACTCAGATTTCTCTCTCAACATGAACCTCAGTGCAAATGCTATCAATGGAGTCTCTTCCATTAATACTGTTTCCAAGAGGAAACACTTGTCATATAAACTGATGAGTTGTGGAATTTTCACAGAACCAAGATTAACATTAGAGTGCTATTGCTGTGGGCCATCTGCCAAAGTATCAAAATACCTTTTTTCTTTCTTTCTTTTAAAGAACATCTTCTAAGCAACTGCTATTTTTGTTTCCAAATTCTATATGCTTCTTCTGAAACAGTTCAAAAAGCAGATCATTGTGGAACACAAAGACACCTTATCAAAAGTCTGTTTCCCTGCCATGGTGCATATTTGTACACTGTTATACAGAATACAGGGCTTTCCCAGTTATGAATTGACCCCCTATGGCAATGATCCTAAATTTGTCTTACATCCGCTTTTCCCCCTTTCCCCCGCCCCCCAAATTATCCAAGAGGTCTTAGACAGTGTTTACTGATCTGTTGTTTTTTTTTCAACCGCCCTGGATGATTCTGTTAACCCATGTCCTACAGTATGTTCTACCCCAAACATCCTAAACTGGGGCAGATGAGGGAACTGAGGTCCACAGAAAGGTTAAATGACTTGTTTACTCTTACCTGTCAACTAGTTTGTACTCTGTACTCCTAAATCTGATTTTATCTTTGGTTGACTAGGCTTTTTGATTTTGATCTATAATGTTCAAATTGTCTTAATAAAGAAATTAATATATTTTACACAAGATGTTGTCTCAGTTAAAAATTAACTTTGGAATCTGCATCTTATAGCATCTTTTTTTTTCCAGATACAAAAAGAAGTGAAAGTGAAAAAAGTGAAAATTTTTAATAAGCTCTTGTTTCCTCACAGTAGGATAGCACAGCAAGTGTTATTTGGTCTGAATATTCACATTTGAGAAAAACTGGCCTTGAGGAGAGTGGAGACTTGGGTAATTTGGGCACAAATGCCGGTTTGAGAAGTTGGTTTGTCAGGATATCCAGGGATTTTGGGGGTTTTGTCTTCAGGAGTATCCAACAGTTGGAGTGAGAGAGTGTGTTGCATGGTATTGTATCTGATTTTAAACTTTTATCATATTATACATTTAAAGTCACACCCTAAACGTCTTGGGAATGACTGGAAATAGAGATCTGGAAATCTCTGAAACCTTATTTATTTTCCCATTGGAGTTCTCACAATTACTTCTAATAAAACAAGTTGTGACTTGCAAACATTTGCTCAGCAGCCTTTAGGTGTTCCTCAGGGAAATTAAAAACAAGGTTATGAAGAGCTGAGGAGTCCTGTGCCCATGGTTAAGAGCACAGAGTACAGCTTTATAATTATGTAAGCTTTTGCCTTTTTCCATTTATCATTGGTAATATTCTCAACACTAAATGACTGCTCAGCAATTTAAACTGTGATTTAAGAGAAAACAGGCCTTTTTGTGAAAAGGTCCCCTGTCTCCTGAAGTTTCACTATCTTCATAGAAGAGCTCTTTCCTTTCATAGTGGTTTTATTTTGTTCTGATACAGTAAATGACTCAGAGATGCTGGAGGGGTCCCTAATCTGTTAACTCATGAGATTTTAGCTACTTCTTTTTCAAAAACAACTTTGCCTTTTATGAATCTTGTGCAGCCTGTGACATCTCTTATATTATTGTGGTCTGTGTAGGGGGACTTTTTTAAGATTACTGAAAATATTTTTTTTCCCCGACTCTTCTGGTTAGCACCAGAAGATAGGTACAAACCATCCTACTCTTGTGAAAGATCATTAGTAATGCTACTTTATTGTCACAGATTTGGCAGAGTAGAAGGGAGGAGACTTAAAAAAAGATCACACAATCAGACAGAATTATTTTTCCTGTTACTCAGCAGCATGTAAGGGTTAACCGACCCTTTAGATAACATTCCTACCTATTTGCCTTTGTATAAGATAACAGACTTCTGCTAAAATGCCTTACTATTTTATGCATTCCCTAGTTTATTTACCTTCTGACATGACCTTGTCTAGATAATAAGTGGTCCTATCTTTTTTGCTTTATATTTGGAAGGAAAAGAGTGTACATTTTGTGACATGAAATGATACAATAATGGGTATTGCTTCTTTCTCTTTCCATTATTTTCTTTACAAAAATGTAGGGTTTTGTTTGTTGGTTTGTTTGTTTTTGGTAAAAAGATTTGGGCTTGGTTGACTGTCAAAGGACTTACCAGTATCAGAGGACTTTCAAAAGTCCTGGTATTTTGAAAAATATCGCTGGTGAACCATCTTCAACAAAGTCACCTGGGTTGCTTTGCTTATTGAAATGCATATTCCCATCCCAGGCCAGCTGATTTAGAATTGCAGGGACCTGAATGCTGCATTCGTGTGTATTGTGGACGTCCATTTGGCCAACAAATCCTGTTGATTCTGACTTTGAAATGTCTCTTGAATCCATTCATCTTTCATTTCCCCTGCTCTAGTTCAAGGCCATCTTTCACCCAGAATACAGCAGTAGCTTCCTATAGATATCCTCACTTTGTCTCCAGGTTTGTATTCCACAGTGTATCCAGTTTACCTTTCTAAAATGTGTTCATCTCCTGCTTGAAAATCCTCCATTACTTCTTTTTTTTATAAAATTTTTTTCTAATGTATATTTATTTTTGAGAGAGAGAGCATGACTAGGGGAAGGGCAGAGAGAGAGGGAGACAGAGAATCCACAGCAGGTTCCGTGCTGTCAGTAGAGAGCTGAATGCAGGGCTTGAACTCATGAACTGTGAGATCATGACCGGAGTCAAAGTTGGACACTCGACCAGCTGAGCCACCCAAGCACCCTAGTCCTCCATTACTTCTTAATGTCAGCAGGTTAAAACCTAAATTTCTCATAGTAACATTCAGGGTCCACTGCAATCCGGCCATAACTGAGTCTGCTGCATATAGTTAATGCAGTTAGCACACTCTGTAACTCTAGGGGGTTCCAATTATGGTCTGCATGAATCCCCTAGGGCTTTTACAGTGCAGCACAATCATACCTGGTAGCCTTGACTTCTGTCTTAACACCCTCACCTCTCCTTCCTCTCTGTACACATCCTAGACTTCATAAATAAAATACCTACAGTCCCTAAATGCACTATATTAGTGGCTTCTCAATTCCTCTGCTCTTTCAGAGTGAATATTCTTTCCTCCCTCTCAATTCTCCACTAGTTGAAATCCTCATGTGTCAGATCCTGTGTGAAGCTTTCCACAATCCCTCTCATTTTAATTGTTCTTCCTCTTGAGCTGTTATCCTGCTTACACCTTTTATTTAGCAGTTCTTTTTTCTTCTTTTGAGGTAAAACTTACAGGCAATAAATCTTCAGTGAACTGTTGGGTGAATTCCCACAAATGTTTCCACCTGTGCTTCCCAGACCCCTATCAAGATATGATATGATCATACCTTTTTACACATTTATAATTGGCCTGCTAGTGTGGTTAATCATTTTCATGCATGCCTGCCTTACTAAATTACAAGCTCTAATTGAGAAAAAGGCAAAGACGATGACTTTGTCTCTTTCCCATGGAAAAAAGGAACATGTACGATGCATTCAGCACTGAACTAGTGTTGACTGTTGTACCAGTTAACATACAGCTCACCTCCTCTCTTAAGGGACCCTCAAAGACAGTGGCTTAAATAAGACAGAAATTTTATTTCTTCCACATACTACAATTTAAAGTATAAGATGTCCAGGGCTGATCTGGCAGCTCCACGGTATCAAGGACATAGACATCTTCATTCTTGTTGTTCCAGCCTTATGAAGTGTTGTCCTCACCATGGTGTTCTAGGTGACTAACCACAACATCCCATCCAGTTGGGGAAGGGAAAAAAAAAAGTGAGGAGAAGAGCTCCTTTTGGAAGTTGCACTTGCCAATGACCATAACATAGTCACATGACCATACCAGCTATAAGTCAGGAATACTAGAGAAGAGAACAGATGTTGAGGAACAGATAATATACATACTTCATATTTAATCTGCACAATAACACTACAAACTGTGTGTCATAAGAAAACTAATACACAAAGAAGCTAAGTAAATGGCTAGAAAATTGCAGATCTGGGATCTGAATCCAGAACCTTTACTTTTCTTCCTTCTATCCGGTACAATGTTAGGAGGGCATACTTAAATGTTATTAAGTAAATAAAAGTAGTCTTTACAGTGTTATTTCACATTTTTTATATCACATACTTTCACAGTATCATATCATTTCTTTACTTCCAGGACACCCTATGTAACTTAACTCCATGCTTCTTGCCATCCTAAAATTAAATGCCATATCAGCTGGTTTGTAACCAAGGCCTAGTTTATAATAAAAATTAAAACAAAATGAATACTTCTTTTAAATCTATATCATATGAGGAAAAATATATCACTGTACTTGCCAAGCAATCGCTTCTGTACTCTTTTTTTTGCTTGGAAATGCTATATAATCATAAAGTTGAAGGAGATTAAATCGTTTAGCTCCTTCATTTTAAAAGCAAGGAAAATTGAGGTCCAGTGAAGGTACAAGACTTGCCTTTTATTTCGTTCCCACTGTTACTTTGTTTTAAGTATCATGGGAAGAGCACTAGCCTAATCAACCCTTTCTGTAAGTAACCATCATTGTTACACTGAAGAATTATCTCAGGTTTGCAGAGTTGTATGATCAGAAAAATCAAGCTGAACAATGCACAAAGAAATGCTTGTTATCCTAGCCTTTTTTAGTGAAGAATAAATATTACCTAACACTAAAAACCTCTTTATAGCCCTTGGGAACCCACTTTAGAAAGGATGACTGCTGTTTGATAATCAAATAAAAGGAATGGGTGAGGTCATTCCTATCCATAATTCAAAACCCTGTGCAAATGTTACCGACCTCTCAAAGCCTTTCCTAAACCTCAAAAATAGATGTGACCACTTTCCTCTCCAAATTTTGTGGCCTTTAGATACCTCAGGGAGTGTGTGTGTGTGCGCGCGTGCGTGCGTGTGCACATACACTTTAAGTTACAGCTAATGATGTCGTCATGAGGATAGGTTTTGTGTATGTTTTGTTCTCACTGTGTCAGTGGTGCCCAGTACAGGCTTTGCTCCTCCTTGGCAATGTTTCATCAAATGAACATATCCACCATGGCACCCTGGGAGAATACTTTGCAGTTGCCTTTAATAAACAGTTCTTGAACTAAGAGTTTCAAATCTTTATTCCCAGTTCGCACACTTACAGCTTTGTAGCTCTAGGCAAGTCTTTTAATGTCTCTGAGCTCTTAATCAGTCAAATGGCAATGTGAATAATAGGAAATAAAGAATTGGTGGAAAAACTTTGTAAAAGGAACACAACTCTAATGTGGTACTCTCTGAAGCCCCTTGCTAATAAGTAAACTTTTTTTTTTAATTGAATTGAATAGTAATGGGATATATTTTATTAAGATCTAAGTTTGACCCTAGCAGTTGGCAAACTTTTGTTGGAGCTTGGAAACTTTTCCAAGGAAAGATAAAATTATCTCCCTTACGTAGGCTACCTCTTTATTATTGAACAGTTTCATGATTGAACCAAGGGATTCATGAAAGAGGAAGCAGCCTGCTGCCCAGGGATTTTCTTGGTGCCTCCTCCTAGTGGGCACACACTGGACCCAGGAGGCAGAACAGGAACTTGCTGTCCTTCATTTTCCTTCTCACAGGAACCACCCAGGGGAAAAAAGGAACTACTGCCAGAGGGGCAGATGTGGGTGGGTAGGGACTATCCTAGCTTCAGGGGATTGCCCTGAGTGGGTAGGGGTGCTTTGCCTTCTCCTTGCCCAGATGCATTCTAGGGCATCAGTAACTTAATCTTTTCCTCATAGAATGGAGGGGAGCCAGCAAACCAGACCATGGATGGCTTTCCTAAAAATACACTTAAGAGAGAAAAACCATAACTGTAAGAATGTTTCCAAGGCAGAGGTTGCTCTAGCTTGGATCTCCTGGGTTTAGGTGATGAGATTTGCGTTTGAGCATGTTTACTATAAATAAAACCATTTCCCTGGAGCCTGGCAAGTTTTGCAGAAGGCATACCAAAATGTAATTGAAATGTGACTGCCTCTTAAATTGTGAAATTAATTTTACACTTAACAAATGCTTTAAAAAAATTGAGGAACAAGTGGCTTTAAAGTTCAGGGTGTTAATATTTGAAATCTGTCCAATTTAATTAGTTGGGTCCCAGCGACTTTTTCTGTGGTCAGTGTCACTGATCTAACACCCAATTCTCTTCTTGGTTGTGAGATAGAAATTAAATGTATCATTTATTTAGTTGTATTGACCTGAATTGTATCTCTCCACCACACATTCTTATTTCAGGAAATAGGATGCATCCATGTGGAATTTACTCAGTAACTCTTCTTAGTGACATTTGTGTGATCTAATTCAAGGACCTGAAGTAAAGCCTCCACACTATTTACTTGCATATGATGCAGCTATTTTTAGTACTGAATTTACATTTTTAAAAACAAGAATGCACCTTCTTGATGGAGCAGACCTGCAGTTTTAGACTCACAGACTCAAGAACTGTAGAACAAATAAGTTTCTTCGACATCAAGTCCAAACATCTTTTTTTGTATTGGAGAGAAATAAACTTGGGTTCAGAAAGATTTAAGGGCTCCTGGGTGGCTCAGTCGGTTAAGCAACCAACTCTTGATTTCAGCTCAGGTCATGATCTCGCTCACAGTTTGTGAGTTCAAGCCCTATAAATTTTAGGGCTATGTGCTGACAGCATAGGACCTGCTTAAGATTCTCTCTCTCCCTGTGTCTGCCCCTCCTCCATTTGTGTGCATTCTCTCTCTCTCTCTCTCTCTCTCTCTCTCTCTCTCAAAATAAATAAAACCTAAAAAAAAAATAAAAGATTCAGTTGCCCTGAACTCAGGTCACAGACTTATTCAATGATAGAACAAAATAAGAAACTAGATGGATTCCTAATTCAAGGCTCCTGTTTGTCTCAGATTTTAAAATATAAATGTGTTGTATGTTGACAATTTGTTATGATATGCAGGTTTTTAAGACAGTGATAGGTAACTTAGTCACTTAGTTACTTAAAACCTCTAATTTCTGCATTAGCATATTACAGTATATTATAGTCTCTATAGCTGCCTATTCTTGTTTTCTTTCGCTTCTTGTATACTTATTTTTATCTTGCTTGTATTTTTATAAGCTGCCTTAAATCCTTCTTTGAATGATATGGTGTCCAAACTACTCAAAGTGATACTTTGTGTGTTAATATTATTTATTTTTCTGTAGTGTCTATGGCATGTCAGAGATCCTGGCAGTGTTAGTTATCCTAACGGTATTTTGTCCTTTATATCTATCAGAGGTGGCAGTAGAAACAAACTTCCTGAGTGGAATGCCAAAAAAAATTACCATTCTTTTATTTTTTCAGAAAACAGTAACATTCTGATTCCCATAACAAAACCCTCAAAATTGTTTTTATTAAACCTGAAAATGACTTAGTGTATTTAGTATCTTAAAATGAAAAGACCATCTGATAGGATTGAAATATTACCTAGGTATTTAAAAGAGCATTGTGATTTATGGTCAACTAATTTTGATAAGAATGCCAAGGCCATTCATTAGGAAAAGAATAGCCTTTAGTGCCAGGGCAGCTGGATAGCCACATGCCAAAGAAAGAGTTTGGACCCCTACCTCATGCCATATACAGATAAACTCTGTGTGGATCAAAGATCCAAATATAAGGCTAAAAGTATAAAATTCTTGTAGGGAAACATAGATGAAAATCTGCATGGCCTTGTATTAGGCAACAGTTTTTTAGATATGACATGAAAAAAAGCAAGCAGCAAAATGAAAAATAGATAAATCAGACATCATCAAAATTAAAATCAAGGAGTAGAAAGACAATCTACAGAATGGGAGAAAAATTTGTAAATTATATATATCTGATAAATCTCTAGTTTCCAGAATATATAAAGAACTCTTACAACTCAGCAATGTGAAGGGCCACCTGGGTGACTCAGTCATTTTGAGCATCTGACTCTTGATTTCGGCTTGGGTCTTGGCCCTGGGGTCATGGGATCAAGCCCTATGTTGGGCTCCGTGCTGAGTGTGGAGCCTGCTGGAGATTCTCTCCCTTCTCCCTCACCCCCTTCCCCCCACTTGCACTCTCTCAACAATATGAAGACAAATAACCGAATTAAAAAGTGGACAAAGGATTTGATAGACATTTCTCTAAAGAAGATACACAAATGACCAGTATGCACTGGAAAGATGTTCAACATCATCAGGGAAATGCAAATCAAAATTGTTGAGGTACCACTTCACACCCACTAGGATGGGTGTCCATTTAAAAAATGAACAATAAGCGTTGGTGAAGATGTAGAGAAATTAGGGCTCTTATATATTACTAGTAGAAATAGAAATTTGTACACATTCTGTGGAAACAGCTTTGGCAGTTCCTTAAAAAGTTAAAGAGGATTATCATCTAACCTAGCAATTCTGCTCCTAGGTATGTAACCAAGAGAATTGAAAACATATATTCACACAAGTATGCATACACAAATAGTAACTTTCTTCAGGATAATCAAGAAATGGAAAGAACTCAAATGTCCATTAACCGAGGAACATATTAACAAATGTGGTAAATTCATACAACGGAATATTAGACATCAAAAGCAGTGAAGTACTATTACGTGCTACAACATGGGTAAACCTCAGAAATTGTATGCCATGTGAAAAAAGCCAGACACAAAAGCCATATATTGCATGTTTCCATTTATATGAAATGTCCAAAATAGGCAAATCCATAGAGTCAGAAAGAAGATTAGTGATTGCTAGGGGATTGATGGGAGGGGGGAATTGGGATTAACTGCTAATATTACCTTCTTTGTGTAGTGATAAAAATATTCTGCAACTAGGGGCTCCTGAGTGGCTCAGGTGGTTGAGTGTCTGACTTTGGCTCTGGTCGTGATCTTGTGGTTTGTGAGTTCGAGCCCTGCATCATGCTCACTGCTGTCAGCACAGAACCTGCTTCAGATCCTCTGTCCCCCTCTCTCTGTGCCCCTTCCCTGTTGCACGCTTTCTCTCTCTCTCTCAAAAATAAACATTGTAAAAAAATGTTCTGGAATTAGGTAATGGTGATGATTGTACAACAAAAAGCCACAGAAGTGTATGCTTTAATGTGGTGGATTTTATGTTATATAAATTGTATTTTTAATTTAATTTTTTTAAGTTTATTTATTGAGAGAGAAAGAGCAGGCAGGCATGAGTGGGGCGGGGGGGGGGGTTGCAGAGAGAGAGGAAGAGAGAGAGAGAATACCAAGCAGGCTCCACACTGTCAGCACCAAGCTCGAAACAAGATTTGATCCCCCAAACCATGAGATCATGAACTGAGCCGAAATCAAGAGTCGGAATCTTAACTGACTGAGCCACCCAGGCTCCCCTATGTGATTGTACTTTAATGTAAAATACTGAAAAAAAAATTATTTTTAAAGCATTGTGTACCCAAAATAAAATGAAAGATGTTATGAAAGCTTAAAGTGTAAGATTAAGGATTTCCAATCATAAAGAAGTGAAATAATTTAATACCCTCAAGCCCCCTAGGACTGATAGAGAATTTTATCTATTCTCTGGCTTTCAGAGGATTAAGAGAAAAGTCCTGTGGTGGTGTTTTTTACAGCTGGACAGGAGGAATCCGAAGCATTATATGGTCCTCTGCTCAGAGCCAAGGAATGTGGTTAGAGATGTTATGCAAATTGAGATGATAAAACCAAATTACCTCCACTCAGTAGATCACCTGTAGTTCAAAAACAGCAGGGAGTTTGGAAAACTAATAGAGAGTGTGGGTAGGACTGAAGGGATGTGATTTTTTCTTTTTTAATGTACAATCCAACAGCAACTCTCCCTAGATTTTGTGCTAAAATAAGAGCATTTTCACACATTTTAATTGCTCTGCGATAACAGCAGTGTGAACTCCATCCACAAACATTTATTATCTATTTAACTTTGCTCTAATTTCAGTGTAGCAAGAATTCACCTTGTAAGTGGGAATAACTGTCCGTTTAGTAAAAAGAAATCCCTTCCCACGTTGTTAATCCTGTTGTGCATTTCTATAATAAAGTATTAATAACAAATGGCCTTTTATATTTCTCCATTTTAAGGTTGCATTTATAGATTACTGTTTTCAAAGTAGCATCTTTGTGAGTTGGAACCCCACTTGCTCCTTGAACATTAGTAAAGAATATTAAAAATTGTAGAAGTTAAGGTTTCTTAACATTTCTAATCAGGATTTTAGATGAGACCCATATGCCTTTATAAACCTTTATAGTACTTGGTGCTATAATGTTCATGATAAACTGTATGGAACTGTTTTTAAGATGTGTCTTAAAAATAAGATTTGTGTAACTTAATAGCTATCTAAATTGTTTTATTTTCCAGACCTGTCATTTACTCCATCCTTTATAGTGATGCTACAGAACAGAAAGGAATGGATAAAAATATTGGCGAGCAACTCAATAAAGCTTATGAAGCCTTTCGACAGGCATGTATGGATAGAGATTCTGCAGTAAAAGAGCTACAGCAAAAGGTATATGGTTTTGGTTTTGAAAGTTATTTCTTCTGGTAAATGGAATTTGAGAATCTTTTGCAACTAAAAAATATTGTACTGTTTGAAACTTTCTTGAAGAACTATAAATAACTAAAACACAGAGATTTATATTAATGGATGGAATTTAAGATTGTTATTGTTTTTTTTTTAAAAAAAACATTGTGACCAGAGGGAAGAGTTCACAAAGAGTATTATCTTCCATGAATAATTTTTAATTTTCAGTTGCAAAAGAGGGTAAGTTGGAGGAAAGGTATACTTCCTAGGCATAAATTTACCTTAGTAGTTCCTCGGCACATGTCTGCTATTGGCCCGTAATTAGGTCTCCACTGATCTGTAGCAAAATGAGAAAAATAAGAATGTAATGAACTTCTTGTAATGCTAAATTTATCCAATTCAAAATTCTGTCCTTTATTCTCATATTATGTTTCCATGTTTCCACACTATCAGAGTATAGGGCAGAATTGTATTAACACACACTTTTGTGGGGCACCTGGATGGTTCAGTCGGTTGAGCATCCATCTCTTGACTTCAGCTCAGGTCATGATCCCTTCCCAGAAGATCAAGCCCTGCATTGGGCTCCATGCTGAGGATGGAGCCTCCTTAAGATTCTCTCTCTTTCCCTCTGCCACTCCCCCCTGCTTGTGGGTTCTCTTCTCATTTTCTATCTAAACAAAAAAACAAAAACAACAAAAAAATCCGCCCCCCACATTTGTGAGATGATAATGATAGAGTTTTTGTTTATTTAATATCACTATTTAGTAGTGTCTTGGGGGTCCCCAATAGCATATATACATTCTGTGTTTCTAAAGGGACTCACAGGACTTAGCATACAGTAATGCTCACAGCCAAGATTTATTACAGTGTCATGATAAAGATACACAGCCAGATCATTAACATAAAAAAACCATCAGGCAGATTCTAGAAGGATCCATATGCAGGCCTCCTATGCTCTTTCCCACCTGTGAGGGGTCACACAGAGTGCACCCTGCCTCCAGTCAAAAATTTAGTCACACATGTACAGTGCTTCTACATAGGGAACTCCATTTGAGACGCAAGAGTTAAGGGTTTTTATTAAGAACTAGTCCCATAGAACATCTACAAAGGCAAGGTAATTAAAAGCAAAAATGAACTATTGGGACCTCATGAAGATGAAAAGCTTCTGCACTGCAAAGGAAACAATCAACAAAACTAAAAGGCAACCAACAGAATGGGAAAAGATATTTGCAAATGACATATCGGACAAAGGGCTAGTATCCAAAATCTATAAAGAGCTCACCAAACTCCACACCTGAAAAACAAATAATCCAGTGAAGAAATGGGCAGAAAACATGAATAGACACTTCTCTAAAGAAGACATCCGGATGGCCAACAGGCACATGAAAAGATGCTCAACGTCACTCCTCATCAGGGAAATACAAATCAAAACCACACTGAGATATCACCTCACGCCAGTCAGAGTGGCTAAAATGAACAAATCAGGAGACTATAGATGCTGGAGAGGATGTGGAGAAACGGGAACCCTCTTGCACTGTTGGTGGGAATGCAAACTGGTGCAGCCACTCTGGAAAACAGTGTGGAGGTTCCTCAAAAAATTAAAAATAGATCTACCCTATGACCCAGCAATAGCACTGCTAGGAATTTACCCAAGGGATACAGGAGTACTGATGCATAGGGGCACTTGTACCCCAATGTTTATAACAGCACTCTCAACAATAGCCAAATTATGGAAAGAGCCTAAATGTCCACCAACTGATGAATGGATAAAGAAATTGTGGTTTACATACACAATGGAATACTACTTGGCAATGAGAAAGAATGAAATATGGCCTTTTGTAGCAACGTGGATGGAACTGGAGAGTGTGATGCTAAGTGAAAGAAGTCATACAGAGAAAGACAGATACCATATGTTTTCACTCTTATGTGGATCCTGAGAACTTTAACAGAAGACCATGGGGGAGGGGAAGGGACAAAAAAAAGTTAGAGAGGGAGGGAGCCAAAACATAAGAGACTCTTAAAAACTGAGAATAAACTGAGGGTTGATGAGGGGTGCGAGGGAGGGGAAAGTGGGTGATGGGCATTAAGGAGGGCACCTGTTGAGATGAGCACTGGGTGTTGTATGGAAACCAATTTGACAATAAATTTCATATTTAAAAAATAATAAAGGTAAAGACTCAAAAAAAAAAAAAGAACTAGTCCCATAGATACCCTATGTCAACCAAAATTTCAGACTCTCAGAAGGAAAGTAGGTCTTCATCATAAATTTCATAGTCTCTTGGTATAGTCTAAGTAAGCTGTCACAGCAGTCAACTTTATCACTTAGGAAATGTTCTCAAAGTTAGGCTCCCAGATGCCAGCCAAGGGCTAACCTTCATTAGTTTCAACAGGCAGTTGAAAGTGGGAGATCTTACATTGGTTCTCTCATTTAAGAAAAAAATATATTAGCTTTGAAATTCTGAAGTCTAAGAAATATGCTAGCCATGCAGTTCTTAGTTTCTTCCATAAATTTAGGAACTACACAATTCTCTTCATCCTACTTTAAACATCTATAAAACTAGCTGTTATACATATTTCCCTGCATTCCTCAGAAATCATTATTATTTGTGATTCTCCTGTTGGTTTATAAAAGAATACTTCCATTTGTATAGGCAGACTTATGGACTAAGTTCTTCCTTGGGGTGCACAGAGGAGAAACAGACGCATAACAATGACAGGGAGTTTTCTAAAATTATTGAAGTTTAGAATTTGGATTTTTCCTTTCTAGTTCAGGTATAAGGCATAATCACTTTTTAAAAAACAAAACAAAAAACAAAAACAAAATTCCCAACTTTTATTCTTCTTATTTTCCTATTAGGTTCATTAAGAAATTTCAACAATCCTATACTTGTTCTAGGAAAGTTAGGAAACACAGAATTACGGAAGAGCAGTATTGACATATTCTTAGGTTAAGGCAGAGACAGAAATTTCTCTAACTGCTCCTCTGCCTGCACTAGCCAATGGTAAGCAACTCTTATATTTACTCTTGTAATGGTAAGAAACTCTTGTAATTTAACCTTTTAACTGTCATGGAAGAAGCCTTTGTTCACGTCAGCAATTATTTCAAGGAGGGTAAAGGGAATTTTTTTTTTTGATATTTGTCAAGTACTCAAGAATAAAGAAAACATGTATACTATATATTCTTATGTACTAAACTCAAAATATCCTGATCTATTTTAAAATATTATTGTATGCCTGCCATATACTAGGCCCTTGATGAGGTTCTGAGGATGCTGAAACAAAACATAGTTTATACCTTTAAGGAACTTTCCAATTAGAAGCTAAAAAGGAAGAGTAATAGTTCTTATCATAGGATGCTAAGTGCTAAAGTGGAAATCTGTGGAGGATAACATAGGAGCACAGAGAAGAGGCACCTCAATCAGTCTGGGAGGATCAGGTGATAAGCCAACTCTCACACCCCTCACTTAGGCTGAGATTAGGAGTTGGGTAAATTAAGGAAGAAGAGTCCTGCAAGCAGGGGGAGCAGTGTATGTAATAAAAACACAAAAGGAAGGGAATATATGGTACGTTCCACATACAATAAGGTGATTCTGTGGCTCCAACAAGAACAATAGAGCAGTACAGGAAAAGAAGCTGTGAAGGTAGATTAGGGGCCTATCATGAGGAATAGGACTAAGTAGTTCATACTACATTCTTAATCAAAATGTACTGAAGGATTAATATACATGCTTCAGAAAAGGCTTCCTGACATTAGGATATAGGATAGAGGACAATGTAGAATTCAGCTCAACAAACATATTGATGATAAACAGTGTTCTAAGAGCTAGGAATATAAAAATAAGTGGTAATCATCAAGGCACTTTATCAACTTTAATATATATATATACATATATGTTTCATGTATTATGTGTATGTAAAGGTATACATATATAAATGGTATGATAATATATAAGTATCCATTAATATGCATATGTTTTATATATATACAGTTGACCTTGAATAACGCAGGGGGTTAGGGGTGCTGACTACCATCCCCGCCACCCCCCCCCGCGCTGTCAGAAATCTGCATGTAACTTTTGATTCTCCAAAAACATAACTACGTTAGTCTACTGTTGACTGGAAACCTTACCAATAACATAAAACAATCGATTAACACATATTTTGTATGTTATATGTATTATATACTGTATTCTTTCAATAAAGTGAGCTAGAGAAAAAATGTTATTAAGAAAATTATAAGAGAAAATACATTTATATATAGTACTGTACTGTATTTATTGGGGGTAAAAATTGACATATAAGTGGACCTGTGCTGTTCAGGGGTCAACTGTACATATATTATACTTCAATGTAAAAAAGAAAAAAATGAATCATTTTAAGCAGTCAACATGCAGACTTAAGCATTAGGGATGAATTAGGGAAGCAGTCTAATGTTTATTTAGAAAACAGAATGGAAAGTAGGTGGCACCTGAATGCAGGCCACTTCTGAGTGTGATAACATAGATTCTAGATGATAACTAAGTATCTGGAATAGAAGACTGGATTGATGGTGGTACTGATGACTGAAAGGAACAGTAGAGAAGATGCAGATTTACAGATGGGGAAATAAGATGTGTAATTAGGTTTTAGCTATCGAGTTTAGTTACCTGTGGGACATGCAGGTGAAATTGTATAATGGATGGTTACAAATATGGATTTAGAAGCTTAGGTAGAATTGTGAAGAAGAGATTATAGTTACAGATTAAAGAATAACAAATTTTATTATAGCGTTGAATAAAATAACATTTCCAAGTTAGAGTGTATAGAGCAAAGGAGTATTTGAAGGGTAAGAGGGTGAGAGGATGGAAATAAGACCAACCAGTTGGTCATTGGAGATTTAAAACTAAAGAATTGACTATGAAACAAGAGGAGAAACACCTATTCCTCAGAACTGGAAGGGATGAGAAAAAAAAAAAAAAACAGGTTCACACAAAGATAAGTTTGCAGATAGGAGTTGGTGGTGGCAGGAAGTTAGCAGGGTTATCATGTATCACTTATATGTGGAATCTAAAAAAGTCAAACCTATTGAAAACAGTAAAATGGTGGTTACCAGGGATTAGGAGGTGGGCATAATATTGATGGTGTTTAAGGGTTTAAACTTGTAATGAGGTAATGATTAGTGAATAAGCCAAAGAGATCTAATGCACAGTATAATGAATATAGAAAATAATATCATACTATAATTATATAATGTGATAAATACTGCTACAGGGGCAGTCATATTACAATATGTAAATGTATCAAAGAAACACACTGTACACCTCAAACTTACACAGTGTTACATGTCAAATTTATTCAATAAAAGAAAAATAGGGTTATAATGTAAGAGTCTATTTTTTTCTGTGAAATACATGGTGAGGTCATCTGAGTGAAGTGATTTTAGGATATTCTGAGAGTGGTAGTAAAGAACTGAAATAGCTTCAGTTAAAAAATGGGAGAAGAAATATGTTGCATCCAGCATTTACCATGAATTTTTGGTGGTATCAATCCATGTTTGTTGGTCATTTTTTTCAGCAGCTTTCTTCGTATAGAAGTGGAATGAGCAGATGGCCAAATCCAGGATTAGGAGATTGCAGAGTTAAGAGTAGAAGAATGTGGATAGTGGTGGCCAGAAAGTGGGTGCAAAAGCAATTGAAATTGTGTGCTTTGAGATACAAACTAACATCAAGAAGAAGTTAATCTAGCAGTCTAATAGACTAAAACAAAAAAAGAGGGTTTATGTCTGAAGTTTCCATGAAGTGAAAGAACAGATCCAGAAGGAGTAAAAGAATGTGAGAAGTGAAAGGATTGACTGTTCGCAATGAGTTTGAATTGATGTTTAGGATTTTCTGTTTTCATAATGAGTCATGAAAGTGGATAGCCGGAGTGGGATTGAGAAATTTTAAGAAACTCAGATTAGAGCACTTCTCCTTAAAGTGGTGACAAGATTAGGAGCATTTAGAAAGACTGTGTGAGAGAAAGAGCTGAAATTCTTGAATGTGAGAGAATGACTAGTATGTTGTAAGATAAACAGTTTTGAGGAGAGACTGGTATTAATTGCATGCCTTGTGGGTGGCCTTTTGCTTAAGTTTAAAGGAATATGGCTCAAAAGTGGCAATGATGAGGCGAGATAGTGTTTATCTTCTTGTTCTCCCACTTCCTATTTCATTGCCCAACCCCTGTGGTTTGATAGGACATTAGACAGCTTCATATGAGGGGACTGCAGAGGTATTTGTATCCTCCAGAGACAACATAATAATTCCCATTTTAAAGTGAGGTGTGCCTAGGTTACTCAGTCGGTTAAGTGTCCAACTTTGACTCAGGTCATGATCTTTCAAGTTCATGAGTTTGAGCCCTGCGTCAAGCCCTGTGCTGACAGCCCAGAGCCTGGAACCTGCTTCAGATTCTGTGTCTCCCTCTCTGTCTCTCTACCCCTCCCCTGCTCACACTCTGTCTCTCTCTGCTCAAAAAAAAAAAATAAATAAATAAATAAATAAATAAACTTCAAAAAAAATAAATAATTAAGTGAGATACCAGTCTTTTTGAAATTCAGTTGTTTTTAGCCATTACATTTCTCTATAGTATAACGAAATAGTTCTGACATTAAGTTTTATGCTTCGATCTCATTTGTTATGCTTTTTTAAGTTAACAATTTTCTAAAATAGTTTTGTGGGAAGACCTGTATACTTCCTCTTGACATTTCTTGGGATTTTATTTTATGGAATATTTATTGTTTTTTGAATTACAGACTCAAACATACCAAGTGTAAATCACTAATTTGTTCTCATCTAACTACTCCCAGAAATGAAATTGAACTTTGAAGTAAAACCAGCTAAATATTCCTCATTTAGAATCTTTAGTAATAAAATGATATGTACAAGTTCTCAAACTTAATAGTATGAAGATAAGAGCAAAGGTTCTGAATGCTGATTTTGGTAAAGGAAATTATTACTTGATTTGATCTGGATATTTTGAGTTCAAGTGTTAGAAGATTAGGCGAAGATGATCAGCAGGCAATTGAAGTGTGCATCTTTGAAGTAAAGCATCAGTTGAAAACACAAATTTGGGAATCATCTTCACAGAGATATTTGGAGCAATAGGAGAAGGAGCTACAAATGGGGAAAAGAATTGGGTGAGAGAGAGAAGCAAGAGGACAGCCTTGCAGAAGTTGCCTGGCATTCTGATGTCAGAAGGGCCCCAAGGGATGTGCTGTCAGTGAGCCTAGCTGCCCTTCCTAACACTGTGCTTGAAGAATTGGTCTACTGAGTGACATCAGCAAGATGGCAAACTAGGAAGTTCTAGGCCTTGTTCTTCCATGAAAACATCAAATAAACAACTACAGATTGATTGAAATAATTTTATAGGAGTTCTGGAAATCAGTGATCATCAGCAACCAAGCAAACGCCTAGTCAAGGAAAAGCCATATTCAAAACTGCAGGAAATTTCATGGCATTTCTACTTGCCCTTGACCCACTACCTGCCCAGTGTGGTATGGTGCATTTGGGAGGAAATAGCCCAATTCCTGGTTCCCTCCCTCAGGAAGGAAGGAGAAGAGTGAAACTTGTTTGAAACATCATGACCTGTCTGTGGACTGTCCAAGGGAGTGTGTTCTGTCTCATCTGACTTGGAGCTCAGAGTTGGGAATGGTAGCATAAGTTTGGGTCTCAGGCTAGAAGTCATGGAAGGCAGTGGTGGGCAATTTAGCCTGTGGAAACTGCAGGGGGACTGCAATGGACAGCTGAGTGCAAGAGATTGAAGGAAGAAGACTATAATAGAACATCTAAGATCCTAAGAAGCTGGGGTAAGACCTTTTGAGAAGCTAAGATACTTCCAGCTAGCCAGGGAAAATCAGAAACAAACAGAAACCTACACCCACTGGCCCAAACAGGATACACACTCGGCAAATACCGAGGAAGACCTTAAGGCTTTACCCTGAGCCAATCTCAAGGCTAAGGGGCCTGCTAATTTTTGTTTGTTTTCTTTTCTTTTCCTCTGACTTCTTTTTTATTATTATTACTAAATATAATTTACTGTCAAATTGGTTTCCATACAACACCCAGTGCTCATCCCAACAGGTGCCCTCCTCAATGCCCATCACCCACTGTCCCCTCTCCCCCAACCCCCATCAGCCCTCAGTTTGTTCTCAGTATTTAAGAGTCTCTTATGGTTTGCCTCCTTCCCTCTCTGTAACTTATTCCCCACCACCACAGTCTTCTGTTAAGTTTCACAGGATCCACATATGAATGAAAACATATGGTATCTGTCTTTCTCTGCCTGATTTATTTCGCTTAGCATAATACTCTCCAGTTCCATCCACATTGCTACAAATGGCCAGATTTCATTCTTTCTCATTAGGGGCCTGCTAATTAGTGAAGGTCTTCCACACCAGGCTTTAGAGACTGGAAGAGTTTATTCACATGCCCCAGTTGTCAATAAATTACAAGGTCTATGAAGAAACAGGGAAATGTGGCCCTTTCAAAGAATAAAATAAATTTCCAGAAACAGTTGCTGATAAACATGCATCAGACTTACTAGACAAGGACTTTAAAACACTGTCATAAATATGCTCAGAGAGCATACAAAATAAACAAAGGAGGGATGCCTGTGTGACTCAGTTGTTAAATGTCTGACTTCAGCTCAGGTCATGATTTCATGGTTCGTGAGCTCAGGCCCTGCATCAGGCTCTTAGCTGACAGTTTGGAAACTGCTTGGGATTCTCTCTCTCTCCATCTCTCTGCCCCTCGCCCACTCGTGCTCTGTCTCACTCTGTCTCTAAAAAATAAATAAATGTTTAAAAAAAAAAATCAGTGAACTCCAAGACAGGCCATTTGAAATAATGGAGTCTGAAGAGCAAAAAGAAAAAAGTAACAAAAGTGAGCAGAGCCTAAGAGACTTAGGGGACATTATCAAGTGGGGCAATATACACATTATAGAAGAAGGTGAAGAGAGACAAATTATTTTTTAAAAATAGAAAAAAAATAGGTTATTTAAAGAAATATTAAATGATGACTTCCCAAATTTGGGGAACAACATAGATATACATATCCAAGAAGCTCAACAAATTCTATGTAGGATAAATTCAGAGTTCCCCATGTCAAACTCCATTATAACCAACTGTCAACAAAAACAATCTAGAAAGCAGCAAGAGAAAAGGAACTAACTCATTATATACAAGGGAGTCCAAATAAGACTGTCAGTGGATTTCTCAGCAGAAGTCTTACAGGCTAGAAGGCAATGGGATGACATATTTAAAGTGCTGTAAGGGGCGCCTGGGTGGCTCAGTCAGTTAAGCATCTGACTTCGGCTCAGGTCATGATCTCGCGGTTTGTGAGTTCAAGCCCTGCATCGGGCTCTGTGCTGACGGCTTAGAGCCTGGAGCCTGCTTTGGATTCTGTGTCTCCTCCTGTCTCTGCCTTTCACCTGCTCATGCTCTGTCTCTCTCTGTCTCTCAATAATAAATAAACGTTAAAAAAATTAAAAAAAAATAAAGTGCTGTAAGAAGAAAACCTGTTAACAAGAATTCTGTATATCTGGTAAAACTACCTGACCTAGAAGACCTGACCACTAAACCTGACCTAGAAGAAATGCTGAAGAATTGAAATGCCTTCAAGTTGAAATGAAAGGATGCTGCATAGTAACTTGAAGCCATATGAAAATGGGTTTTCTGTAAAAGTAAATGTACAGACAAATATAAAAACTAGCATTATTGTAATTTTAGATTGTAACTCCCCTTTTTATTTTCTACAGGATTTAAAAGACAAATGTATAAAAATTACTTTAAATCTTTATTAACGGGTGAACAATATATAAAGATGTAATTTGTGATATCAGTAACAAAGTAGGGAGGTAGAGCTATAAAGTTGGAGGGTTTGTTGTATGCAGTTGAAGTTAGTTTGGTATCAACTTAAGATACTGTCATAACTTCAGGATGTTGTATGTAGTCTCAGTGGTAACCACAAAGAAGATCTACAGAATATGCACAAATGGAAAGGAGAAGACATCAAAATGTGTCACTACAAAAAACCAGCTAAACACAGAGTAATGGAGGAAATGAAGAACAAAAAGCTGTAACATATACAGAAAACAAATAACAAAATGGCAAAAGTAAGTACTTCCCTATTGGTAATTACTTTAAGTGTAAATGAATAAAACACCCTAATCAAAAAACATCGATTTCTAAAAACCATAAAATACCTAGGAATAAACATAACGAAAGAGGTGAAAAATCTCTACACTGAAAACTATAGAAAGCTTATGAAAGAAATTGAAGAAGATGCACAAAAATGAAAAAATATTCCATGCTCCTGGATTGGAAGAACAAACATTGTTAAAATGTTGATACTACCCAAAGCAATCTGCATATTCAATGCAACCCCTATCAAAATAACACCAGCATTCTTCACAGAACTAGAACAAACAATCCTATAATTTGTATGGAACCAGAAAAGACCCCGAATAGCTAAAGCCATCGTGAAAAAGAAAACTGAAGCTGGAGGCATCACACTCCTGGACTTCAAGACATACTACAAAGCTGTAATCATCAAGACAGTATGGTACTGGCACAAGAACAGACACTCAGATCAGTGGAACAGAGTAGAGAACATAAATGGACCCATAAAGGTATGGCCAACTAATCTTTTTTTTTTTTTTTTTTTTAACATTTATTTATTTTTGAGACAGAGAGAGACAGAGCATGAACAGGGGAGGGGCAGAGAGAGAGAGGGAGACACAGAATCTGAAACAGGCTCCAGGCTCTGAGCTGTCAGCACAGAGCCCGACGCGGGGCTCGAACTCACGGACCGTGAGATCATGACCTGAGCCAAAGTCGGATGCTTAACCGACCAAGCCACCCAGGTGCCCCTGGCCAACTAATCTTTGACAAAGGAGGAAAGAGTATCCAGTGGAATAAAGACAGTCTCTTCAGCAAGTGGTGCTGGGAAAACCAGACAGCAACATGCAGAAGAGTGAACCTGGACCACTTTCTTGCACCATACACCAAAAAAAAAAACCCTCAAAATGGAAGAAGGACTTAAATGTAAGACAGGAAGCCATCAAACTCCTCAAGGAGAAAGCAGTTAAAAACCTCTTTGACCTCAGCTGCAGCAGCTTCTTACTCAACACCTCTCCAGAGGCAAGGGAAACAAAAGCAAAAATGAACTATTGAGACCTCATCAGGGTAAAAAGCTTCTGCACCGCAAAGGAAACAATCAGCAAAACTAAAAGGCAACCAACAGAATGGGACAAGATATTTGCAAATGACATAGATAAAGGGTTAGTATCCAAAATCTATAAAGAACTTACCAAACTCAGCACCCCCCCAAAAAACAAATAATCCAGTGAAGAAATGGGAAAAAGACATGAATAGACACTTCTCCAAAGAAGACATCCAAATGGCAAGCAGACTCATGAAGAGATGCTCAACATCACTCATCATCAGGGAAATACAAATCAAAACTATAAGGAGGTACCACCTCACACCTGTCAGAATGGCTGACATTGACAACTCAGGCAGCAACAGATATTGGCAAGGATGCAGAGAAAGAAGATCTCTTTTGCACTGCTGGTGGGAATGCAAACTGGTGTAGCCCCTCTGGAAAACAGTATGGAGGTTCCTCAAAAAATTAAAAATAGAACTACCCTACGACCCAGCAATTGTACTACTAGGTATTTATCCAAGAGACACAGGTATGCTGTTTCAAAGGGGCACATGCACCCCAATGTTTATAGCAGTGCTATCAACAATAACCAAAGTATGGAAAGAGCCCAAATGTCCATTGACGGATGAATGGATAAAGAAGATGCAGTATATGTGTACACACACACACACACACACACACACACACACAATGGAGTATTATGCAGCAGTCAAAAAGAATGAAATCTTGCCATTTGCAACTACTTGGTTGGAACCGGAGGGTATTATGCTAAGTGAAATTAGTCAGTTCTAGACAAATATATGACCTTATCATATGAGGAATTTAGGATACAAAACAGATGAACATAAGGGAAGGGAAGCAAAAATAATAGAAAAACAGGGAGGGGGACAAAACATAAAAGATTCTTAAATATAGAGAACAAACAGGGTTGCTGGAGGGGATGTGGGAGGGGGGATGGTCTAAATGGGTAAGGGGCATTAAGGAATCTACTCCTAATATCATTGTTGCACCATATGCTAACTAACTTGGATGTAAATTAAATAATAAATGAATTTTTTTAAAAATGGGTTAGCAGAATGGATTAAGAAATGGAATCCCACTGTGTTATCCTACACAGATAACACTGTGTATTATCTACAAGACTCACTTTAGATTTAAGCACATACATAATAAGTTGAAAATGAAAGGATGAGAGAAGATTCTATGCAAGTAGTTACCAAAATAGAACAAGGGTGTCTGTATTGACATCAGACAAAACAGACTTTACATCAGAGATTTTTATAGAAGATAAAGAGGGGCATTTCATAATGGCAAAGTTATTAGTTTGTCTAGAAGATACAGTAATTATGCACTAATCATCAGAGCTCTAAAACATATGATACAAACATTGACAGTATTAAAAGAAGAAATTACAGCTCTACAGCAGCCATCAGAGACTTTAGTACTCTATTTTCAACACTTTCAGTAATGGGTAGAACAACCAGGTTAGAAGATTAATAAGGAAAATGAGGTCTTGAACAGCATTGTAGGCCAGTTGGAACATATACAGAATACCCTACTCAACAACAGTAGAATTCGTATTTTTTCTCAAGTTCATATGGAACAGTATGCAGGATAGCCCATATGTTGGGCCATTAAAAAAGACTCAATAAATACTAAAAGATTGGAATCATACAAAGCATCTTTTCTAATCACAATAGAATGAAACTAGAAGTCAACGACAGAAGGAAAACTGGGAAACTAAAAATATGTAGAAATTAAATAGCACAGTCTAAAACAGCTAGTGGGTCAAAGAAGAAATCACAAGGGAAATTAGAAAATATCTTGAGACCAATGAAAATGAAAACAACATACCAAAATTTATGGGACACAGTGAAACCTCTGCCAAGAGGAAGATTTTTAACTGTAAATACTTATCTTAGAAGAGAGATCTCAAATCAATAACCTAACTTTACACCATAGGAAACTAGACAAGAAAGCACAAACTAAATCAAAAGCTAGCAGAAAGAAGAAAATAGTAGTGATTAATAGTAATTAAAAAGCTGCCAAGAATGCTTAGTACCCAGTAGCTTCATAGTGAATTCCGCCAAACATTCAAAGAGGAATTAACACCAGTCCTTCTCATATTCTTCCAAAAATTGAACAGGATGGAACATTTCCTAATGCACTCTATGAGGCCAGCATTACCCTCATACCAAAGCTATATACACAGACACTGCAAGAAGACTGCAGACAAATTTTCTTAAGAACATTGATATAAAAATCCTCAACAAAATACTAGGAAACCAACTTCAACAGCATATTAAAATGATTTTACACCTTGACCAAGTGAGATTTATTCTTGCAATGCAAGAAAGGTGCAGCATACAAAATCAGCGTAGTACATCACTTTAACAGAATGAAGGGGGGTTACCACATGATCATTTCAATTGATGCAGAAGAAGCAGTTGACAAAATTCAACATCCTTTTATGATAAAAACACTCAATAAACCAAGAATAGAAGGAAGTATTTCAACATAATAAAGGCCATTTATGAAAATCCCACAACTAACATAATAATCCATAGTAAAAGACTGAAGGCTTCTAAGATCAGGAATAAGACAAGGATATCCACTTTTGCCACTTTTGTTCAACATAGTACTGTTTCCAGTACTACCCAGAGCTATTAGACAAGAAAAACAATATCCAAATTGCAAAGGAAGAAGTAAAATTGTTTGTTTGCAGACAACTTAATCTTATATATAGAAAACTCTAAAGATTTCACCAAAACTGTTAGAACTAATGAATTCAGCAAAATTGTAGGATACAAAATCACACAAAAATTAATAACATTTCTATACATTGACATTAAACAGTGTGAAAAAATTAAGAAAGCTTCATTTGCAATATCATCAAAGTAAATAATATACTTTGGAATAAACTTAACCAAGTAGGTGACGGACTTTTACAAAACGTTACTGGGAAAAATAAGACATCAACATATGGTGGAAAATTCCATGCTCATGAATTGGATTTACCTTTTACCATATACAAAAATGATCTCAAACCAGGACCTAAATGCAAGAGCTAATACTATAAAACTCTTAGAAGAAATCATAAGGGGAAAGCTTCATAACATTGAATTTGGAAGTGATTTCTTGGATATGACCCCAAAAGATCAGGCAACAAAAGGAAATTAGGTAACTTGAACTTCATCAAAATTGAAACTTTTGTGTATCAAAGGATACTATCAACAGAGTGAAAAGGCATCCCAAGGAAGGTGAGAGAACAGGCGTGCTTGGATGGCTCAGTCAGTTAAGCATCCAACTTTGGCTCTGGTCAATATCCCACAGTTCATGGGTTCAGGCCCTGCATCAGGCTCTGTGCTGACAGCACAGAGCCTGGAGCCTGCTTCAGATTCTGTGTCTCCCTCGCTCTCTGTGCCTCCCCCACTAGCACTTGCTTGCTCGCTCTCTCAAAAAAAAAAAAAAAAAATGAATACACATTAGAAAAATAAAGTATTTGCAAATTGTATATCTGATAAGGAGTTGATATCTAGAATATATAAAGAACTCCTACAACTGAACAACAACAACAAAATAATCTGAATAAAAAATAAGCAAGGATATGAATAGACATTCTCCAAAGAAATTATAAAATGACCTGTAAGCACATGAAGTGATCCTCAACATCATTAGCAGTTAGGGAAATGCAAATCAAAACCACAATGAGATACAACTTCATACCCAACTTCCTTCAAAGATGTGGAGAAGTTAGAATTCTTATACATTGCTGATGGGAATGTAAGATGGTGTAACCACTGTGGGAAATGTATAGTATTTCCTCAAAAAAATTAACATAGGATTACCGTATGACCTAGTAGTTCCACCTCTGGCTATGTACCCCAAAGAATTGAAAGCAGGGACTCAAAAGAGATATTTGTACATCCTAACATCCGTGTTGATAGCAATCTTTGTAAGTCAGAAGGTGGAAGCAACCCAGATGTCCATGGATGGATGAATGGATAAACAAAATGCAATATATACATATAATGGAATTTATACAGCCTTTAAAAAGAAGGAAATTCTGACACATAGTATAACATGAATTAACCTTGAAGATATGCTAAGTGAAATAAGCTAGTCACAAAAGGACATGTTTATGTATGATTCTACTTACATGAGTTACCTAGTCAGATTATAGAGATAGAAAGTAGTAGGGTGATTCCTAGAAGCTGAGGGAAGGGAATGGGGAATTAGTGTTTAAAAGATACAGAGTTTCAGTTGAGGAAGATGAAAAAGTTCTGGAAATAGTTTGTGGTGATGATTACACCACATTGTGAGTGTTACTTAATGTCACAGAACTGTACACTGAAAAATAGTTAAAATGGCAAATTGTACATATGTATTTTACCACAACTTTAAAAAATCTGTTGCAAAAAAAGAAAAGAATTGGTGTGGCCTAGATTCTCTTACTAGATACGTTTTATTGCTATGCTATTCATCTATACAAACTCACCAGCCTTTCACCACTTAGTTGTCCATACTCCAAACCAGTTTTTCTCATAGTGTTTCTGTGAAGAAGTACACTTTAGGGCTCTTCTCGGGGCCTAGGTGGCTCCACTGGTTGAGCATCTGACTCTTGAGTTTGGCCCAGATCATGATCGCAAAGTCGTGGGATCAAACCCCACATCAGGCTCCATGCTGAGTGTGGACCCTGCTTAAGATTCTCTCTCTCCCTCTCCCCTGCTCATGCACATGCGCTCTCTCTCCCTCTCTGTCTCTTACATTAAAAAATAATAAAATTTTAAAGACTCCTCTTTAAGAAGTCAGTGTGCTACATACATTTAAGAGCATTCGGTCAAAAAAAAAAAAAAGCATTCGGTCAAGCAAAGACATCCAACTATTACAAATTAATGAAGGAAACAAAGACAAATAAGGGCAAATAAGTGATTTTTAAAATATTGCTGGCTGAAATTACAAAAGCAGCACATGCTTATTGAAAAAAATGCAAGTAATTCAGGATATACAGAACGTAAAGTGATTGTCTTTTCCCTTACTCTCCAAGGGTAAGCATTGTTAGTAATGTGATATATATTCTTCCCGAACATGTGAATCATATTTTTTTAAATGGAATGGTGCTGATCTGTAAAAGGTTAAATTTTTTCAAAAATGTCTTTATCTTCACCATCATCATCACTAAGATTTATCAAAGCTATGTTTACCAGAGTGCTTTATACAGTCATCTAATTTAATCATTATACAAATCTGGTGAGGAAGTATTATTTCATTTTTTCAGATGAGGAAAAGAAAGTGCAGAGAGGTGAAGTAGCTTGCCCACAACCACACATCTAATGAGTAATAAAGGTGGTAGAACTGTGATTTGACCATAAATTTTACAAGTATCAAATAACTTTGTATGTAAATCCTCCTAGCTCTGCAAAGTAAGCGTTGTTAGCCCATTTGCAAATGAAGAAATTGAGACTCAGAAATAAGTTAATTTTTTTATGCAAAGTGGCAGAATGTGTACTGAAACTAGGTTTATCTAAATCCAGAGGCCACATTTATTTTACTAACCTAGCAAATCACAGCCCATTCCAGGTACTCAAAGTGTTCTTCCCATTACTATGAATAATCTAATTTGGCTTCCTATTTTCTTGGATAAATCCTTACTTTGTGTTTAATACATCTCTTATGAAAAGAAGCTGGGGAGTATAAGGCTTACTGTTCGTATTTCTTTCATTCATTCTACAATTTATGATGTGCCAGGTACATAATAAATGCTAGGGATTACAAGATAAATAAAACAGATCATACACTTAAAGGGTTCACAATCTGATACTGCTTCTTCTGTTTGTTGCCTTGTATAAGCATTCATATGTACCCATGCTAAGAGGTCTTCTGATTTTTTCCAAAGTAGAGTGATGTTTTAATCATAGTAGCCCCTAACATGGGCAACTTTTAATATGCTTACAGAATAAGAGAAGAAACTATTAAATAGAACGGTGGTAGAGTTGGCTTGGTCCTTGAATCAGTTACTGTACAGGGTAACTAATTCAAGAGACCAGGAAGTACTGTGTTTAAATAAGATAAAAGTTTGTCCTCTCGTGCAACAGTCCAGAGTAGCCAGGGATAGTGGGGCAGCTCTACCATCCTTAAAATACGGTTTCCCCCTCTGGAATCACAGCGGCCATTCTACTTGTTAACATTTCCCTGCCAGTGAGAACAGAAAGAAGCAGTGAAAAGCAGACAGCTTTCTTTTAATAATGTGGTCCAAAATTTGTACAGGTCACTTCTGTTCACATCCTGTTAGCCAGAACTTAGTCATATGGTCATATGGCTAGTAAATGTATTCTCTAGCTGGATGACCATGTGCACAGGTAAAAGTCTATATTACTAAAAGAAAAACCGAGAAGGTATATGAGGGAATAACTAGCAGTCTTTGCCACACATTTTGACTAACTAGGCTAAGGTTTCAAATATCACAAGAGTCTATAATGTGGACTTAAATATTTAATCGACTGTATTACTTATACCAAGTTGCTTCTGATCCATTTCTGCCACCGTTCTGTGGAAGAAACCAAATATATTTAATAAAGACTTAAGTACCCTCTATTGCTTATTTGACCATCTTTCCAAGAGAAGTATCAGTAATAAGTAATTTAAAAATCTGAAAATTTTAAAACTGATTGCCATTTAAAAATCAGATTACAGTATTCATAAATGATTAAGTTTCAGAAAACTTCCTAGAGCGGGTCTCCTGCTTTCCCCAAGATCTTTGCATTATGTAAAAAGAAAATATAAATCTCCTTTGTTGAAAGAGAAATGTGGAAAAAAATGTATTTGTCTTTTCTTGCCGGTTCTTGGTTAAAAGTGAAAAATCAACAATGTCTTATGTGGGAAGGTAAAAATCTCCTTAATTATAAGATAGTTCAGGTGCTTACAAACGAAATTTCCTTTCTTTGTACTGCTAAGAAAGGTGAAGGATACAGAATACTTAAAACCATCCTGTTTGCTAAGTAAAGATCCTTACTCACTAACCAGTCAGTCAATGATGAAGGCCTCAAATAAGACTAAATTTGACTGTGCACTTTTTGTCATAAATTATAGAGCCAAACATTTTTCCAACAACAATGTTAAACCATTAAGGACTGTGTTGTCAGATTGCTTTATTCTAGAGCTAGTCTTGACCCATCTGAAATGTAAAGTGTCAGGCTTATGTTACCTGTAAAAGCTGGTAGACTATGTTTACTAAAGCATAATGTGCCTTTATTATAGGTAGTACTTTATTTAAAAATCCTTTATTTTCACTTAAGATGTGAATGGCCTCATTGTTTACCACCCTTCTTTTTTTCCTTTCTTTGTTCCCCAAAATCTCTGTGTAAAGTGTCAGTGGAAATGGAGTAATTTACTCTTCTTTCTTTCTACAGAAGCTACTGGTATTAGAATAAAGGTGCTTCTGCTGTTTCTGACTGAAGTTTTATTTCCTCTATTGTACATTGTCAGTACGTTGCCATAGACTCATTTTCTACCTATCAAAATTTAAAATATTTGTATCCTTTGTTCCAGGTTTTTATTTCCAGAAATACGTTCTGTCAAAACTTTTAGACAGGCATGCTAAGGTAGAAGTTCAAGAAGTTATGTTAATAATTAGGAATGTTTAAATTATGATACCCATTCAAAGATATTGTGAGCACCTACTCAGTATATTGTGTCAGGAACTGTTCTAAGTACTGGGTCCACCATGATAAGCACACACGCTGTCTGCTTCGTGGAATGGTGGCACATCTAGTAAAGAATAGACTAGTCAAATAATCTCATAAATGTGAATTTTCGTGGTGCCTGGGTGGCTCAGTTGGCTAAGCAGCCGACTTCAGTCAGGTCATGATATTGCGGTTTGTGGGTTCGAGCCCTGCCTCGGGGTCTGTGCCAACAGCTCAGAGCCTGGAGCCTGCATCACATTCTGTGTCTCCCTCTCTCTCTCTCTGCCCTCCCCCTTCTCTCTCTCTCTCTCTCTCAAAAATAACTAAACATTTAAAAAATTATTTTTAAATAAATGTGAAATTTCAAACTCTGGTAAGTATTAGGAAGAAAAGTAAACTGTTGTTAGAACATCTGTTAGGGAGTTGACCTAATCTAGGAGATCAGAGAAGATAATATTTATGAAGTGATTTTTGAAAGGACAGGTTTGAGGTACTTTCCAAGTAAACAAACTGTGTTACAATGACTCATTGGCCTGAAGAATTGAAAGTATAAGAGAAAAGTGCAATAAGAATCAGGGACAAAACTATGTAGGCTCTTTAGAGGCCATGTTGAGGATTTTTGATTCTTTATTTTGAAAACAGTAGGAAACCATTTAAGACATTTATGAGGGAAGGGTGAGAGAACCCAGTGGGTGTTATGATTATATTTGCATTTTGCAAAATACATAATGGCTGCAGTTTAGACAGTGGATTGGCTGCTACACTTAGGGAGAGCAGTAAGGCTATTGCAGTAGTCTATTAAGGATGTGATGGCTTGAATGGTGATGGCTACATTGAAGATAAAAAAGTGGACAAATTTGAGAGATATTCAGTATTAAAATTGACACTTGGTAATGGATTGGCTATAGAGCAAGTAGATGTCAAGGATGGTTATAGCTTTCCAGATGGATAGTGGTGCCCTGTACTGAAAGAAGGAATGCAAAGGACCTGATTTTCCCAGGGGCTGGGGTGGTAGGAGGGAGAAGGAGATGTTGGAGGGAAAAGATCGTCAATTTTGAATATGTAAAATTTAAAATGCTTTCCCGGCAGCACTTGGTGACATAGATCTAGAAGAGAGATCTAGAAATCCCAGAGAAGTCTGGGCTAGAAGGAGATATTTGAGAGTCTGGAGTATAACCTGCCACTTGGGATGATATTGCTTAAGGGGAGCCTATATAGCAAAAAAAGGACCTTGCTAGAATATACTAGCACAATATACTAGAATATACCTTGCTAAATATACTCACGTGATCTGCCATGGTGGTTATTTAGGGTCTTGGGCTTTGGTGGTCAGGCAAAACCTGGATTAAAATCCCAGCTCCACTGCCTACTAAGAAACTTTGGCCAGGTTTTTTTGTACCTCTTTGTGCTTCAGTTTTCTCACCTGTAAAATGTAGGAAATAACTGCCTCAGAAGATTAGTCAGTTTAACAGCTAAAATGAAATAAAGGTCTCTGATTTTGGTGCATAGTAAGTATTCGGTGAAATGATCATATGATGATCGTGTATTGTTGAAAATTTTGATTGTGGAACAGTTCACAGTTTTTAAGAAGTAGAATACATATACATGTGCACGGAAGTTCCCAAAGGATATAGACCAAAGCATCAGTAGTTACCTCTGAGGAGGAATGAAAGGCATAGTAAAGGGAAAGACTTACTCTTTACCTTGTACATGTGGGGTTTTGTGGTGGTAGTGATAGTAGACATTTTGTTTTGTGCATTTTCTCAACAAATGTGCCACTTTTGTAATTTTTAACAGCCATTAATGGTTCCGTAATCATTTTTGACTATTTTTTCTCTTTGTAAACTTTGAACAACCAGGGCTCTTAGTTTTTTTGCTTGACAGAATGTTTTTGATTCAATGGAGGTACCATACTGCTTTCTCAAAAAGAAACTTCTGAATCCTGGGTTACAATGAACTAGAAGAAAGACTGAGAAAACTGGCTTAGAGCATGGGGAAGTTGTGTGGTAAGTCTGGTGACAAATTGTCCATGTTCAGGGGTAATAGAGCTACATGCTATGGTAACAGGTATTATGTAGATACCTTGCTCATTATTAAAAGAAAGGAACTAACATTTGCAAAGAGCTTAGTATGTACCACATAATTTATACATGTCATTTCCTTCAGTCCTTCAAGTAAATACCATTTTCATTTCAGGAAGAGAGAAACCAAACCTCAAAAAGGCTAATAAGTAATCAGAACCAAAACACAAGATTGCAAAATAAAAATAGCTTGTCATAGTTTACCATTTGGCATGCTGAGAAATTGGTGGCAGCACTGAGTAGTAGATATTCACATTGATAATTTGGTCTGTCAAATTGCAGGTCTAGGTAAGACTTGATGCCAGGAGGATGGGGGAGGGCAGGGTTTATAACCTAGTTATAATAAGAAAATATAGCAGAGAATGGTTGAAGAATAGGCTGTATAAATCAGGATCTCTGAGTTGCTAATCCTATACAATCTTTTTTTTTTTTTAACTTGAAGTTGATGTTTAGTTTACCCAGAGTTTCAAGATAAAACAGTTTGTGTTCAAAGTGCTGTGTATTGAGACAGTTATTATTTAATTGTCTTCCTTCAAGAACTGTGGAGCTTCCGTATTGAGAACGTTTGTGGTAGCGTTCTACAAAGCTTTTGTTCTCTTTGTTAATCTTGGAACAGTCTGAAAGATTTTTACATTGAGATTCTTTTTTGTTTTAATCCATTCAATTTATTAAATTCCTATTCTTCTTATACCTGGAGGAAAACAGTGGTATTTTTCAGAATATTGAGATTAGTTTTTAAGGATGAAAAGAGATAATGTTTGACCTTTAGCAAGTATCATCAATGACGTAAGGGTACTTGAACTTTTTTCCCTCATCTAGGAAATAAGTGCTTTGAAAAATATTTTAAAAATGAGAATTTTCAGTGTCAGCAATAGGGAAAAAAACAATTTATAGAACTCTTTTAATATTTATAAAACACATGAAAACTTGAGCAGCTGTATATCCAAAATTATAGAGAATATGCTGCCTTAGCTTTAAAGGTAGATTGAAATTTCCCTGGATAAAGGGACAGTTCTAAAGATAATCTTTTTGCTTTGTTTATGATAATCAAGGAAGGCATGTATGGACAACCATTTTTAATAAATTTAAAATGTATACCATACTTGATCAGCATTGTTTTCAGCTTTGCTTTTGAACACTAAGAAAGAATACAGAGTGCATTATGGCACAAATACCTAAGTACCTGTTTACCTCTTCAGATACTGGTAGACCACTTGTTTTGCTAGTCTTTGGAATTGGAAGGAGTGTCAAATACACAGAAGCCAGAGTCATCTTGGCCAGATGGTGTTTGATACAGATGGATGGTTAGTTGTCATGCAGATCTCCTAGTTGGTAACTTGTTGCTGCCATCTGACTCAAAGAATCATTCACACACACTGGCTGTCAAAAGCATCTTCTCTTCTGTCTGTTTTAGCTGTCATGTCTGTGCTCTGTACAGACGTGTTGACAAGACATTGCTGTTGTACATTTTCAATGTGGTTGTTAGTGATTTTTCTGTTTTGTGGGATCTTTGATCGGGCTGGAATGTACTTGGTTTGTAATTGTGTTGTTTTTTAAAAAATACTGTGACAGTGCAACAATTATCTGACCTTTTAAAAGGACTTTTCAGGTTATAAGTTTATTCAGATCTGTTCAGTGAACAAAAAGCATTTAATAAAAAGGAAAGAAACCTTCCTGTTTCAGTTTCCAAATATAACAAATAAACTGAATTCTGGTTATTTCTGAATTTGAATCAGTATCTTCTTGTGGACTCTCCATCTTGTAGCCTTGTGGTCAAAATCTTTATACTATTTTCTGAGTATGTATTTTCTTTTCTTGAAATGGTACCTTTTTTTCTGATGGTAAAAGCTTCCCTTTTTCTCCCCCCGCCCCCCCCCCAAAAAAAGAGAAAGAAAAGGTCTTCAGACATTGCCTATCTTTTGCACCCATTTTCTCAAACTTAATTTCCTTTTCTCTTATTCACCTAGTGACCTGTCTCCTATTTTTCCTGTTTCCCTTATAAAGTATAAGCAAAGCCTTCTCCATTCTTTCAGGTAACTTCTTAAGTTATTTCTGAAGTCTATTTCTCTGATAATTAACAACTTAAAGTCTATTTATTCAGCTAATACTTAGCATCTCAAAATGTGCCACTCTGCTATACTCTAGAGATACCAGAAGAAAATTCTCTGCTCTTGAAGAGGTCATAGTCTAAAGTGAAATCAGAAGTATAGATAATGAGACTAGAATACTACAGTTGCTTTAAGTATGTGGAAAAAGCAGTAAGAGAACAAGGGCCATTGCTCTTCTTTTCCCCTGCTGTATTTCCAGAATATCAGTTTTTAATTTATTACAGAATTTGCTTGAGTTTATAAGGTACTTTATTAAGTGGTTTAAGAAATAGTTCAAAACTTTAACTTGAAAGAGTTGTTGATTTTTCCCATCCAGTGACTACATTTTCAGCATTATTCGTTTATTATAATATTTTATATGCAGGTATGCTAAAGTATGTTTTTAAGCCAGAGATAAAAGATGAATATTACCTGGCAGAACCTTCTGACTTGGTTCCAAAAGAAAATACGAGTCCTTTGGTTTTCCATGCAGGTGGGGAAAAAAATATATAGTAGAAAGAGAATAGGCTGAAGTTTGAATCACTTACACACTCATTCTGGGCCTATCTCTAACTTGCTAAGTTTTTTATACTGGTTACTTAGTGTCTGGATAATAGAATATTTTTACCTATCAAAACATAGTGATGAAAGAATGGGCAATTATTGGTTAGTATTTATGAAGAGCTTTGAGTTCTTTGGAAAAAGCCGTAAATACACAGAAGTAGATAGTGAGGAAGTAACATCAGCATGTTTGCTGATTCCTCAGCCTGGTAGCTCTGTGCAGCCCAGGTAAATTTAGGTATTACAGAATTTGCTATAGACATTTAAATCCTCCTTTCAGTCAGCCAACTCACTCTTTCTAGGGACTTGGGCATAAATTTATCTAGGAAAGAGATGTCTTGTCCTGAGAGGCATGGCCCTAGACTGGATTTTGGTATTTAAGGTTTAGTTCTGAGACTCATAATCGTAGGATATGTGATCCATATGGATTAACAAGATACATTCTTCTATTTGCAGTAATAAAGTTTGGATTCCTTTTTTTTTTAATTTGGATTCTTTATTTCCATTATTTTTTTTTCAACAAGCATGTACTAAATATCTCCTATGTATAAGTTACTTTGCAAAGTTTAATGGGAGTATCAAGTCCTATAACACTACCCTCAGGCAACATGCAAAGAAAATGAACCACCTAAGTTACTTATCAGCTCTGTCAGTTACTCTTCTTTGAAGTGTATTACTTATAAAATTTCACCTTTTGTTTGGCAAAATGTGGTATTTTGCTTTAATTTCCTAAGCTAATATATTTTGGGAATCTAGGAACCGCTATATAATTTATAAAGAACTTTAAGCTTACTGGTCTCTGAAAAGAATAATTTCATTAATTTTGAACTCTGAATTAAAAAAAAATTCAAAATCTAATACTTAGTATGTACTGAAGGACATTCCAAGATTATTAGGACCTTCTTTTATATTCAGGGAATTTACAATTTAGTCATTTATTGTTGCACCAGTGATAAAAATTGATAAAGAATTCTCTGTTATTTGTTGGTGATATTTTTTAAGACTTTGTACTAATTTGGTAATTGTAATGTAGCATTTTCAAATTTGCTTGAAGGTTTGTTAACATCTATATTCTCTAATGCAAACTGCTGTCTTTTTTCATTGCGTAATTTTCACAGCCACTGCAATAAAATAACAAGATGAATGGATTAAAAATATAAGGGAAATTATGATATTTAAGATATCCAGTAAGGATTAAGCACATATTCTCTTGCTTCTTAAAACTTAATCTGAGAAAATAAGTTTTTGGTCAGTATAATTTTGTAATTTGTACTCATTCCTTTAATTTTCATAGGGTTTTAGTCAGAGCTACTTTCTTTGTGATTTTATACTCTAAGTATAAATTCAAAAGTGTTTTTACTTAAGAGACGTGAAATGTTAACATTTTTTAAGTTACAGGTATTTTTATACAGTGGCATAGAATGATAGAATGAATCCATTTTGTCATTCATGCTTTTTTTGTTGCTGCCATTAAGAACTGAATCCTAAATTACAATTTTTATCCTAACTGAAAGACCAAGAGTTGAACTATTAACTGAAATTTCTCTAATTAAAGTGACTTTTTAAATTTTACAGGGTTTTAAGTCAGTGATGTTTATAATGATTATTACTGTATCGTTGGATCCAGTTTTTGGCTCACAAATAACATGCTCACTACCTGGGAAATGGCAATAGGGCAAACCATATCTATATGTAATTCTTAATGGACAGTAGATGTATGTACACACATCTGTCAGTAAATATAAGGCTAAATGGTTTTTATGTCCACAGACTGAGAACTATGAGCAGAGAATACGTGAGCAACAGGAACAGCTGTCACTTCAACAAACTATTATTGACAAGCTGAAATCACAGTTACTTCTTGTGAATTCCAGTCAAGGTATCTTCATATTTATTTTTTACGTATTTCTTAAACCTCTTGAAGAACAGAAAGATGCAAATCAAGTGTTTCTATTTTATTTCTCCATTGTTTCTCAGTAGTTCTGATATTTTAATGATTGCGGTGCAGTTACATGTTTTCATTTATGAAATGAGTACTTGCCAGGGTGTGGGAAAATGAACATTCTTGTAGAACTCTGTGTTGATAAAACTTCTTAGAGGGCAATTTGCCAGTAAGTAGTGAAAGCTTTCTTAAATGTCTGTGCCTTTTAAACAAAAAATTCAAGTCCTAACCATATGCCATAAGAAAATGTGTGTTCAAATACTCAAAGATACGTATGTAAGGATGCTTATCACAGTATAACTTCTAATAATGAAATATTAGATATAATGAAATGTTCAACAGTTAAATTATAGTCTTTCATATAATCATCAGCTGTGTAGAAAAAGCGATGATAATAGATGTTAACTTACTAACATGAGACATGTTCATTATATATAGGAAAGAACAAGACAAGATTTTATATATATACATATATATATAATGTTATTTTTTGTGTGCAACAAAAAAGATTCTTGTATGAATTTATATGTATTGGAAAAGAAAAACTGTGATAAAATATAAACTAAAATTTTGACAGGAATAATTCACAGGTCATAAAGGTTGTGAGCAGCTTTTATTTATTTATTTATTTTTGGTATGTCTGCATTTTCTAATTTTCCTATAATAAGTATGGAGTAGTTATGCAAATGATTGTCTTAAACAAGAAGTTCATACCTGAAAATACTGCTTATTAAAAGTTTCACTGCTGTTGTTGATGGTAGGCCTCAAAGAGCTTCTAGTTTTCTAAATTCTACATAGTTTTTATACCACTGATTTGGGGAGTGTAGGAGTTTTGTGGGAATGGAAAAAAATCTAAATGGGCAAATTTAAGTTGTCAAGGTAATTTTTATCTTAAGAATTTCTGAAACTCATAGTTTAAAATTTCTTTAAAATTAGGGTTTCTGATTTGTTTTTATTTTTTCAGCTGGTACCAAAAACAGGGATATCCTACTTATATCCAAGAGGTTTTTGTCTTGCAGATAACAGTTTTGGCTATGTTCCTCTGCTTGAAGACAGTGAAGCAAGAAAGAATAATTTGACTCTTGATCAGCCACATGATAAAGTAAAATCAGGAATACCAAGAGAAAAAGAATTAAAGGTAGACTGCACTGCTGGTTTATTCCCTAAAGAAAATAAGAAGTGATGGGATGCCTGGGTGGCTCAGTCTGTTGAGCGCCCAACTTTGGCGCGGGTCATGATCTCGCAGTTCGTGGGTTCAGACCCCGCATCGGGCTCTGTGCTGACAGCTCAGAGCTGGGAGCCTGCTTTCATTATTAGATTTTATGTCTCCTTCTCTCTCTGCCCCTCTCCCACTTGTGCTTGGTCTCTCTCTCTCTCTCTCTGTCAAAAATAAACATTGAAAAAAAAATTTTTTTAAGAAAATAAGAAATGAGAAATTGGATTCCACAGACTTACTGAATTATTCAGTCAGTATTCTATCGAATTTGGGTGGGCGAGAGCAAGGGAGAAGGTGGAGGAGATTTTTTTCACTCCTACCATTGCTTCAAAAAGCAACATTCAAATGCTGACACATAACACATGTGCTTCTTTGTTTTGTTCTCCTGCGGTAGATCCACCACTGGAATTCTAAACAAATTGTAGATGTACACAAACAAATGACTTACATATTTCAAATAGAAGCACTATTTCCAGGTAAAATAAAGGCTTAGGGTTCATGTTTCCTAGTATTCTCTTTTCTATATCACAAAGAAATAAAACATTTAACTAAGGTAGGAAGTAAGGCACAGATGATTCTGGATTAGAAAATAACATTCTAGTTTGTTCTTCAATTTCCTGTGCTTAATTTTTTAAAAAATCTACCTAACCAGTTCGGCAAAAGTCTTCACTGAAACAATATAAGAAGGAACGTTCCATATCTCTGCAAGGAGACATGTGTAAGGATGTTGGTTAGAAACAAATTAAACATCCATCAGTGGCAGAACAGTACACCTTTACAGGAAACACTTTAGAAAAATTAAAATTTTTCTAAAATTTTGTTCTAAAAACCAAACATTTATATATTCGTATGCCTAGATTTCAGAAACAGTATTGAACAAAAAGTGGAAATTACAAAATGATAAAATGGGAATGACTTATGTAAATTTTTTCAGATATAAAATATTATGACACTGTTTCTAAAAACACAAATATGTAGTAAAAGTATAAAAACATGGACAAGAACGTTCCACAACTTTCTTGGAAAAATGATCACCTCCATAGTTGGGGAGAGAAGAGTCTCTGATTCTGGGAAGGGAATAAAATGAAAGATCAGTTGTATCTATAACTTTTCTTTTTTGAAAGAAAACTACTGAAGTGAAATGTTAACACTTGTTAAATCAAGGTACTAGATACATAGATGTGTATTATTTTCCATGTTTTTATGAATCCTTGAAATGTGTGTTTAAAAAGGAATTTTTTAATGAGTTAGGTTTTAGAAGGATGAAATAGCTTTTCAATAAAATAAGATTTCCTAACTAATGAGGACTCTTAACATCCACAAGACCAATTAAGTCAAGAATGCTATATTTATTTCTTTTCTTCTAAATATGGTAGAAGATTTTAGCTTTGTGTGCCAAGGTTATTCATTTATCGATCCCATAACTAAGACTGTTGTAATTTGTTTTTATTTAACATGAAATATGAGAAACCCAGTTTAAATACTTTTGTATATATAGAAATTTATAAAATTTATATAATTTATAAAATTATATAAAATATATATATAAAAAATAGAATGAGAAGTTCTCTAATGTATCTCCCCTTTCATTTTTTAAAAATCAGTCTTGTTTTTTTATTTGAATCATTCAGCTCTCTTCACCCTCACTCCAATTTCCATTTATCTAAAAATGCTGATAAACACAAGAAACTCTGGCACTGGAATATGTTTCAGTTTATTTTGCAAAAGACAAAATTCAGAAACAGTGATTCTGACTTCTGAAATACAATTTTATGATTGGGTCTATTATAGTGCATTATAAAATAATTGAATTACTGTGAAATGGCAGCACATAAACTTAGTGCTTAAGTAAACAGTATTTACATTCCATTTTCATGTTTTGGGGACTTCTTTTTTTTACTTAAAAAATTTTTTTTTAGTATTTATTTTTGAGAGAGAGAGACAGTGTGAGCAGGGAAGGGGCAGAGAGAAAGGGAGACACAGCATCTGAAGCAGGCTCCAGGCTCTGAGCTGCCAGCACAGAGCCTGGTGCAGGTCTTGAACTCAGGAACTACAAGATCATGACCTGAGCCGAAGTTGGTTTCTTAACCAACTGAGCCACCCAGGTGCCCCTTGTTTTGAAGACTTTGAAATGTGATTATTTACCATCAATTTTTAATCAAAATTCCTACATATATTCCAGTTATAACATTTCTTTGAAGATAATAAAATATCTCTAGTTCAAAATATACAGAAGGCATTTTTGAAAATATTAATCTTGGTTAGAACAAACAGGATGGTGTAAAAGGCTCTTAGATATGTTAGTAATTTCATTTATTTTATATTTGGGTAATTTGTCATTGTTTATGAAAGGTTTAGGGTTTATTTTTCAGTCAGTAAGTGTTCAGTGGGAACCTTCCTCTGAATTATTTTTTAAATTACATTCGTTTTATTTTTATAAGATGTCTTTTGTCTATAAAATATATACTATCTGGATATCTGGCTTACATTAAGTGTAAGTAATAGAAATTATGTCAGAGATGGCTTATTTCCAAAGAATTAATAATGTTGCACAATTGTAACTTTATTTGTAAACAGACAATAGAGGAAAAAATAAAGTGAGAAATATAAATCTAGTGAGTTCTCTTAATGATCTTTACTAATAGGGGAAACATTTATGTGACAGCCACATATTTAATACTTGGAATAGCTCATCAACTCAGTCTTATTATACTGTAACTATTTAATAAAAATAAAATTAACTCTTATATTTCCGGTTTCTAATCATTATCTAGAGTCAAAGTGCTAAATGAGCACTAAATATGCAACAGATTAAAAGGAAGAAATATATTCCAAAAGAAGGAAGGAATTGGATTTATTGAATATTTGAAAGCTGGCTGTATATTGTAAAAAAAAAATAGGCCTTATTTAGAAAAATACTGGCCAATTAAGCAGTTGAAACTCAATTCAGTTTTAGTTAATACAAGTGAAATCCTTTCCTAAAGAATTTTGATTTTGGATGTATCAGGGTTTTTCCAAAATGAAAAATTGCATATTGGTTGTCAGTTGCAGCTTTGTAAAAGTGTGCATGTACGTGTAGAAACTGAAAGGCAGCATGTACAAATGGCTAAGAGAATGGTACAATTCGCTTTTTTTCTGCTTCCAATATAATTTTATGTAATTAGTCTTTTTAAAAACTAAACAATTTCTAGAAATCACGTTCCCAATCAGTTGGCCTAGCCTCTGTAAAGAATAAGTTAATAGAAATGCTTTGAACCAATAACACAAGGAAGCTACTGCTAACCACTCACAGTCCTTTCCTCCTTCTGTTTGGTGAGTTGTTTGAGGATTTGTTTTCTTTTGACTATTTATTTTGTTCAGGATTTGGTTAGGATATTTGACAGCAACAAATGACATTATGGCATTATGGCAAATGATGTGGCTTTCTTGTTGCTCTCTTCTCTTGGATCTCTTACTTTCTTCCTTTGAGGAAATAATGCCATAATGCCAGGCTGCCCTGGAAAATGAAACAAAAAGCAGAGGAAAAGGGTATTTGAGGGGAAAAAACCCTTTTAGAAAATTTTATTTGAGAAACATGAAATTTGTAGATAGGCCTCTGTTCATGGTACTCCTCCACAAAGAACATGCAAGAATTCTTTGACTTCTAAAAGGACATAAGGAAGTCACGACAGCAGAACTTGTATAATTGGGTGGCCCTTAATACTCTGCTTTAGTTTAGAGACATTAGAGAAAAAGTACTCAGTTTAGTGGAAAACCTGAATTTCACTTCTCATATACCACCATAGTTTGCACAGTCTTTCTTGAGGAGATACGGTCTTGGCAAAGGGGTCATTGCGTTATCTATCATACAACAAAGTACCCCGAATTTTATGCCCAAACTTAACAACTTAAAACAACAAATATTTATTATTTCAGTTTCTGTGGGTCAGAAATTTGGAAGTGACTTAGTTGGGTAGTTCTGGTTCAAGATCTTATTTGACTGAAGTTAGGATGTGGGCAAGGGCTTCAGTCATCTGAAGGCTTGGCGTGGTTGGAGGATCCACATCCAAGATGGCTCACTCAAATGACTGTTGGCAGGAGACATCTCCATGGCCTTTTCTCACAACCTGGCCAATAATTTCCTCAAAGTAAGAGAGTAAGAGATCCAAGAGAAGAGAGCAACAAGAAAGCCACAGTGCTTTACATGACCTAGTTTCTAAAAATCACATACCTTTACTTCCACTTTATTCTGCTCATTAGAAATAAGTCACAAAGTGCTTCAGAGGCAAGGAAATACGCTCCTCTTCTTGAAAGGAGGAGTACCAGAGATTTTGTACATGTATTTTAAAAGCATCACGGGATGGTAGATTGTGACATACAGAGAGGGTACCATAGATCAGGTTGTGGTGTGTAGTATTTGATTTATGTGATAAATACTAATGAAAAGTCAAGGACCTTGGCAAAATTTAATAGTAAATTCAGCTTCCTGAATCCTATCAGTGTTAATCTCAGAAGAAACAAATATCATAGCTTCTCATCTTAACAATTTGAAAAATTCTGGGGCGCCTGAGTGGCTCAGTCGGTTAAGCGTCCGACTTTGGCTCAGGTCATGATCTCGTGGTTTGTGGATTCGAGCCCCACGTCGGGCTCTGTGCTGACAGCTCAGAGCCTGGAGCCTGCTTCAGATTCAGTGTCTCATCCTCTCTCTGCCCCTCCCATGCTCATGCTCTGTCTCTGTCTCTCAATAATAAATAAATGTTAAAAAAAATTAAAAAAAAAAAAACAATTTCAAAAATTCTGACGTGAATGTAGACTTTCCAGAGAACAGCTGAGCAGTGTTTTAGAGAACCAAGAAACTATTGCCTGTTGTTACGTTTTCTTTTTTTATAACCAGTTTTGAAAATTGAAAATATTTATATGTAGAAAATCAACACAAAAATGCACACACTTATTCTTGACAAAACTATCTCTTGTTTATAGAACACCATTGTCAGACACAGTAGCATATGTCATGAGAGCAGTTATTTAAATAACAAATTGTGTTTCTTAATGTAGATATAAAGTGGCATTGTTTAATTTACTTTTTTAAAAACTAGGATTGTAATATCCTGGATCATTTTTAAGATCTTGGAAATAAGAGATTTTTATAATACTGCTTCTGAGAAGCACTTCAGTTGCCAAACTGAATACTGTTCTAGGTGTCCAGGGTTTGACAAAAATTGTTTGCCCTCATCTTTCTATCCTACAGTATTTTTTTTGGAAGTTACACAAGAGTCTAGATAGAATGTTGGGATGCAAGAAAATGTATAGGGAGTGATGATATTGAATACATAGAAGAATTTGGTGATACTGGTAAATTTTCTTCGCTCACTCGTCCAGTGACTGAACTGCTATGTACCTGACACTGCCAGCCACTGGAAGAACAAAGAAATATTGTCGATGCTGGCTTAAAGTTTTGATTTAATAACCAAAATCAACGTTACTGAATATTGTAAGGTCATTTCAGAGTCTAGGATCCAGGATACAAAGTGTAATACGAGTTTATTTGAACTTCTGTTTTTTAACATAGAGATCATGTGTCCAAAGAGCTGATTTTCTGCTTTGTTTCTGATTTTAGTATGTATTTCTCATTTGTTCTTTATACGTCTTTTTTCATCTGAGTTACATGCTTTAAGCAAAAGTGTAAAAATACAAAGAATGCAGTTATTACGGAAAGATGCCAGTTAGACAGTTGGCCCATCCCTCATGTCGCCATTCTTGTGATTAGATCGGTAGATAGACGGTAGCATCAAGGAGCAGCAAAGATTTTGTGGGTTTTGAAGAGTAAAACAGTGATGTAGCCGTGGAGCTGCCATCAGTGCTAACATTAAGGAAATAAGATGTGCTGTACCTGGTAATTCTAGTGAATATAGAGGCTCTGACATGTTTGAAGAAAGCTGATGTCTAAAAATTCACTTGTCAATCACTTAGACAAGAAGTATTTGTTGAACTCCTATTTGCCTAGTCTTGCTAGTCATTGACAGGAGTACAAAAAAAGAATGAGACACGATCCGTCTCTAACTTTAAGGAGCCATGTAGTCTGATTGGAGAAACAAAGATTTGGACCCCAAAGCAATTAGCAAACATTGTAAGTCAATGTGAAGTCTTAATTATATGATAAAATGAAATGCTAATTATAATTTTATGGTACAGATAAAACATATAGGACCTTAATTTAAAAATAAAATTCCCAGTGAGCTAAAAGGTAGGCTTGAGCAGGGGATCAACATTTAGTTCAAGGAGAGAAAAGAAAACATATTCTTATGTGCCTATGTTTTGGTACTGTGTGCATAGGTATGAAAACCTAATTTTCTGCAAGATTTTAATGGGAAAAGAATAATTTCTAGATACGAGCTCAGATTATTCAAGACCACTTTGGAGAACATTATGTAAACTGAACCTGGGTGCCTGGGTGGCTTAGTCAGTAAAATGTGTAACTTTTGATCTTAGGGTCATGAGTTCATGCCCCACACTGGGTGCAGGATTACATACATACATACATGCATACATACATAACTGAAAGGTAAAACTGACGATTTTGAAAGATCAATTTCATTTACTATAAGCTTTTTTTTTTTTAAGTTTATTTATTTATTTTGAGAGAGAGCACACACAAAGAGAGGAGGGACAGAGAGAGACAGGGAGACAGAGAATCCCAAGCAGGTCCCATGCTGTCAGCGCAGAGTCCAACATGGGGCTCGAATTCACAAACTGTGAGATCATGACCTGAGCCCAAATCAAGAGTCAGACACTTACCTGACTATAGTAGGTGCCCCTACTATAACCCTTTTAAAATGACATAATCATGGCTTCAGAAGACAGAATGCTCCCTACTATTTTGTTACCTTATTCTGTGGATGGTCCTTGAGAGGCATTGGTGTGTTCCTCCAGTTGTTATGCATGACAGTTTCAACAGACAGTGTATGAACTTTAATGCTGCTTTACTTTCTGAACTTTTGTAACTTATAAAACTGGCCTCACAAGTCTAGGTCTTAGATGGTATCCCCATCCTTGCAGTGTTCATTTGTCATATACTATGGATTTCAGATGCAGCTCCCACTTAGGGATCTATATCTGAGTTTAGGCCCCCTATAGTTTCTCCCTTTTTTTTTTTAATGTTTATTTATTTTGAGAGAGAGTGCACACACAAGCTTGCACAAGTGCGGGGGAGGGACAAAAGAGGGAGAGAATCCCAAGCAGGCTCCATGCTGTCAGCGCAGAGATGCAAGGCTTGATCTCACAAACCCGTGAGATCGTGACCTGAGCTGAGATCAGGAGTCAGATGCTTAATCAACTGAGCCACCCAGGTGCCCCAGCTTCTCCTTTTTTCTATTGCAGGTCTTTTCAACTATGTTTGTTGGCCAACTTGCCATATATTGTCCAAGTACCTGGTTTTATAAGCATTATAAAAGCTTTATAATAGACTGTCGTATTATGAATACCTTGCCACACGTTTCTGTCAATGCATATAGCAGTTTTTGTGAAAGTGTAGCTGATAAAGCCTTTCATCTGTAATTTTGAATACTGCTCTAACAACAAAACCATAATATGAAACCAGTTGTTTTGCACAAAGAGTTCTTACAATAGAACTTGCATACTGTTTCCCCCTTCCTTTAGCAGTTTACTATCTTCAACCATTAATAATTTGTGTTTTTTTAATCCAGAAGGTATATAGGAACCTTTTCAGCTTTTTCTTCTCTTATTTGTTCATGTGGATGTAGTTCTATTCAAATATCTTATTTTACTTTACAGATATCTGTTACATAAGCAGACACTACTATATTTAGAAATGTTTATTTTAGTCCATTAAAGACTGTAAAACCAATCTGTATCATGTACCAAACTGATTTAAAATATACATATTTATTGGGAAAAAATAGACTGTCATATACAGGTATATGATAAATATTTTTTCATCATTTGAATGAAAGTTAGAAATTAGACCATTAGTCAAGATATGTAACCATCAAGTGATTTCTGTGGGAAAAGTCAAATTTGGTTACATTGTCTAAACACTACCTTTTCTAAGAGAGGAACTTGAAATAAATTCACTTAATGTTCATTACTCAACTTTGTTAAAAAAATGACTATATTTTAATGCTCAAGCTTCTCTTTTTATCATCTTTTATTAGATAAAAATAGGGATGTACCCTCTATACAATGGCACATGCCAGCCTAAGCTGAGGCTTATGTAGTATTGGAGAAATGTATGTGAGCACCTCTTCTCAGTCACAGCAAATGTCCTATTTCCCCTAAGTTGTTTCTAGAGACTGGATTGAATATACCTTCTTTCAAAGTATTACATTTCTGTATTACTCCTCTTTGGAGACTGGCTTTTGTTTATAGATTATCTGGTAGAATAATAATTAGAAGGCAGAAAAATCCTCTTGAGTCAGCTCATTCATCAAAGTTCAGAGTTTTTTCCCAAAGTGTTATAATAAATATATCACAGATTTTAAGAAACAAAAAAAATATATATTAATATCCCAAACATTTCACTATTTTGAATATTTCAATATATTGAAACTTCTGTTGCAGTTTTGATTGTTTCCAAATCTGAGTTATTAATCCATCCTAACCCTTTCCTGTTCTGGGTCTCTTTTTTAATTCAATACATCATTTTAGAGTTTTTGTTTTTATAATACTGGAAATAATTTTTAAGGGGAGAAAAAAATGAGAAGTGGCATATCACTTCTTAAATTCTCTTCCCAGGCTTCTAAGCAGATTTGATTATTTCTGGTATGGTTTTTCTCCCCTCATTTCCCCCTATTAGGCTCTTCCTCGCATTTCCCATTTTTCTTTTCTCTACTCTTCTCCAGAGCCCACAAAACAAGAATTAGTATATTCTGTTCAGCCCTGATTTCTCTTGACCCAGGCATGAAAGTCTATTCTCTCAGCCTCAGTAGGTTAGGACTAGCCCCCCAAAACAATCTAATTTCTCTCATATTATTATCTGTCATCCTAATTTCAAAATCCGTTTTGAAGACATTTGTTTTTCAACATTATAAAATGCTTCTGCATTGGACCTGGTGTGATTTGTTGTGTTTTTTTATTGTTTTGGTTTTTTTGGTTGAATTATCTGAAGAAAATCTAGCTTCATATAGATACGTAGTTAGGAAAGAGAATAATATTTTAATAACCTTTTTAGAAATTGTGGCTGTTCTCCTTTGATACTATACCAAAATTCAGTAAGTAGTAGTTTAAGTGTCAATTGCAATATAAAAGCTGAAACCAATGAACTTTTCTTTTTTTTTTTTAAATGTTTATTTATTTTTGAGACAGAGAGAGAGTGCAAGTGGGGGAGGGGCAGAGAGAGAGAGGGAGACACAGAATCTGAAACAGGCTCCAGGCTCTGAGCGGTCAGCACAGAGCCCGACGCGGGGCTCGAACCCACGGACTGTGAGATCATGACCTGACCCGAAGTCGGACGCTCAACCGACTGAGCCACCCAGGCGCCCCAAACTTTTCTACTGCATTAAAAGCCAGAGGTCTATCTTGTCTATCTTTAGATCTGTCTTTTACCTATATGATTTTGTAGCATCATAAATCGGTCATTTGAAAAATACTGGTTCACTGTGCTATGCAGATCTTGCAAATGTTGACTTATGATATTTAAAAATCACATTTAACATCATCACTGATCTCATCATAAAAGTCTTTTTAAGTATTGGGCAATTGTCAAGCTTACTATAAGGGGTACACAGTTCCCAAGATTTTCATTTTCACTTTCTAAAATTTTTTTTCATGGACAACAAATCTTGTCAGTTTTCTATAAAGTGAGAGGCTAACTTCATTTGCTTTTGAGAATGTCTGAATAACCATAGCATGCATGTCAGTCATTCTTTCAAGTGAAAATGGTGTTCCATTAAAAAAGTGACTAGTTCAGCTTGCAACTCTCAAACAGTTGAACCAGTGCTTTTCCCCAAGAAAACCCTTGTAGTTTGGTATGAGATAGAAGTCCTTTGTGTGTATTTCCTATTTTGTCTCACACAGTATTTAAAAGCTATTAACTTGGGATCAAAATTTAATAAAATTAATAATTTTTACTATCTCATCAAGGAGACATTTCAGGACCCCAAGGATTTTTTTTTTTTTTTTTTTTTTTTTTTTTTTTTTACTGAGTATGTGGCATTAAAGAGAACGGTAACTCCAGTTTTGTGTCATGGCCTTGATATGTTCAGGCACTAGCAGTTTTACTCACCATTGCTTTTGCATCATCAATATAAATATCAAAAGAGTAAAAAAACAAATAACATCTAATAGTACTGTGATAATAGTTGACGCCATATATGTCAGGGTCAGGGATTTGATTTTACGCTACCCACAAGCTAGTAAGTTAGCCAGTTACTGCTTCAGAGATGCTGTAATAAGACACAAGGCTCTTGAATCAGAAAAAAATCTTTGTTATACACAGCACATAAGCAGCAAGAGCATTATTATTTGTGTTGGTCCCTCCAGGAAAGAGGGAAGGGTAACGTGGTAAGACCCAGATGGATGCCTACATATGTAATGGGTTGCATTAAAAGTAAGGAACACTGAGCTTGGGAGATGGGTCATTTTACAGCAAGCAGTAAGTAGCATGCTCATTGTCCAAGAGAGACATTAGCTTTCATGTTTGCCCTCTGCAAACACAGTCCTCAGAAATATCCCAGGTAAAGAACAATCAGAGCCTTATATTCTTGGCATACACAGCAAAAATGTAGGGACACTCGGGGCCCAGGTAGATTTCTTTCCCAAAGGTAGATCCCTTGAAAGAATCTCAGGACTTCCAGGGATCCTAGACCTTATTTTGAGAACCACTGTTTTACTAGATTATAATTTTCTGTTAGAAAAATATTGCCTTTTTCTCAGTAAGTTACTTACTTTTCCTTCTATTGAAAAAACGTCATACTTTAAGAATACTCTTAACATCCCCTCAGGAACCCTTATTTATGTATGGAAGTCATACTGCTTGTTCATCATTTTCACATTTATTAGGTAACTAATTGTTTTACATCTTTATACTTTATTTTGTTGTTGTTGTTACATAAAGTACCCATTTATTATAGGCTAACAATGTTTCAAATGGTGGAGCTTCTACGGGTCTTCCAACTCCTTAGTCTTTTGATGGCTAACTTTCCTGTAATGGCAGAAGTGATGTTGGTCCAAACACCACCAGCTACCGTTTTTATGTAAGAACCACAGTGCCAGATCCCCACAGCTCATCTTTTCATCTTGGTTTTGCCACAGAAGGAGCACGTGTATTTGGCATGCTGGTTTATTTCAGTCTAATTCACCATTTTCCCAAGGGAGGCACCATAACGTGTCCCATATTTACCGGTGATTCCGACCTTGGTGTGTTTAGCTATGTCACTGCAAACTAGGTCTGAGCCCAGAGAGCTACATCTTTATACATTAAGTCATGATATCTGTAAACTGCTCCCAGTTACTTAGCTATACCTAATATATTAAGTCTGGAGCAAACTGAATTTTGACTCTCATCTGTTAAAAGATAGTGTGGTACCTGGTACATTTCCTGAAGTGTTCCACAGAACCCCAGACCTGTAAAGTGCTGCATACTGTGTACTCTTCCTGATGAATTTTAAAGACATAAGAATGCATTATAGGATCTGAAATCAGCAGTAAGAAAACCACTTCACTTCATTTAACCGCAGAATCTCTAGCTAGCATTTTTCCCAATATTGTATTTTAACAACTTCTTACCAGATTTGTAGTCCCCTTTGAGGTATTTCTAGAATTTGGTGGGGGAGAGGCAGGAAAGGCTCACCCAATTTTTCATTTGTACCTAATGTGTTATACTCTCTGAACTCTGCTGCTTACTTGCTATGTTATGAAACCTGGCGTTTTCTCTGAAAAAAATTTTTTTCTATCAAAGATGGGTGTCTTTTATTTTCTCTCTCCCATTTTGTCAGCAGTGGTATGATTTTTGTATTCCAACTCAGTTTTCCTCTGAGTAATTCCATAACGGCCATATTGGATGGGTTTACTCAGTTTTTCTATCCCTAATTGCTCTTCACTATTTAACATTAAGGACAGTGTGTTTCCCTACACATTGCATCCACATAATGTTGCTCACTGACTTGTCCATATTCCCCAGAAGTGTCATTTGAAATTAACTTATGCTGGATGGCCAAACTCTTGCTTTCCTTCTTGCTGTAGCTGTTTAAACATTCTCTCCTCCTCTTTTTCCATGCTGCAGCCTTGGAGTCCCAAGTCCTACCCCTAGCTCTTGCTTCGCCTCTTGTCCTAAGGACAAAGTGGTAATAACTTTTTTTCAAAAGCTGAATCTAAAACTCTCTCCTTCCTACTTTTTTGATAAATGTCTATTCTTTTTTGACATAAGAAAGATAATAGATCTTGGCATTTTATTGCCCTTTGTCAGACCTACAGTTTTGTTTTGGATTTTGCTATGTCAGGAAAGCCTTACCTCACTTTCTTTAAGATTTTATCTTGCCCTAAGATTTTTGATGCTAAGGAGAACAGCCTTATATTAAAAAAAAAAAAAAAAAAAAGGAAAATGAAGATTAGAAATAGGAACTATATTTGAGGAAAAGGTAATTAGGTTAGGTTTTAAAACTCTGTCTACAGTAGATAACAGAACAAGTGAAAATCCATTGGCTCAAAAGAGATGAGAGTGGTTATCAAGAGAGAGGGTAGGCCTGAAAATACAGACTGTAGGAAATGAATACTCAATAGAATTGACATGAGAATGAATGATAAGAAAAGTATATAATGAGAGAAGAACAGTGTACCCATGTCTGAACCCTAGAGAATGCCCACATTTATGGCCTAGGAAGAGAAGCCAATGAAAATATCAAACTTTAAGTAGAAAACCTAAATAGCATGTTATACTGGTAGCCAAAAAATGTTTCAAGGAGGAGGATATGGTCAGTAGTGTGAAATACTGTCAAATGAGCAGTGAACAAAATGAGAGTTTTAAGAGAAGCCATTGGATTAGTGATGAAGACATCTCTGGAAAACCATGGTAAATCTCAGAAGAATGAAGGGATTAAAAACAAACAAACCCTGAGTTTGCTAGTTGGAGCTTCTGTTATAGAAGAATGAGTAGTTAACCATCCCTCTACAAATAACAGTATTAACTCTAGCAACATATACAAGAACAACTCCCTGAGAAACTGGACACTGAACTTTGCATATTTTAGAGAGGAGTCAAAATGTGGAGCAAGTAATCAGTTCAGAGTGAATTCCCAGTTTTCTATAGTTTTGTCCTGAGAATGGCCATAGTTGCAGTGACTGAAATTCCAATAGAAAGCCCACCATCCTTCAGGCTGGAAGAATCAGGAAAGAGAATGAGTTCAGAAGAAGCATAGCCACCAGGGAGAGGGAAGGAGCCCCAAAGAGGAGAGAGCCAGAGAAGGAAGGAGAACCGTAAGCTCTGTGTTTAGATTCAGCTCAAGTTTCTGGCTGTTCCCAGAGCCCATGGATGTGCTAGGCAAATAAAGCAGTTTGCAGCTAAAGCTTAAAAAGGACTGATCTGAAATCTGAACTACCCTTCTTGAAAGGAGTGACAGTTTGGAATCTAAGCCTAACCAAGTGCCTGCAAAAACAAAATCATCACCACTTTTGGCACCATGTAGCATAATGTCTCCACAACGTATTCAGTGTTCAGGGTACAGTCCAAAATTACTCAACATGTGGAGAGTCAGTAAAACGTGACCCAGTTTCAGGGGAACACACCAACTCTGAGTAGATCTAGATAGTGAAATTATCAGGCAAGGGTTTTAAATCAGCTACTAAAACTATGCCTAGTCCTCTACTGGGAGATGAAAAGTCAGGAAGAGAGTTCAGGTTTTGAGAGGATAGAATTAACAAGAAGATACCTCATTGTCATTCTTTGTCAAATGGCTAACTTCTGATAGTAAGTTTGAGAAATATTGGAACTGTGAAGTTTTGGTTAAGAAAAACTATTGCCAGATTACTTCTGTCAGCAAGTGAACTGGTTTGACAGAACTTGGGTAAATCTATCTGGGTTATTTTTAAATGTAAATTTCTATTTGGACATTCTTGAGCGCACACACACACACACACACAAGCCATACCAAAGGTTTTTTCCCAGGCAAAATTTAAACATCAAAACTTGGCTTATCACTACTCAGTGAAAAATGTATTTGTTGTATGACAAGTTTTAGAAGCTTAAAATTAGTTTGCATTGGTACAGTGTGTAAATGTCACCATTCTATATCTACCTCACCATGCTAGATACCCACTACTGAACTTCTCTGGCAGCCAAGTCCTCTCTCAACTGGAGAAGTTAAGATCATACAGTGATAAGGGTTCCAACTACAGCTACCCCACGTACCGAACTGTAGGCAAATCATTTACCTCTCCAAAGCCTTATTTGCTACAGCAAACTTTAAAATTAAAGTACCTAATTTACAAGATTATGTGGATTAAGTTAAATAATTAATATATACAAGTTGCTTAAGTAACAGCTACTTTCATGAAGGTATTTTCTGTTTACCATGACAATGCTGTAACATTAAATTTGTGGCTAATGAAGAGGGTTTTCCCAAATCAGTTTGTTTTAAATGTAGTGTTTGGAGAAGGGGTGAGGGGAATGGGTTATCTTATTTTTTTTAATTGGTCATTTAAGGTATTCATTTTCTATTTTTCATAAAAAGGCATCCCCACAATTCAATATTTCTTCCTATTAAGAAAATAAATTCAGGGGCGCCTGGGTGGCTCAGTCGGTTGAGCGGCCGGCTTCGGCTCAGGTCATGATCTCGCGGTCCGTGAGTTCGAGCCCCGCGTCGGGCTCTGTGCTGACAGCTCAAAGCCTGGAGCCTGTTTCGGATTCTGTGTGTCCTTCTCTCTGACCCTCCCCTGTTCATGCTCTGTCTCTCCCTGTCTCAAAAATAAATAAAACGTTAAAAAAATTAAAAAAAAGAAAAATTCAGGGGTGCCTGGGTGACTCAGTTAGTTAAACATCTGACTCTTGATTTCAGCTCAGGTCGAGATCTCACGGTTCGTGGGATCGAGCCCTGCGTTGGGCTCTCCAAGAAATTCAGAAAGATGTGTGCAGAAGGAACCTAATACACAGTGAAGACTCCAAAGGCAGATGATAGGAAAGTATTAATCTCACTCTGCTTCAAATTAACATAATAGAATTGAAACCATAGTCGTTGTGTTACTACTAGTAAAGGATTTTAACTTTTTTAAAAGAAAACTGTAGAATTGATAGTGATTTGGGGGTATTTATATTAAACCAGAATCCTATAAAGATCTTGGAAGTAATTGGGGTATTTAACTTCATGCTTATATTGTTTATTTTCTTGCTGCTTCCTTCAGAACTCTGGAATGGATCCCATTTTGCCTTGAAATTGTTCCTGCACTGGCAGTGGGTTTACCTGGCATACTCTGCCATGCCAAGCAGATGAGACTCATAGGATTTGTGTTCCTCTTGCTTTGCTAGATTTTCAATAATATTAATGAGGGTGAGAGAACTATAGATTTCACACGGCCGCAAATACTCATAAATACAATTTTCTTGTATTTTTTGTTTACCTTTTACTCTGCTTTTGTACACTCATCAGATCTCTTTTTTTGTAATTTTTTGTTCGTGTTTCCACCTTAATCTCTTTTGTCTTAGCCCTATTCTCACTTTCTCCCTATTTAGACCATATTCAGTGCTTGACTTTACCATAATATCTTTGTCTAAATATATCTAAAACTGGTAAGAAAATACTCAACCTTAGTTTCTCCTTTCATTTCATTCTTACTTTCAGTAACCTAAGTGATAAGTAAATTATTTTCAGTTTCTTTTTACGCTGCTCATTTATTTCTCCTTTTTCTGTAGAAAACTTTATCAAGCTAGTATTTATAACTATTCCACAGTTTATCTTTCCTTTACTAATCCATCCTATCTCACCTTGGCTCATTTCTTGAATTATATTGTTCCAAGTAAGAGCGTAGTTCTCTTTTCTGTTTTAAAAGCATAATTCTATTGGGGCACCTGGGTGGCTGAGTAGGTTAAGCATCCGACTTCAGCTCAGGTCATGATCTCACAGTTCGTGATTTCGAGCCCGGCGTGGGGCTCTGTGCTGAGAGCTTGGGGCCTGCTTCAAATTTTGTGTCTCCCTCTCTTTGCTACCCCCCTGCTCACACTCTGTCTCTCCCTCTCAAAAAAAAAAAAAAAAAAAAAAAAGTGTGTGTGTGTATGTGTGTGTGTGTATATATATATATATATATATATATATATATATATAACATTTTTAAGTTAAAAAAATAAATAAAGTAAAATAAAAGAATAATTCTATTAAGCCTCATCCAGAAACAAAATCCAATAGTGGCTACATACAGTTGCTTGAGCCACCTAAAAATAAATATTCCTTCTGCATCTTAACTAAATTTTAGAGGACATCTTTGATAGGAACACTGGAATAGAATGATAGTCATTGCTGTAGTTCAAATATGTATCATTGCAAACTTACCACCTTTATTCAATATTAGCCTTTTAAAGTTTAAATTCCGTATGAGAAAGTATACATTGTATTAATGAATTTAGTATTATCTTTAAAAGTTTCATAACAATTTAATTCTGCTGACTTCAGTTGCTTAAAATTTTTAAGAAAAAAAAATGATTTTGAGTCTAAATTTTATTGCATTTTCCCCCCAGCTTTATGGAGGTATAATTGACAAATAAAAATTGCATAGGGGCGTCTGGGTGGCTCAGTCAGTTAAGCATGCAATTTCAGTTCAGGTCATGATCTCACAGTTCATGGGTCCGAGCCCACATTGGACTCTGTGCTGACAGCTTGGAGCCTAGAGCCTGGTTCAGATTCTGTGTCTACCTCTCTCTCTGCCCCTCCCTCGCTCACACTCCATCTCTCTCTCTGTCTCTCTCTCTCTCTCAAAAATAAGTAAACATTTAAAAATTTTTCATTGTATATGTTTTTAGTATATATGGTGCTTTGATACATATATACATTATGAAATGATTACCATAGTCAAGCCAACATATCCATCATTTTACATGGTTATCTTTTTTTCCATTGTGATGAATACATATAAGATTTATTTTATTAGCAAGTTTCAAGTGTACAATGTAATAGTATTAACTATAATCATCATGCTATATATTAGATCTTCAGAACTTATCCTGCATAACTGAAACTTTCTACTCTTTGACCAACATCCCCCCCATTTCCCCCACCCTGAAACCCTGGCAACCACCATTCTACTCCCCACTTTAATGATTTTGGCTTCTTTAGATTCCGTATATAAGTGAGATCGTGCAAATTTGTCTTTCTGTGCCTGCCTTATGTCATGCAGCGTGATGTCCTCCAGATTCATCCATGTTTTCTCAAATGACCTGATTTCCTTCCTTTTTTAAGGTTGATCTATTCATTATGTATGTGTGTGGATATAGATAGAGATAGAGATAGAGATAGAGATAGAGATAGAGATAGAGATAGAGATAGATATATAGTTAGGGACACTGACTCCCCACATGGTTGAAAATCCACATCTAACTTTTGGCTTCCCCAAATCATAGCTACTAATAGCCTACTATTGACCAGAAGCCTTACTGTTATCAGTTGACTAACACATATTTTGCATATGTATTATATACTGTATTCTTATAATAAAATAAGCTAGACAAAAGAAAATATTAAGAAAATCGTAAGGAAAATACATTTACAGTACTGCCCTGTATTTGTTGAAAAAATCTGCGTAGAAGTGGGCCTGCACAGTTCAAACTGATATGGTTCAAGACTCAACTGTACTATATATATATATGTATGTATACACACACACATACACACACACTACATTTTCTTTAGCATTCATCCATTTACAGACACTTAGGTTAAATCCATATTTTGGTTATTGTGAGTCACTTCTTTATTTTTCAAATCAGTTTATTAAAGGAATAAAATATTTTCACTTTTGTGCTAAATATTTTATAAAGGCAAGAATTGGGGAAAGCGTACATTTCTTTCTTTAAGATGCTGATATCTGCCAGATCCCAGACCAACACAAAAATGTTTTCCATTATCTGTGCATTAAGAATAAACCTGGTTTTTGACTAACAAAAATATTAGCCACTTTTTCTTTTTCCTTCTTAAGTCTCATTGCATATTCAGCTGGCCCTGGAGCATATATTTTTAATATGATACCCATCTATGAGAAACTTAAATTGATTTACACTAAAACAAAATTCTCCCAATTCACATAAGAGGCAATTTAAGGAATCATTTCACAACATCTTTCAACTGTTTCAAATGGGTTTATCGTAATGATTTAGTTGAATGACTTCTCCAGCGCCATAGTGGAAGTGTAAATGAAAAGTACGACGTGTAAAGCTCTTATTTCAGTATTCATTCCACAACTTCGGCATTTCCAAACTAGTACTTGGAACAGTTTATAATGTTAAGTATTTTAAGTTTTAGTACCTCAAAATAAACTCATTTGTTGAATGATTTAACGTTTAAAATCTCCTAAAATATAATGTTCAAAGTTCCCTTGCTTTCTTATTTGAAGTCACAGTAACTTCAGCTTCCTGCAGTGCAGGGTCCGCCTGGATAATATTTGAGAATAGAAAGAAAACTACAAGTTACCTCCTTTAATGTTTATTTACTCTCTGGGATGTTCAACAAACTGCATAGTCTTTATTAAGTAAAGTAACTTGGCATTGAAAAGCAAGTCTTGAGTTTCTGGGAGAAATGTTGGAGCTGCCATTGACTACACTAATTCTACATCCTTTGAGGTATAAATGATTGTTTTCAGAAAGTTGTGTCAGATAGCTACAATGGAAAATAGCATTGACATGCTACACCCATTCTAGATAAAACCCTGCTTCACAGTGTCGGAGAACTGTTTGCCAATTTTGTTGTTTGTTTGCAGAGCTAACATGTTAAAAGGCCCCTTTTAAAATTTTTTCTTAGGATGCTGGAAACCTAAAATTTTCATTTGAACTATATCGAGATTTATTTGGTGTGAATGATAGAAGATGCAGTGTATTGCGTAGTACAATCGTAGTAGTTTTCTTCAATAATAGTAACAAAGATAACAGTAAGCAGGGCTGTATTCCTAATCCCAAAGAAGCTGAAGACCTTAAGTTTACATGCTTTGTGGAAATTTCTTAATAAGAGAGTCCTCCCTTTACCCCCTACCAATACACCTGAGGAGTCTTTTCTGGATAAATTAATTCACCCACACCAGTTATCAAATCTAAACAACAAACAAGTAGGTTGTCACAGGTTATTTACCAAACCATACACAAGTTTATCATTCTTTTCCTGTCTTTTCCTTCACCTTTTTCTCATCTCCACCCCCACCCCCTCAATTTTTAAGGTTTCTTTTTAACATAAGAAGCAATCATTCCAAGTACTGATTCCAAAATCAGTACTTTGGAACTGGAATAGTCTTCACTACTTTATGTAAATATCTTCATTTTTAGGTTTAAAATTAGAGTACAGTTAATCCTTGAACAACACAAGTTTGAACTGATTGGGTCCACTTATATGTGGATTTTTCCCCATAAATACAGTACACTACTGTAAATGTAATTTTCTCTTCCTCGTGATTCTTGTAATAACATTTTCTTTTCTCTAGCTAACTTTATTGTAAGAATACAGTATGTAATATATATAACATACAAAATATGTGTTAACTATTTATGTTATTGTAAGGCTTCTGGTCAATAGTAGGCTATTAGTAATTAAGTTTTGGAGGAGTCAGAAGTTATACATGGGTTTTGTACATGGGGGTTGGCACTTCTAACCCCATAGTTCAAGGGTCAACTGTGCTTCTTTTTGGTTCTTTCTGGCTTGTGATAAAATAATTTTGTTTCATATTCAGGATTTCTAGTAGTAAATTTTAAAAGATTAGTCATTTTATTTAATCACATATTATGATTTGTTTAACATTAAATTGCCAAGTGTTTCTATTCTCTTAATATTACCTCTTCTCTGATTTTGTTGATACAGATTTAATATAATATCTTTATTTTATTTTATTTTTTTAAGTAAACTCTACACCCAACATGGGGCTTGAACTCATGATCCCCACGATCAAGAGTCTACATGCTCTACTGACTGAGCCAGCCAGGCACCCCTTAATATAGTATCTTTTAAAAGTTTGCTTTCCTACTTATAGCATCCTGAATGATTGGCTATCTTTAAAATGTCGCCTCTCTTCCTAGTACACACTAAAATCCACTGAGTGTTTTTTAATTGCACATAACACTAAAGAAAAACCTTGTCTACTGCTTTTAAAAACAAACTGTGAATGTGAAAATGTCTTCTGATGTGACTGCTTTGTAAGCTCAGTAAAACACTTTTCATCCAGAAGAAGACCTGGCCTAAGTGCTTGCCAGACAAAAAGTATGCAGCAGCAAATGATCTTTTTGTTACCTCAGTCTGACAACATAATATATAAAATCACAAATTGTTTGGGTTGCTGAGATTTCATTTTACTAATTAAAGGAATACTCTATTTTAGAAATGTTAAGCCAACACTGGTATTTAGAAAAAGCTGGAGAAGTAGAGCAATAAACTGAAATAAATTGGAGAAGATACTAATTTAAAAAAACAAACTGGAATCAAGTCTTTTTCTTAAAGAACAAATGAGACTCCTAAGAAACTGAAGGAACTTTTCGAAAAGCAAGATTAAAAGAGTTATACTCAGATGACAAGAAACAATGAAGTAAAATCATCCACTTTAATAATGGCTACAATGACCTTAAATCTTAAAAAGTCACTAAATATAAATGACCACTGGTTTCATTTGAACTTAAACAAGACCTATGCAGGTTTGGTAGAATTATAATTTATGATTGTATAATATTAAGACTTCTTCAAATCTTTGTATTTGTCAATTTGTGACTTTAGAACATACACAGAGTTTTCTAGGTATTATTAAATATTTTTAAAAAATCTAAACCATACAGTGGATGTATTACATGTTTTTTAATGTTGACTTTTAAATGTCAGAATGAATGTAATACCAGAATAAGCCACAGGGTGGGAGTGAAAGGCAAGAACTTAGCTTCAGAAAGTAGCTTAAATACATCATTGCACTATCTGTAAAATGCTTGTTAAATGCTAAGGTGCTGTAGCCTGGTTTTCTTTCTTCCTCTCTACACAGCTGCATTCCTCAGCAAAGAATCTATAAGAAAATACAAAGACATTAACTTAAACCTATAGACCAATAATGGAAAAGAAGTAAATACACACACATACACAGATTTTTTTTTTTCCTTGTTTCTGGTCATATCAGGTGCTTCTTAAATTGTCAGTACTGGAAATAGTAATTACAGAAGTTACCTGAAATACTTCTCGTCTCCATCCTATTCTTCTGCCTCAGTTTTCCTTTTTCCCTGATGATTCTTATTTAAAGAAAAGAAAGATATGTATCTGTAAGCTACGTACATATATGTTTCAATGACGGAGGTGAATTTTCCATTGTATTTTCTGTTAACCTATTCTCATTTGAGTTTAGAAGCAATTTAAATTGGTGATTATTTTGTATCTTTAAGGTAAGAAGACAAGAGGTTTCTTCTCCTAGAAAAGAAACTTCACCAAGGAGTCTTGGCATTCCTTTATTCCATGAAAGGTATTAATATTTCAATCGACCAAGTATTATGGCCATATTATGTTATATGGACAGATCTTAACGTAAACATTATCGAAATGAGGAACATTTCATTTTCTTCTATTTAAGATGTTTACTGAGAACAAAATTCCATGTATTGAAATTTCTAATGTGAGAATGAGACAGCCAGCAAAGGTGTGATTTATAAATAAGTAGATATGCTAGTCTGTGCTACATCTATGTATTAGAACTTTTAACTTGCTGCTTACTTTGTGCCTTTGTGCCTGGCTCTCCAAACATTAGAGTAGTTCTCTGGGACATTTTCTAGGATTTTAAAATAATTTTTTTTAACTTTAACCTTTCAGTAATTATTTTGTGGTACATAAAATGGTGCTATGTAAATTTAATGACAATAGAAAATATTTAAAGATAAAGCTTCATATTTTAAAATATTCATTTCTAGGGCTTATATAGAGAAGACTTTCCAGGATCTAAAAGAAGAATTTCACAGAATATGCATGCTAGCAAAAGCACAAAAAGACCACTTAAGCAAACTTAATGTACCAGCCACTGCAACTGGTAAGGTTTGATTTAACACACAGTACTATTAACTTGATTGATTTAAATGTATTTCTTTTTGATCGTAAAAATATTTCTAAATGCTTGTTAAGTGCTAAGGATCTGCAATTTGCGCCTCCTACCACTTATAATGGGTAAGTGCTGTTAAAGTTCTGTACTGTATTACATTATCTAATGATTGGCTTTTTTCTCTCTTTATTGTGTGTGGGGCTATGTAGAGTGACTTGAGTGATGTAATTACTAATCATCTTAATGAGAAGTCCCACCTTGCAAAGGGTACAAAATAAATATAGGAAATATCTCTCAAAGTTTTCAGTTGCTATTTGGGGGGGTTAATTAAACATTAACTCATGTATTAGTAAGCAGCCTTGAAGCTGCACTACCATATATAAGCTAAGTAAAATTAGAACATCAGGTTTGTTTTTAACTTCTGCTTGAAAGTTCATTGGACACTATGGATTTTTATAATTTGGTTCAAGAAATAAACATTTCACATTTCGTGAGGCTAGCCTGTTGGAGATACAAAGTACAAATTTAGTATAAAATATGACTTAAAAGGAACATCTGTTTTTACACATGTGTTGCCGTGTGTTTTTTAAAGCCTGTACCCTTTCCTAAAACCCCAGACCAGGGTTTGCTTCAGCCGTTGCATATGAATAGCAAAACACCAGAGATTGAATCTGGCTACCAAGCACTTCCATAACAAAAGGAAGGTAAACTGATCATTTAAAATGATAAATTCTCCTTTACCCTTGTGATTTGAGATATTCTGCATATGGTTCCCTAGAGATGTGATTTACAGTTTTCACTCTGAAAGATGTTGCGGCAGTGCTAATGCCCCTTTAATTAAAGATCACTTTCCATCTCTTCCATCTCTTATATCTAGACTATTTAAAAATCATTTTATAGTGTAAATTCACTTTTTGCATACTACTCCTGTTTTATCTTCAGAAAAGGTACACAATATGGTGGAGAAACAAAACAGTCTTTGTAGACAGACATAATTTATTTCTTCCCCTTTTCCCCCTCCAGCTACCCAGAAAGAATGCTAATTCTTTCACCTGAATTTTTGTCATTTTCATGAGAAATTGATCTTTTGTGTAGGCTAAAGACACTAAGTACCTCTGAAGTAAAAGAATTATTTTTATTTAAAATCTACTAGCTAAAGAGATGTAGTACATAGAACTCATAAACATGATTTTTTTTTAACATCAGCATCTTATCAAAACATTGTAATGGTGATATATTCATCGTTATACAGAGAACCTACCCCATTATCAGTGGCTTAATACTTTGACCATTTTTAAATTGTGCAGGTCTAAATCTGAGTATGTATCTGTCAACTAGGACACTGAGTGTTTAGCTTCATTTTCTTCCCCACTAAAACCGCTTCCTAATGTTATTCTTATGTTTTATAGTAAATGTGTCACAAATAATAAGTACAGCATATTCTTGAAATGTTTTAGATCTGTTGTGCCATAGACTGCAGTGAAGTTTTGCTGGGTCTAGACAAAACTCAAAATATTAAATATTATTCTGGTAGTAGTAGATCAAAAAGGGAAAGAAAGAAAAATGTTTTGGGAAAAGATGCCTGTTCAGGCCTTTTAAGGATGAACATTACATTGAATAAAAATATAAGGAAAATATTTTAAATGTGGTTTGTATAATACATCTGGAAAGAGCGTATTTAGCAGTATTGTCCCCATGTTATTTTTTTTGTTAAAATTTGACTTTTACCTTTAGATAAACATATAATTCATGAAAAATTGCTGAGTTAGTAGAATTGTACATTTCCTTTTTCTTTTTTCTTCTCATCCACTTATGGCAGTAGCCTTGAGAAGGGATAAAGATAAAATGTATGTTTAAGCAAATGTGGCTTCATAAAAAGTGCTATTTGGTCCATAAAGGAAAGTCCTATTTCAGGGAAGATGAAGAGAGTAGAATATAGGATCGCAACTTACAAACAACCATCAGATCTTTTTCTTTTGTCAATATACGAGGTAATTAGACTAAGAAGTAATCTAAATGGACAGCCTGTACTTAAAATTTAGAAACCTAAAAATGTTTCTCATTGTGTTTTTTGTGTCCTTGCAAAAATAAGTGTTCTGAAAATAAACAAAATAGAAAGGTAATTTGCTCCACCTGATCATGTTTCTCAGTATAGTGTCAGGATCACAAGTGCTTTTATGCACCTCATTTAAATCTTTTTTTTTTTTTAATGTTTATTTATTTTGGGGAGACAGACAGGGTTGGGGGAGGGGCAGAGAGACAGGGAGACACAGAATCTGAAGCAGGCTCCAGGCTCTGAGCTGTCCGCACACAGCCTGATGCAGGGTTCAAACCCACGAAGCACAGGATCATGACCTGGGCTGAAGTTGGACGCTCAATTGATTGAGTCACCCAGGCACCCCAAATCTTTTTTTTTTTTTTGATAGTAACTCATCGCTTGAACAGATTAATTCCAAAAATTATTTGAATGTGGCTGAGGTATGCCTGCTAGCTATAAAAAAGAAAATATTTGCTTTATTATAGCTGTTTTGAGTTTCCCAGGTTTTGTTTACAAGGGAGATAGGTCATCTATTGGAAAAGAAAATCATTTCGGGGACTCTTCTCTGTGTGTGTGTGTGTGTGTGTGTGTGTATACATGTGTGTACATACATATACACACACATACAGTATGTTTGTCTTCTGTGTCTTCTATGTGTATGTGTGTATATGTACAGCATACAGTATGTTTAATTTAACATAATGGTTCAGAGCACAGGATCTAGAATTAGGTTGCCTGGGTTCCAATGCCAGATGTACCACTCATTCATTAGCTGTGTAGCCTTGGAAGTAACTGCTCCATGTCTCAGTTTCTTCGCATGTAAAGTGGGGATAATCTAATGCCTACCACATGATTATTTTGAGTATGAAATGAATTAAGACACATAAAATGATTATAGTAGTGCATGACACATAGAAGTGCTATTGATGTTAATAGTTGTCATTAGCAGCAGCAGCAGATTCTTCATCATTCTCCCTGTTCTCCTTGTGAAGATCATTTTGATAAGCATTTCCTCCTCAGGTGTTATAAAATGTAGTTACCTCAGCAATTGATTTTCCTGATTTGTTACCTGCAGTTAGTAAATGTAATCTGCAAAGAAAGTACCGTTGCCTAGAATTCCTGCTACTGTTAAGTCTACTATCAGGAAAAACGACTACTTGAGAGTTAAAGGACTTTGAGAAACCTGCAAGGACAAAGAAATTCTACCAGACAATTGAGCTCGGTCTTTGTTACTGTACTACTTCTAGTCACAGACAGATTATCTAGTGAATGTGGATTATTACACTGGGCTGTCTTGTGAACAGAATACAAATGCATTCAGAATACATTTATTGAGGGCATACTATGTGTCAGGCACTGGGCAGGGTACTGGGGTTAAGTGGGAAACAAAGCATGGTTTAAGACCTTAAAAAATGTACGTCATTGGGAGAAAGAACAAATACAGTGCAACATGTGTAAGCCTCGGGACACCTGTGAGTCATGCCTAACCCGGTCTTGGGGAGCTAGATAGAACTATCCAGAGAAATTAAGTCTACATTAAGGAATGAAGGACAAGTAAGACTTTGGTAAAGAGTACCTGGTGAGGACATTTCAGGCAGCCTGCACAGCTTGTGCAAAGGCCCAAAGACAGGAGAGCCTGGCTGTTTTGGAGAACTGTGCAAAGTCCATTATAGCTGGAATAAGAAGTGCAACAGTTGGGAAAGATGAGAGTATGGACAGGTGACCAGGGACCAGTCATGAACAGTTTTATATGACTTTTCTGAGGGATGAGGCTTTGGAGAGCCATGAAAAGGTTCTATGAGGAAGGTAACATGATCAGATTTGTGCTTTAGAAAAGAAATAGGGAGCAATGTAGAGAATGGATTGGCTATGAGCTAAGTTTAAAGGGCAGAGAAGCAGTTCAAAGGCTGTTGTAATAATCCAACAAGATAAGGTGGTGTGTACTAAAGAGAGGCAAACTTGAGGTAAGTTGTAAACTTGAGGATTTGGTTGCAATATACTGCAGTTGTGTCCAAACAGAAAATACCTTGTGTTGGAATGTGCTGTGGCAAAAGATAGGAAGGTGTCATGAGACTGCAAGGACCAGAAGGAAAGGAACTGACGTTTGTTAAGTGCCTACTAACTTTGACAGACACTACACAAGGTGTTCTGTGTACCCCGTCTGCTTAAATCGGCATCCTTGGGCAAGTCTCCTTTTGTGAAGATAAAACTTCTCTGATGACTACCTTTTTAAAGTGCTGATTTTTTTTTTAATCTCTACCTTCTGTCCGCTTAATGAAAATCACACATTACCAATCTCCAACCTACTGTCTTCTTAGGTAAGATTGTGGAGCATAATTTAGTGTTTTCTAATGTCTCAGGATTATCAGCATAGAGAATGCTTTGATCATTGTGTTTTTGCATTGAGAAATGTAGCCCTTATTGGCCCTACACCAGACTGTAGTGTTTTGTGAGTTCTTATATCTGCTATTTTGTTTTTCTCGTCTCCTCTCATGCTTTCAGCTCTTGTTGATATCTATATCTGTCTTCAGCAACTCCTATCCCTACCTTTTAATTTGCTGCTTCTAACCAGCTCTGAGCTAAGGGAAATATCATCAAGCTTGTTAGAATAAATCTAAAATGAGAGTAAGAGCAAAATACATATATCTGTGGGCCTTTTGGCTCTAATTCTGACTCCTCAGAAGCTCTGTTTACTTACTTTCTAGCTTTTGTCTGTGTCCTAGAGAGCTGAATTTGTTCTGGAGCTGAATTTGTTGGATGAGCAGCTTCCAGATAAATGAGCTGCAGAGGCCATGGTATCTACCTGATATCCACCTGCTATCTTCATAGGCCTTTTATATATATATGTGTGTGTGTGTGTGTGTGTATACACATGTTATATATATATATATATATATATATATATATATATATATATATATACGGGAGAATTATATATTCATATACAGTTTTCTGAACATGCATCCCAAAATTTCATCCTTCTTTTGCCTTTACTGTCTTCTTTCTCTCCAACCCCCACCACTACCACTCCCTCACATGAATTATTGGGAATACCCAAGGGCTAGACTGATTGCTGATATATTTTGTGACACAGTGATATTAGGGCTAATAAATGGCCAAATTCATGTAGATTCTTAACCTGTATAGTGTTATATATGCCTAGTAAGGAATTTTCTTTTTAACAACTTATTTGTCTAAGCAAGCTCACAGTTGTAGCTTCCATTACTGACAAAATGTTTAAATGTATACACTACAAGCAAATGTTTTTTAAGCATAGAGCAGTGTAACTGTGAACAAGATGCAAAGCTTACAGCAAAAGACCTAGGAAAAGACAAAGTAGTTTCACTGCAACTAATAAGCTACGTTCCAGTTCACCCACTGGAGACTGCTAATATTCCATGGAAAGTGGTAGCAAAGGTAAAAAGTACCAGTTGTCTTCAGTTGCTATAAAAAGGAATTGTAAAAATAATATTCACCATTTTTAAGAATGATTGGAATGCAACCATTTTCCTTTTGTGTTCTTTTCCCTGCAGAAACACAGTGCTCTCTTCCTGTACAGTGTACGGATACAACAGATAAACAAGAAGAGCTGTTTAAGCCTCAGGCTAAAGATGATGTAAATAGAGGTGCACCATGCATCACATCTGTCACACCGAGAGGACTGGCCCGAGATGAGGAAGATACCTCTTTCGAATCACTTTCTAAATTCAATGTCAAGTTTCCACCTATGGACAATGACTCTACTTTCTTACATAGCACTCCAGAAAGACCCAACATCCTTGGTCCTGCCACATCTGAGGCAGTGTGCCAGGATAAATTTAATATGGAGTTCAGAGACAACCCGGGAAACTTTGTTAAAACAGAAGAAACTTTATTTGAAATTCAGGGAATTGACCCCATAGCATCAGCTATACAAAACCTTAAAACAACTGACAAAACAAAACCCTCCAATCTTGTAAACACTTGTATCAGGACAACTCTGGATAGAGCTACGTGTTTACCACCTGGAAACCATAATGCATTATATGTAAATACATTACCACTTCAGGAACCATCCGATGCACCTTTTCCTTCACTTGATTCCCCGGGAAAAGCTATCCGAGGACCACAGCAGGTAACTGTTTTGCATTAAAAAATATATTATGCATGAACACATATTTTACTATACATGCACAGATATGCATCTCTTTTAGGTTATCAGATAATTCCTTTTAAACTAATGACTGGTTAAAGTTAAGACTTAAAAAAAAATCCAAGTCCTATAATAAATGACATGAAATTATAGAAGATACTCGTCTTCTATAGTACAGCTCTATTATAAAGTACCTTAAAATTTAGGGAACATTTTAAAAAAATACATGTCAGCCTAATCCATAGCTAGTATGTGTCACTTTCTTAGTCCCTTATTCAAAGCTTTTTACTCAGCATCAGTGTTACAATAGCATTCTTTGTTAAATTTCATACTGGGAAACAAATGGCATTTTTTAAATTAAAAAGTTTGTGTATATCATACTCATCTTTAAAAGAATGCTTTTCATAAGTAAATAATTGCATTGCATATTTTTATATATGAAAATAAGTGAACTGTCTTTCGTCTAATACTCTGTTACATTCTCAGTTATACAGTACGCAGATCTGTAGGGTTTGGTTTCTAATCTGGCAATGAATATGCAGCCTAATACATTTTTTAAATGGCCTCTGCATATGTATGATTTTAATCAAACACTTCGATATTTTTAAAGCTTGCAGCCCCCCAGTCCACTACTACCCTCCCATTTATTCAGGTTCTATCAGAGAATGGTGCTTTTATTTAAAAAAAAAAAAAAATTAATGCCTGAAGGCAAATGAAAAATATATCATTGTTACAATAAGCAAAAGCTTGTGAAAATACTGACTGGTGTAAATATCTATATAATTTGCAAACATTTGTTTAATTTCTTTTTGCCTTGAGATACTTATTTTTAAAAAATCCAACACCTTGATGGTTACCTTTGGCTTTATAAGTGCTGTATAGGTTACAGACTTACATCAGCATACAAAGGAGGCAGTAGTCAAGCTGTGGCATATTTTAGTAGTGGGGGAAAACTAGGCATCTCTGACAATCAGCTTTAATTATAAACTCACTTATGTTCTACATTGTGCCTTATTTCACATCATAGTCTCAGTTATAGTTACTACTAAATGAAGCAAATTAAACAATTTCATTTATTACAAGTAGAATTCCTGTGGAGCTGTGAAGTGCATCAGTTCTAATGCTTGTTACTTTTTTCTCCATTATATCTCCTGCTTGTTCTTTTACTAGTTAGTCTGTGTGCATTCATGTTTCAGTAGATGGCACCCTGCATTGTGCATTTGCTTTCTATGCTACAGCAAGGGAAACAGCTGGTATGTGATTACAACTTGATGGAAAAGTATTCAGCTTAAAAAATGCAGGAGAATTGGTGTTGAGCTGTCACAAGACATGGGGCATAAGGTTAGATAATTGATATTTTGGCAGAAAAGGCAAAGAAATTAGTTTGTTTGAAGGCCACGTTGCAGTTTAGGATTGAAAGAATATTTCTTAATTTTTAAAAACATTTTACTGTTTGATTTGTATTAATAAAGCTAGTATGATAAATACAAAATTCTTGAATTGTTGGTAATGACAAAGAGAAGTGAAAATTTGGGGTTTCATGTTTCCGATTTTTATGCTGTATCGATTACCGCTACTTAACACCTTTTTCAACATTCAGCTATCATAACAAAGCCTCAAATTAAAATCTATCTGCTGATTTTTGCTCTGTGTGATTTTATTTTCTTCATAGTTTTGCTGAGTCAGTGAGTGGGGTCCCAACTGAATTCTCTGAAAAGATCCAATCTGAACTAATAACTCCTAATAGAGAAGGATAAGGATGGACTTTGAAGATAAACTGGCAGTAGAAGATTGGCTCACCAAATTTAGAAGCTAAATTGCTTCTAAATCTATTTCTTACTGTTTTATAGATCTTAATAAGAATCATCTTTATTTATAAATAATCTTTTCTTTATATCCATATCAGTTTCCCATTAAAGAGATGCATATTAATCACTTGTACTTTTTGTTTAAACTGCAAACAGTAAAATTTAGATCTGGCTGACTCTAACTTATTTTGGCTTATATACTCACATTTATTACCACTGCTCTTGAATCATACCTTTTCTGAAGAAAATTATCTTACCCCAGATTTTAAAATAAACATGTTAAATATTACTATTTTTTGTGATAAAATTGTCACTTCTCTAAAAAGCAATTGAGTCAATGTTATCATAAACCCTCTGTTCTGATATTTGAACGTATCTCAGTCTAGACAGACTTTGTATATTTACACCAACTGTACGCAGCTGTCCAGTAAAATGTTTATAAGACAGTGACGTCGTGAAACTTAAATGCTTCAATTAGTAATACACTGTTTATTGTAAATGATTGGTTAACTAGAATGAAAGAGATTGGTGAAGGGAATGAAAACTTAACACTGTATCAGGTGTTGGACTAATAAAAACATATTAGTAATAAGAGCCCAAAAAGGTCTCTTTAAATTGACTTAAGTGATTTTCCTCAAAGTATCAGAAATTAACTGTGTCAAGGTAATTTACCTATGTCAAGGTATACCAGAAAGCAAATTTTAAAAATAATTTGGTATGTAGTTCAGGAAAAGAAGATAGTCCAATCAAAAAATATTTATTGAGCACCTACTATTGAACTAAATGCTTTTTCTGCCCTGTTAGATATTTTTTTAGAAAGAATAAATGCAGTATTTTCACGTATTTATGTGCTGCTTATAATGAAGGTAGTTCTGTTGAATTGTGATTTTCCATAATTATTTAATTGGGCAACTGTTGACACTATTCAGTCACAAGAAAGGGGAAAGAAGGCAGAACTACGCACTATATAGCAGGAGCAAAATAAGCCAAAAGAATGCATCCCATGTTAGATTTGGTTGAATGATTAAATATTTGAGGTTTCAAAAAAACAACTGATCAGTGGAATTTGTTTAGTACTTAAAAAATTTCGTTTCGAAAACCAGAGCAACTTATTCTTATGTGTTTTATTCATTGTATATTTCCTTATAAATAGTGAAATTTAAACTGCTCTTGATCAAACTGCATGTGTACACACATCATGTCTAGTGCACTTTGTATTAATCACAGCCCTATAACTTAAGGTTTCTGTTGTAAGACAGAAAAGATAGAATTCAATTTTTAAAAAGTCTTAATGATTGACTGTTGTGCCAAAACTACTGCTGTTATGATAACGAGTATTAAAATTTGCTGGTGGTAAAACTGGAAAAATTTTAAATATGTGAAGATAAAGTGCATGTATGTATTTTAAGTGACTTAATCAAAGTTTAGTTGGGCCCTTAATGAAAGGAAAATTGAGTTAGGTCTTCATGCTAACTCTGTAGAAAGGTAATTTGCTTTCATAAAGGAATTTTGTACTTATGCACAAAACCCACTCAAAAAATTTGAATTTGAAATTTATTCTAAGTTGATTTTACCTACAAATAACAGAAGATATTTTTGTTTGTTTCCCATAGCCCGTTTGGAAGCCCTTTCCTAATCAAGACAGTGATATATCATCGGTACTAAGTGGCACAGGCTCAGAACTGCATATACCTCGAGTATGTGAATTCTGTCAAGCAGTTTTCCCACCATCCATTACATCCAGGGGGGATTTCCTCCGGCATCTTAATTCACACTTTAATGGGGAGACTTAAGATGCATTTGAAAACAGCTCCGTGTAATGATTCTATGTGATCATCAGGTTCTATGTGATGATCTTGGGTTTGTAATACTATAAATACTTGATTGAAAACTTAGTTCAAGATCGTTCATTGAAAAATAGCTATGTCACAGCTATTTGAATTTTTTCCTAAACTTATATTGTAACTTTCTTTTATTAACTTTTATGGATCATTCTGTATAAAACTGTAATTCATTGCATTCATGTTTACAGTGTTTATTACCTTAATTTATGTTTGTTTCAAATGTCTAAGCTTATTGCTTGGATTTCTAGTTAAATTTATTAAATTTGGTGATGTCAAATGTTTATAGGATGTTTCACTTAAAAATTAGATTATTTATGCTATCGCTGATTTTTTTTTTAATAAACCTGTAATACAGAACAGCAGACAACATAAATGTCTAAATAAATACCAAAACCTAAGATTTGTTACCCAGTGATAAAATCACTGGTAGGATTATTCAAACACTTCAGATTGTTTTTTCTTTTAATAATATACATGGTTTTAAATTTTACTATGTGTATAGCTACGTGATGAAATGAGTTAAATATTTAAAGTTACTTATGTCATGATCATTAAATATGTTCTCTGTTCCTGAGTTAAAAAAAAAAAGGAATAAATCACATTTGGGGGAAGTTTAAAACATTCATGTTTTCTAATGATAGAAGGGTGATATCAGATCTGGTGACATTTAATTACAAGTAGTCGATCACTTTGAATTTAAAAATTATTTTCAAAGTAAACTTGCTAAAGAAACGTATTTGTATTTATTGGGAGCAAATCTAAAACCCTGTAGGAACTATCCACATTTATTGATTTGTATTAGAAATGTTTACATTGTTGTTGAGAAATTTGTTATTCATTGTCAGCAGCCTGACTGATGGCCACTGGAAGACATTTGCGAGAAAGGCTACCAAATCAGAATGCTGCAAAATTTTGTTTAAAATGAGATTTCCCTTTCATTTTTCTTCCCTATGCTGCTTGTTTTTTAGGTTTCCCTTTGCCCTCCAATTTTTAAAATGAGGCATGGCTTCCGTTTTATAAAGTGAACACTGATTTGCAACTCTCAAAACAGAAATTTAAGCCTTCTTTGGAGGAAGTGTTTTTAAAAATTGGAAGGTTTTAGGATGGGGGAATTTGAGAGGCCTCTGTGCTGCAGTGAGGAGCCTTAACTGGTGGAAGCATGAGAATGGTGCCTCGACTGCTCAGGGTGCCAAGCACGTCAGGTTGACATCTTCCTCACCAAGGTGACATAGCGATTATTAGGTATTCACTGTGAAGGTTTCTGAGACGTGTACATCTTTCCTCCACTGCCACTGGGGCTGAATGGAAATACCTAGACAATTACCCATGTCTCCTCCCTACCTCCCACCCACCCAGCCTCCCCTCTCACTCACTTCTCTCTCTCTCTCTCCCTGTCTCTCTCTCTCTCTCTCTCACACACACACACGCGCGCGCACGCACACACGCACACACGCACACACACAATTAAAAATAAAAACTTCTCAGCCTGTACCAGCCAGAATATACCACTGTACCTATCTCGTAAACGGGGTTTCTTTTTCCTTCTTTTCTAGAACAGAAAGAGCCCCTCTCACACAGTTGACATCTACTAGCCTGCTGACAGCCAAAGGAAATTATAGCCCACAAAGTGACTCGAATTAAAGTGTTATCACAGACTCTTCCCCAGTCCTCCCTTTTCCCACCTCCACCACCGTTAGTAAGAGCGGGAAACTCTCCTTTGCTTTTGGGTTCCAGGGGTCCAACTTCCGAGGGACAAAGGCCCTCTTGGGCCACAGGAAATGCAGCCTGGGGAGCAAGCTCCAGCCCCGCGCCGCAGAGGTGGCGCTGACTGCAGCTTTCAAGGTGGAATGGGCACCCGCCAGGTCTCTCCCTCTGTCTCTTATTACGGAGTCGTGCAGGGGCCGCATCTTGGCATCTGCTAAGCGTGGCCGGGTAAGAACAGCTCCCAGGTAAAAAAGCTGCACACGCGAAACGCTGAGTCTGAAAAAACCACCCCCGCCGAGACGAGGCAGTTGTGAGCGGGATGCCTGAGAAGTGGGAGGTGAATGTCCTCGGGAGGGCCCCCCCCCCCCCCCCCCGGTGCAGCTTTCCCCGGAGGCTGAGGCTGCTGCCAGCGGGGACATCTGCTTTCTTACACTCCAGCCTGGCTCACCCCGCCCCCTCAGCCCGGGTTGCGTGGTTATTTTACCAACACGGAGGGAGGGAGAGCTCGAGGAGGTAGAAAAGGGGTGGATGGGAGCTCAGGAGATGTTCTTCCCACTCCCCCACGTCCCCTCCTTTTTTTTCACATCTTTTAACCTTCAAGGTAAAGACTTTATAAATATGAAACGGATAAACGCGTCCGCTGGCTCCCAGGCCCGCCTTCTGCTCGCGGGGCTCTCGGGTGCGGGGCCTTGTCCTCTCCATCCTGCATCCTCCCCGGAGCCGGGCCGGTTTGGGCGGTTGGGCCGGGCGCAGGGGCCGGCCTGGTGCGCTCCGCCTGTGGCGCCTTCTCTCCCGGGCTGCTGCCTCGACAGCTGCTTGTAGCTACAGTAATTAGACTGTCAGTGCTTGTTAGAGGAGAGCGGGGAGAACACGCTTCTGACAGCAGATTCCGAGACTCCCCAGTTTGTTAATTTCTAAGAGATCTTTAAAGCATTAATTGAGGTCTCCCCAAGTCTCCCCTCCCGTCCCTCTCCCCAACTCCTCCCTTCCCCAAAATATCTTCAGGAGAAGAGAATTCTCTCCCCGTGGAAGCAGTGATTCCCGCAAAGCTGCAGGGCCGCCCGCGACACTCGCACAGACACCCTGTTTTACATATACGCATATATGCGCACACGTATACGCGTGAGGTGAATTCCACGGGGGCCTGGTCCAAATAGGAACCAGGATTGCATTTAAAATAATAATAAATAAATAAATAAATAAATGGGGGTGGGGAGGGAAGCAGAAGTCGGGAAGAAAAGAGAAAAGCAGCAGGCTGATTACGAGGTGTCAAAACTGCCAGGAGCAAGAAGGTGATAGCAATCAGGGGTGAGAAGAGTGCGGCATTCGTGCGGGGCAACTAATTATCCGTCTCATTTGAGAAGAGCAGCATTTGAGGCAGCAGCGTTCGCCTGCTGAACGGTGACAGATTGGCGCGGAGGAGAGGGGAGGTGTTAAAACAATGGAGCCGGGCGCGCGAGCGCTGCTGCATGCTAATCAGCCCTCCCTCCGCCTGCCTGCCGCGCTCCCTCCTTCCTCCCAGCCTCCCTCCTCCGCGCTCCCTCCTCCCGCCTGCGGCGCTCCCTCCTTTCCAGCGGGCCCGCCGCCGCCGCCACCCGCTTCCTGCTCCCTCGCTTTCCCGCGCGTCCTTCCCGCCGCTGGCAAGTGGAACTCAGCCACAACTATCGCGTCCCTCGCGGGCCGGGAGCCCCCTCACAGCCCGCCGCGGGCATCCTCCGCTGGGCCCGGCCGCAAGCTCGCCGAGGGCCAGAGCCACCCGGCGCCAGAGAGCCCAGGACCGGCCCGCGCCCAGCGCCCACCCCTGGGCGCCTCCTGGGGGTGGGGCAAGCGCCCGCGCTCTCGCACCCACCTCTTGGAGAAGAGGCCGAGGAGCCTGCACTCTCCTGCCCGCCTTGCTTTCGGCCGGTGGACTGAACGCGTTGGGCAGCGAGTGGGAACCCAAGCGAATTCATGAAGGGCAAGGGCCAGGAGGGGCAGACAGGAGTGGGAAGAGAGTTGAGATCAGAAAGGCAAAGACGGCCCCGGGACAACCTGCAGATCTGATAACCGGCCCTAGGGCAGCCGCCACCCCCAAAGGCCTCCGGCGGCCCGCAGCCTGCCCCGGGGCAGCCGCGCAGCGAGCGAGGTCACACCCTAGCGAAGGCTCCTTCATTGTGCCCCGCAGACCTCCCCCCCCCCCCCGCCCCAGCACCTTCCACACCCCACCAAGCCAAAGCAGCGCTCACGACTTAATAATCAGAGTGAGGAGGACAAATAAAGGACCTTGGCATTAGTTGCGTTTCCAAGGCCTGACCTCCTGACCCCAAGACTAGACCGGATCCCCAGAGACACACCATTACACTGTTGCTGGTGACAGAAAGCCATTAAAAAAACGGCCACCCCACCCTCTGCCGCATAGCCTGGGAGGCAAGAGGGGGCCGGGCATTTCCGGAAGGACAGGTCTCTGCTTGGTTGCTCCTCTCAGTACTCTGACCTGAGTGAACCACCAGAACCAGAGTCCGCTGGAAAAGGTCTATACCTGTTGAGGCAGGCAGGCCTGGGACCTGAGGTTTTACATCAATTTCCTCCTACTTTTTTAGTTTAAAAGCTGATTGTTGAGCTTGAAGCTTTTGCTTAAAATACACTTTTAACCATACCCAACACTTTTATATTTGCATATGTATTAAAACATTGAAACACTGACTGACGTACTCGTGCCTTGAGAGGGTTAACCGAAACATAGCTTCAGAGAACTGGTAGGAATTTGGACTGAATGAAAATGCAATTCCTTCCAACGAGTTCCGTGCTATTTAGCTAAGCAGGTGTCTAAATTAACATCATAAAACTTCCTTCCCCCCAAACATAGATGGAAAAGGAAAGACCCTGAAAGATAATCCAGCCATTATAATTTTTTTTCTGCTGACCTTTACCATTGCATTAATTTACACACAACTGTTCATTTAAAAAAGATCAATTTAAAACGTGAAGGTTTGATAAAGCTGTCATTTATACATAAGAGTTTCATTTATATTAACCTCTCTACCTTTATCTGTTTGTAATGTTTCATAATAAAAGTACAATAGGAAAAAATAAAATAAAAATGACTTGAGTAAATTTTGCGATTTTATACCATCATTGATCTAGTCATATGAAAACCTACACAAACACAGAGTGAATCATTTTTCCTTTTAGAAGATGCCCAGGCATACCAATACAATAGGTGAGTGCAAAATTGTTGGGATCTACTAAAATAATAGAGAATGTTTAAAAGTTTTAAAATTGAGAATTTTTTAAAGGCGTTACATCAATAATTTTGTATATAAATAATGGGGTTTTTTGTTGTTTTTTGTTTGGTTTTGGGGTTTTGGGGTTTTTTGTTTTTTGGTTTGGTTTTGTGTGTGTGTGTGTGTGTGTGTGTGTGTGTGTGTGTGTGTGGTTTCTACTCCTTGGAAAACCACTAAGCAGCACTCTCTGCACTTAATGCGACACAGACTTTTCAGTGCTAAAGTACTATCTGGTATTTGGAAACTCCCTAGCATCTGAATCTATTAAAATATCTCACAGAAAAAAAATTAACCTTACGTTTATTAATGTAAATTTGGAGGTTCAGATGCTTCATCAGCATCAAAATTAATCAATTCATTATCTATTCATCAGTCTTTTCTTCGTTAACCAACTCTATAGAACCAAAACCTCTCTCCCTGAAGTGGTAAACCAATAGAGTTCAAACATACATTTAGTTCAGTTCCGTGTTGCATTATTTATTTCTAGTATCTAATATCTAATCAAATTCTTTACCTTCCAATATCTTGGTTGGGATGACTTTAATGCAATTTCTTCTCAGTCTACAGACTTCACAAATTTGCATGGTTGTTCTAATGGTGTATTTACAGATAAGTTTTTATTTGCACATAAGGACAAAAAGGTGAAGTGAAATTTGGTCCCAACGGAAACCTGTTAGGTTCCCTGAACATATGGCTCATTGGGCTGTTACTTCCTTTTTGAGATCATTTCCAAGATTTTTTAATATATACATCAATTTGACACCAGTTATAAAGAAAATATATTGGCTTTGGAGATGCCTCCACCTGGGGCATATCTCTCCTTAACAAACCATCTAGTCAAGTGGGCCTCTGAATGTACAGGTTTCCAGTGTCCAAGAACAGGGTACAATTTGAAACCAGTCAGAACTGATAGTTAATTTACACTGTCTTTGAAATTAGGTAGTTCTTTGGATTCTTAGAATGCCACAATGATTTGATTAATACAGTTTAGGGGAGACTGCTTATAACCCTTTTTACAGAGGCTGCGCATTTGGGATCTACAGTACCACAATGATTCCTCTCAGTAGATACAAGTGATGTAAGTTTCATTTATTGAAAGTGTGTGGTGCCAGCTTAAGACTTAAGGGGAAAATCACAGCACTTTGAAAAAGATGTAAATGTTCAATTGGTAAAAAAAAAAAAAAAAAAAAAAAAAAAGGGTGGGGGGGACCGTGCTAAAACATGTGCCTATTTCCATTATGCTTAATTTACTATTCAAAACAAGTTTTTCCTAATAAGCTCTATTGTTTCTTTCTGTTTTGTAAAATTTAATATGTGTGAGACAAAAACCAGATTCAGAATGTGAGTGAAGTCTGTTTAGCGAAAGCGTGCTGGAGCTTACGGTACAAGGAGGGCCTCAAATTAAAAGACCTATCACTTTATAACCCTGATACGATGTAAGGAGGTGAGTTCCTTGGGTCTTTTCAAGAATCAGTTACAACTAGATTGCTAACTTCCTCCAGCCTCAGAGCTCTTCATGGGTGAAGAGCACTTCATACTTAAAATGCAGCAAATGCTAGAATATTCACGATAGTGATGCCATGTATATTTAGCAAATAATTTTAGCTTTCTCTTTACTGCAGTCTTCTTTTTGAGGTCTCAATCCCCAAATAGGACTCAACCATAAGTTCTAGAACATGTTATGCCCTTGTCCTGGGTATATAGGGTTAAGTGGCTCACACGTCTCCAGACTTTTTCCACCTGTTTCTGGTATATCTTGATGTTGAACTGGTCTCCCTTGTTTGAAGATCCCCTGGGAATCTGGAATGCCTGGATAACCTGAAGTGTGCCCATGCTTCCTTTGTTGTTTAGAGCTATAGCATGAATAAATTCTTTAAATATCTTACTTATATCTTTTGGAAGCAGTGTACCAAAGATAAGTTACCACTTACTAATTAATTCAAGGAATAATTGTTTTCGAAATAACAAAATCTTAAAGATTGCCTAATCCAACTTTCTTTTTGTTTGGATGAAAAACAAAAACAAAAAACAAACCAAAAAGAAAAATGCAGCTAAAGAGAATGAATGAGTTCTTCAAACCCACTCAAATAGTTAGAACCTAACTCAAGCTCTCCTGTCTTTCAATCCACTATTTTTTCCATTATAATCCTTTACCTCAAAACAGGTATACTTTTTCACTGGCTTTGTACTTGGCTTCATAGAAAGCTTTAATCATTCTATCAGAAGTCTTTTATACACAAAGAGACTAACCATTATATTAAACCACAGGGACAGTGGGGAGCCTGACATTAACCTGACCAGGGGTGGGATGTATTATTTAGGGATTATCCATTAATCACCCCCCTAACACAGGCCTCAGAACATTTCTACTGGGAGGAAGAAGCACCTCCGTGCACTGAGTGTCAAGAATTTCTCTTGCCTTGCTCCAGGCAGCAAGTGTTGGGATGTATTTTTATAGCTTAAGACACAAACTAAGGTAGGAAAAAAGGTTAAAAAGATTTGTACCTCTAAAGCTTGGAGTTAAACCTCACTGTAACACCCACACCACTACACTACCTTTAATCGTCTAAATTCTAAACCAAAGGCTATAGTTTGTATGGTAAAGGGAAAAAAGTGAACCAGAGGCACCTGGGTAGTTCAGTGGGTTAAGTGTCTGACTTCGGCTTAGGTCATGATCTATTGTTTATGGGTTCAAGCCCTGCATCAGGTTCTGCACCGACAGTGCAGAGCCTGTCTGAGATTCTCTCTCTCTCCCTCTCTCTGCCCCTCCCTGACTTGCATGCCTGCTCTCTCTCTCTCTCTCTCTCAAAATAAATAAACTTAAAAAAAAAAGTAAACCAGTATGAACTGGAAGTGAGCATATATATTTTCTAAAACTATCAAACTGGAACTAAAACATTCTCTAAACCAAACAAATGTTCCATTGGTTCAAGAGTTTGCCTTCACTTGTCTCAAGATGGCCCTGAGGCTCTTGAGGAGGTCTTGGCATTATATTATCTTCCCTTACATGTTGGTGAATCAGCTCTGAAAACAGCTCTCATTAGACAAATAGTTTCTCCCTTCGCAGTTGTTAAAGGGGCATCCTGTGTGGGTGTATTCAGACAACTTCAAGCAATTGGCTTAAAAGGAAGGCACGCTCCCTGGGAATCCAAAGTATCAGTGAGGGTGATAAAGCTCCCTTGAAAAAGCTCTCACTAACCAGAACTGAGGGAGAAACTCAAGCAGCAGGCTTCTACCGTTCAGCTTTTGGTTTCACACACACACACACACACACACACACACACACACACACACACACACATTCCAATATGCAAAGACTCACTGTTTAGTTTCTCCTGAGGTTTTACCACTGGCATTCTGAAAGTCTTTTCTTTCAGCATCTGTATGGCCTGGATGAGATCTGTTTTATTGGTTTAGACCACTTGATAAATTTCAAAGCAGATTTTGCTCTTCCCTTCCACCTTTAACGTTTTCAAGTCCCAACTTTGTCTCTTTCAAAGTAAAATAAATACCAACGAGTAGTGTGGCTCTATAGTAAGAGATTAGAAAACGTATATAAACCTGACATGGGAACACCACTGTAACTGACACTCTACCTTCAGACATGCTATGGTTACCCTGTACTGGCCTGGAAAGGACCCAATCTCAATGAAGGAACCCTGGCCCATTTTCTGTTCAAGTCAATGACACTGCCACTTCCTCTAAAATATAAGAACATTTCCAAGTGTTTTCATCATTTCTTCTTCCTCCACCCTACAATGTGCTTGGAAAAGTATCCTGTGAAAGTAACTCATTTCCTCTGAAAGGCAAAGTCCTATTGAAAAGTCCGGAATATTCTGATTAATATATACATCAGAGAATGAGCCTTAGTTCTTGTATGGTTTCTTCCAAAAAAAAAAGGGGGGGGGGGGGGGGGGGGGGTGGTTCAGTTAGTATTGCCAGACTTGGCAAACAAAAATACAGGATGCCCAATTAAATTTCAGATAAACAACAAATAATTTTTTACTGAAAGTATGCCCTATGCAATATCTGGGAATCCTATTTTTAATATTTCATTGAATATAAAGATGTGAAATCAGGTCTTACTTAACAGATTTTCCTCTAGTTTGTTTTTTTTTTTTTTTTTTTTTTGGGTTTTGGGTTTTTTTTTTTTGTTTTTTTTGTTTTTTGCTTTTTGCGGATTTGGAGGTGGGTGATTAGGTTTGAGGCAATTACCCCTTTTTTGTGATTGGAATGGTCTTCCTTTCTCACTCCTGAAGGAAAATCTCAGTGCCTCTTAAATCTCTCTCAGCATTTGTTGTACATACTTCTCCCCTCGTTTTCGATTATACAGTGTTTTGTGTTGTGTTTAAATGTGTTTATACAGCCTCCCCCATGATCCTGTGAGCTTCTCCAAGAGACAGAATCAGTGTCAGGTAGCTTCCTCCCTCCCAGAGGCCGCAGGCGCCTTTCTAGCCTCTCCCTCCAGGTGGGTCAGGTGGGTCCGGAGGCACAGTGGAGGGCTCCACTCTCGCCGCTGACCCAGAGCCGGAAGCTCTGGGCCAGGGCCCTCGTCGGAGCGGACCGAAAGGGAAAGGAGAGAGCCAGGAGGGCTTTTCGATCCCTGCAGCCCAGCACTGCGAAGGGTGGAGGGCCTAGGCAGGCCCTTCCCCGAGGCCTGCACTGGAGGCCTGCATAGCCGCGAGGGCCCGCGAGGCCTGGAGGCCCGTCGCCGGGCCCGGGGTCGGGGAGGCCGGGGAGCGGCGCGGGGGGCCGGCCGCTGCGGGCCCGGGGTCGGGGCGGCCGGGGAGCCCGGCTCCCGGGCGGGACGCGCCCAGGCCCTTCCCCGCCCGGCCGCGCCGCTCGGCGCCTCGCTCCAGCCCGGCGGTTCTTCCCCTCATTTGTTGCATTGTTTGCATTAATATGAATATCTTGTTCTGTTTGTTTTGTCTCCTGGGAGCCAATAAAGCTGTGAGTTTTTTCTTTACACCAAATGCAGCTCTACGGGCGATCAATCAATGGGTAGTCTTCGGATAATCTGTGAGAGTGAGAAATCTAATAAAGCTAGCGACTAAAAAAGGAAAACAATCTATTTTCCTCTTAGGTGAACTACGTCAGGATGGGTGTGTTCCACTTCTGCTGCTTGAGGTGGGTTTACCTCTTGTTCTTGTTTTGTTTTGTTTTGTTGCTGTTTTTTAAGCAAATGGATAAAAATGTCAAGGCGGGAGGGGAACGTGTGGAGAAGAGGGGTGCTTAGGGGCCTCATAACGTTTTTCTCATGATTGGTGGGTTCTTGCAAGAAGAGGAAGGAAGGGACTTTCTAATGTCCCAGAAAAGCTGCGAGAGGTGTAGGATTCTATGAAGACGCACTTTGGCGACGAGGGCCTTCCTCAGTGTTCCAAGCAGACAGGAAGTGTAAATCAATAAAGAAGTAAACCAAGGACTCATAATAAATCAAGGCATGATTAGTGGCCCTCGCCCCCGTCACGTGTTCCCTCCTGCTAGACCCGAAGCTCCCCAAATGCATTTTGGGAAGTGCCCTCAGCCGCCCTGAGCACCGCAGTAAAGACGAGGAAGATCTTCTGCCTCGGCGGCTGCAGTTCGCCTCCCAGCACAATGCAACCTAAATCATTTATAAACAGATCAAAATAACAATCTGAATTATCTAACATTAACAGCTGAACTGAAGAGCCCAAGATTACGTGATGAATTGTTAAATTGCAGTAGCATTGTTTTGGATTGCTAATTAAAAAAAATAAGCAAACCCCATGACTCTAGATATGACAACTGAAAATACCCACAAATTATTTAATAAATGAAGCGTCTAACAACTTTAACACTTCCTGGTCGCCTTGTTAATAAATGTAATTTGAGGTAGATTTTAAAAATCTTCAATCTAAACAGTGAATTCATTACGCGCCATTCAGATCTCTGGATGCCTATGGACTTCTTGGAATTAGGTGTTAAATAGACAAAAGTGAACCAAACTGCCTTTAAAAGCACAGCATGACCATGTAATTCTTTTTCCAGTTTGTGGTAAAAAATGATGAAACTTCTTTCCAAGTAGCTATCACCCAGATTTAGTGTGAAAAGTAGTGTAATTGTAATTCACGCCATCAGGGTCTATGGCTGATAGACGATCAGCTGTTCTGTAGTGGGGAGAGGCTTTCTTTTCAAATAGGAAAGCTGCCAAGTGCTCTGCGATACCTCCAGCAAGCTTATCGGATTGAGTTCAGAGCCAAAACAGCAGCTGCACACATATGCAAATTGGCAATTAATAGTATAACATTCTGTAAAAAAAAAAAAAAAATGTTTAAAAAAATTTTAAAGAAAATAGAAAGAAGCTACCTGAACATTAACCTCCGCTGTAACTGGGACTTCTAGGATGAATGACTAAGGATTAATTACCCTCTGGAGAGGACTTGCTCTTTATTACCTTCTCTCCTGCAGATCAAGTCTTTGTTGTCTTGCTGAGTTTTGTCTGTTTCATGGAACACAGCAATGGACTCTACAGGAAGAAGTTTAAAAATAACTAAAAAGCCCTTATAGTTTGATTCCAGAAAAGGGGGAAAATTAAGTCCTCTCCATTGATCATTCTTTCTTATACACAGAGATCACAAAGCAAGAGCTCTAGCATGCTCGGGGCAAAAACATTTTGTTCTGGATGTCATCATCTCCTTCCACTACAGCTTGCAGTAGGAACAAGCTTCACATCCTGGGGGTGCTGCCTGTCTCTGTCTTGATTTCTGTCTGTCTCTTCCTCCCATTGACAGGAATGTCGTTTGTAGGCTTCAAGCAGCAATAGCAGAAATCTAGCAAGATTTATGATTTACGTTGCCCAGCGTGTATAAACACAACGCGCTCAAATGATGAAAGAAAAAAAATCATATGAATTTGTTAAATGTCTTGACATCCTGGCCCCACCCCAGTTCTCACACACACGAGTACACTGTTTTCTCTGATAAGGTCATGTAATAGCTATGGCTGGAATTAGGTGGACAACCTGAGGCCCTAAGAAGGGCCTGGCATTTTCACAGCAGGCCTTCACCAATGCTTGGAGTCTTCCTCTCCCTCTAGCCTAGGGGGGTGGGGTGATTAGCAAATGTTTCAGATAATCTGTGAATTCTTAATAGTCATATCTCCATGGTTGAAGAGCTGCCTACTTCTGGGATGTGGCAGGTTTCAGAAACCTTGGTGTTGGGGGTTTTACAGATATTTCCAAGTTCCAGGAGTTTGAAATTTGGGTGAGGATCCTGATTGCCTTCAATGTGTGAAAGTGAAAGAGGTTTTATTTTGCTTTGTTTTTCTGGATGTTTTGGGGTGAGATTGTATTGGTCCTGGCTGTAACATAGACCATCGATACAGAGTTGTGACCGTTACCTCTGCCTTTTTCTCCTTTTATCACCAACATTTCTGACGTTACTACTTTCAGTTTTATTGCAAATCAAGTGTGCCTTTATTTTAAAAATACTCTTTTTCCTACACCCATAGGGAAACCGCTGTTATAATCTGAGATAAATTTGGGATTAACATCCCACTTGAAAGCAGTACTTTCATTGCCAACATGGGCTTTGAAGCTTGAAGATCAAAATTTTAATAGAAAATTCACCCACATACAATTTAAATGTATTTGTTCATATTTCTTGGAAAAGAAAATTTTTGATAGCTATCTATTAAGCATCCAATCCCATGTTGAGTTCAAAAAATTTTGAGCTCCTAATAAGGACAAAATTTTTTTCCATTAGTGATTGACTCTGGACCAGTAGATTGTACTTTCTAAATATTTATGATTAACTGAACTTTTTTTTTGTCTGATTCCAGTAGGGGTATCCTATGTGTTGAAGATTTGAGGTACAGGAGAAAAACTGTCAAGCCTGTATTCTGTTCATAAGCAAGGTATTATTTTTCTTGACTTGTGATCCAATTTGAATGCATTGTTAGGCTTTTCTGTTTTCTTATGACTGAATGAAAAGTGATTTAAAATGACATAGTGAGTCAACTGAAAAGTTGCTTTTGAATAAAACAGAAAAATGGGAACGCCAACTTTCTTTCCTTCTCTATAACTTCATTAACATGGTTGTATAGACATTTGCATGCAAAATGTAGTTAACAAAAATTACACAGAAGTAAATTTAGTCCTTTAGTGCCTACCTCTATGGTAAAATCAGACCATTTGGCATAGTTTGAAGTCTTCCAAGAAGCCTGGTTTCCACCTGGAAAATAAATTACTAAATTTGAATGTGTTACTTATACTATGGTGAGTTGTCTATCTGTTAACATTTTATTTTAGTGCATATACTAGAAGTTCTATTTAGGTTTTTTCTAAAATTGTCATCTGTCAAGGTAGAGAATTATAATAATATAATTATATCCAAGGAAGGTGTTCTGACTTTAGATTATTTTGATGCTGTTATAAATATGATGCATTTTTCAAAATTCAGAAAGTCACAAGTTTATATGTTTCATTGTCAGATTTTGAGATTAACTTAGATTAGCTATAACACTTATAACATAGTTTATTTTCTTGGCATTTATTGATGCATAGATAATGTTTACATAGGGGTTCGTTGTAACACATATACACTATTGGAATATTTAGCTGTACTTACTTTGGTCCATCTTTAAATGGAAGTTCATTTAAAAAATTCGTCTCAAAAATTTCTAATATAGCATATTTATCAAATCATTGTTTTAGTCTCAATTCAGGATATCCTACTGTTTTAAGTCATAAACAGTTTGTGGTGTTGTAAGAACCGTTTTGATTCATGAAAGATTCTGTGTCATATGACACAAAGTATCATAATGAGGTGATTGCTGAGATGTCATGGACAGTGAAGACAACACTGGATTAATATATCTAGAGAGAAACTATGTTTTGGAATGCTGTCGGCTTCCACAGTGGGAGCAGGTGAAGATGTGGGACCATGGCTCAGTAAAAACTCATTACCACAGCTAGCGATCAGGGGAAACAATGTGTCTTATTAAAATGTGTTTGTAGGGTTTTCTTCATCTGAAAGGGGAGCACATTAATCTCCTAAAGGAGGCAATATTTCTTTCTGAAGTGTATATTTTCTGAGTTGAGTAAATAGCCAGAACACGGGTATACTCTCAAGACCAAAGACTTCACTATTCAGGCCAGTGTACCCAAATATGTCTAAATCCTCTACCACTTTCATCATAATTATAATTCTTATGTTTGTCAATTTTAAAATTCTGAAGTGCTTTGTGAATCCAGGTGAAAATATAATAGATACCATCTTCTGTGGGATTGAAATGAAGAAAAACTTTATTCATGTAAAGATGCTATATTTGAGCCGTATGACATTAATATATTTTGTCTTAGCGCAGGGCATTTGTTTTGGAGAAGTTTTTGGGAGGACTCAGGACAGCTTCTATATATTAAACTGAATGAGGGGACTTTACTTAAAATGGTACAAGAGTAATAATTTTAGAAAATCATGCCTCTATGACATTTACTTGCCCATTGGTTTAATAGTCTAAGCAGTGATGGTGATTGTGACGATCATTATTAACTTTATTCACTGATGAGGAAAATGAGGCTAAGTTTAAGTCACAGAGCTGGTAACGGATGAGCCCCTAGGGCTGTGGGACTCTAGCCCTTGCTCTTATGCAAGGTACTAACATTCTGGTGTCTGAAGGATAGACACATGGGAGGTTAGGATACCACCTCTCTCCTCTTAAAATTCCATTTTTGCTTTTCTAAATCCAAAAGACTCAATGATGTAGTCCAAAAATTTAGCAGTGTAATTGAGGTCCATTTGATTAGGAAGACTCTATATGACTGGAAACAGGATTGCTTTGGCACAGGCATAAAGACTCAGGCGATCTACACATCCATCTTCAAATTTAGCAATTCGAAGCAGTTAGCTACACGGACAGTTTTGTATGCATTGCTAAATGCAGACACAAAAACTGCATTTGCAAAAAGAGGAAACCCAGTTAAACTAGGTTGCAAATTTGGCCCTAATTTAGCGTAGCATTTGTGATACATATAGGTTAGAGTGACATTTATATAATGGTGTGAAATATGAGAAACTTCCAATGCTAGACACAAAGACTTTTTAAAATTGCTTTTGCCTACTTTGGTTAGTTTAAGAAACAGGAGGAAGAATTTGGTTTTTCAAGTGATGGGAAGCCTTTAAGGATGTTGGAACACTGTTCAGTCCCCTGGGGTTCTGCCTGCTGTACAATTTTAAATGTCTTTTAGCTAAAAAATTGGCCAACAAGGGAAACATAGAGATGAAATCTCTTTTTCCTTATCTGGGAAGTGAGAAGCATAGGTGGCTAACATAATCCAATTGTGACTGTCAAATGAATGGTCAGCTTTGGGGGTCAGACAGCCATAATCATTCCCCCTATCTAATAGGACTATTTAACTGGAGTCGCTACTTGTAAGCTAGAATTTACTTCAGAGGTTTTGTCCTTATGCTCAGTTGTAGACATAGGCTTCAGCTTAAGAAATATAGCCAGAAATGAGACTAGATATATACACAATGTTTTATAGAAGTGCTGCAGTCATGGTACCTGAAACTATTTCCATTTCTCCAGGGAAGACCACTGGAGGGCAGTATTTTCTCCTTTGGGAATAGCACCTGGTTTCAGATGGAAACTGCACAGATAAATTAAAAAGGCATCTGGCTCATGGAAAAAGAGTTGCACTTCTCATTCAGGCTGTGCTTGGAGCTTACCCCTCTATGTCATTCAGGTTGCTGCTTATCATACTGCTGGCCGAATTAGTCAGACCTAAAATCAGATCCTAAAATAATACTATGTGTAATATTTGCTACTTGGGAGTGTTTTAAAGGTTTGTATTAATTAACCATTTGAGGAGTGTGCAAAGTGTGTTCTATGAATTTAAATAGTAAATGAAAGGATACATGAGCAAGAATGGGTAGTTTTAACTAGCTGCTTTGTGCTTCACAATTTTAATATTAAGTTTACATTAATTTTTTTTCTTTTCAAATGTTATTTTTGAGAGAGAGAGTGTGGGTGCACGCAGGGGAGGGGCATAGAGAATGGAAGACAGAGAACCCCAAGGCTGCTCTGTGCTCTGAGTGCAGAACCCCAGTGCAGAGCCCAATGCAGGGCTCCAACTCATAAACCATGAGATCATGACTTGAGGTGAAATCCAGCAGGGCCCCTAATTTTATTTTTAACACAATATGTATACATACATTTATCACCAAATCAACAAATTAGCATATTCCAGAAAGAAGAAATGAATTTTCCCTAGAGTTTATTTTGCCATATTCTGTGGTATGATTTGTTCCCTAGGGATAGTATATGGAAAAATATTTACAAATGTTTTATTAAAAAAATGATCTGGGGGCCCCTGGGTGGCTCCATCGGTTAAGGCTTGACTTCGGCTCAGGTCATGATCTCATGGTTTGTGAGTTTAAGCCCTGCTTGGGTCTGTGCTGACAGCTCAGAGCCTATAGCCTGCTTCAGATTCTGTCTCTCTCTCTCTCTCTCTCTCTCTCTGCCCCTCCCCCACTTGTGCACGTGCTCTCTCTCTCTCTGTCTCTCAAAAATAAATTTTAAAAAATGTAAAAAAAAAAAATCTGTTGCTGAGTATCAAATTTTAAAATTATGCTTTTTTGTGTTCCATTAATTAAAAAATGAGGTTAGATTACATAACAAAATTTAGGGAGAAGCCATTTAATCTTTTTTTAAAGGCATATAATGCTAATTGAATTCTTTTAATTATGATAGTTGTTTGTTTCACTTAAAAATAAAAACATAACGTATATAAACTGTGATTTTGTCTAACAAAGATCACGATTTTTTGCAAAATCAACCTCTAATGTTATTCTCATGATTTACTTGATATATTTTTTCAATAAAATGCCAACAAGCTGACCTGGGCTTATGCTTAAACAAAGTGACCCAAAGCAACAAGTCACTTGAGAAAAAACATAAATTTCAATGTCTGCATCATAAACATTTGTTTAAAGTATTTTATTTTTATAACATTATTGCTGATTATAAAGCTAATAAATGTTCTTTAAAATTATGGAAATAATATATAATAATATATTATATATATTATATATAATACATAATAATTAAATAAATAATAATATAATAAACATCACCCATAGTCCAACCAGTTAGAGATAGTCACTGTTAATATTTTTTTTTGTATTTTTTTTAATATTTATTTATTTTCAGAGGGAGAGAGCACGTGCAGGGGAGTAGCAGAAGGAGAGGGAGAGAGAAAACCCCAAGCAGTCTCTGTGCTATTAGCACAGATCCCCACATGGGGCTGGATTCCACAACCATGAGATCATGACCTGAGTTGAAATCAAGAGTTGGGCACTTAACCAACTGAGCCGCCCAGGCACCCAGTCACTGTTAATGTTTTAATGTATATTGTTACAGCACATTTTTCTGTGTACTAATACATATTAAAAATAATTAGAAGGGTGCCTGGGTGGGTCAGTTGGTTGAGCATCTGACTTCAGCTCAGTCATGATCTCACAGTTTGTGAGTTCGAGCCCCACATAGGGCTCTTTGCTGTCGGTTCGGAACCCTCTTTGGATCCTTGGTCTCCCTCTCTCTGCCCCTCCCCTGCTCACACTCTCTCTCTCTCTCTCAAAAATAAAAAGCACTTAAAAAAATAATTAGAATACATGGCATCTTATTTGTGGGCTACCCTTTTCATTTAGAATATATCACAAATATTTCCTCATGTCATTAAATGTTTGTCATCAACATTATTTTGGATGACTATATAGTACAACATAGTTTAACAAATCCTTTAACACTATCTGGTGGTTTCTAATTTTCCTACATTATAAACAACACTAAGATGAACATCTCTGTAGACAAAATTTGCATACACCTATAATGATATCCTCCATACAAATTCCCAAAAGAGGAATTTCGGCTCAGAAAATTTCTTTATAAGCTTTAATACGTAAGGACAAAGTGTCTTTCAAAATGGAAGGATATGAAGGTGTTCATTTGTCCATTCTACACCAACACTAAATGTTACCAGGTTTTAATCTACTCTGATGTTTAAAAAACAATTCTGTTCTTCTAGTTGTTATTTTGGCTCAAAAATTTTAATGTATTTCATATGTTTATTTGCCACTTATGTTGTTTCAGAGCGGCTTCCTTTTTTCTCTACATTATCCATTTTTTCTATTGAGATGTTTTTATTTTTTAATTAATTTATGACATTTTTTTATATAATAGTGATAGTAACACTGTGCCATACAGTATAGAGTATTTTTCCAAGGTAATATGATATTTTATCTTGACTTTCTCATTTTTTAAAATTTTTTTTAAGTGAACTCTACACGTAACATGGGGCTCAAACTCATGACCCAGAGATCAAGAGTCACATGCTCCACCGACTGAGCCGGCCAGGCATGCCAACATTTTCATTTTTAAATGACCAGTTTCTCAAATGTTTTCATTAAAACTTCTACCCCTGCTTATACATTTAAAATATACTTTTTATGAAGATCAGATATTCACTTATATTTCCTCCTACATATTTGACAACTTTGGTTTATTTTTATTTTTTGTTTTCATTTCATGTTTAATGTTTTAAGCAATCTGCAGTTTATTTCAGCTTATCATGTGAGGCGAGGATTTGATCTTTTCTTTCCAGTTGTTCAGCAATTGTCCCTGAATATTTATTGAATGCTATACTTCTTTCCTATTGATGTAAAAAGACTTTTGAATCAAGCCGAAAGACTTTACATTCCAGAGTTCACTCCTGTGATTAACTTCTGCCCCTCTGATTTCTCTATTCTTCCACCTTAATCACAATATATTAATTATACATTCTTACATCCGATGTTGCAAATCTCTGTTTAGTAGTTTTTTCCCCCCAAAGTCATCTTTGTCATTCTTGAGTACTTATTCTTTGTATGTTTCAGAATTACTTTATCAAGTTAAAAAATTCACTTGAGAACATATGTTTTGCTGTGGAAAAATGCCCAAGATATATTAAGTGGAAAAATCAAGACGTAGAACAGTACGTATGATATTATCTCCCCTATAATTAAAAAAGTCAGAAAAAAAGCTAGAAGTGTGTGTGCATGCCCCTGTATATGTGAGCATGTGCCTTATAGACACATGAAAACTTACTGAAGGAATAAAGAAGAAAAATTGTTAACAACAGTTACCTTTGGAGAGTGGGAATGGACATTGTGGGGAAGAGGGACTTCTCCTTTTTGCTATAAAGTGCCTTTTAGGCAGATTGGATTTAAAAACTCACCTGAAATTCTAAACAGAATTGGATTCAATTTATAAATGAATCGGGACACCTTTATATAATACTGTAATTTTCCCGTATGGGAACAGTTTATAAAAATTTTTGTGTTCCTAATAAAGATTTTTAATTGTTCTCAGATGGGTCTTACACAAGCTGTGCAGTTTTTTATACCTAGATTTTAACTATCTACAAATATGTGAATTATATATCTATATCTATATATTGATATACAGAAATATAAAGGCATACAACATCATAAATATATATATTGTATTACTGCTATTGTTTGTAAAGTTAATTTGTCTCATTGAAGACTATTTCCTAGTTGTTTTTTTCTTTTCCTTTAAAAAATTGATTTTTTAGTTTTCTTGACTTTAACTTCAAAAATAATCCTAAAATAATTGGTCAGCTCAAGTTGGTCAATTTAAGTTCAGGCTAGAATTATTGGCTTATGTAGAAAAATACTCTAATTTTACCCAATGTAATTGTTTTTATTTATATGCTTCTTTTTGGAATCATGTAAATATGCCTTAAGAAAGTAGCAATTATGAGGAATATTCTGAAATATAAATGACTGTAGAAGACAATACCTGTCATTTTTTGAAAAGAAATGCAAAGGAGTAATGAACAAAAATAATTATTAGTATAGACAGGATTTCCATGAATAATTTATGAGGACCTAGACAAGGAAGAAATAATAGATATGACCTATTTTGAATCCTGTGGACTTGTTTCCATATTTGTAGAAGATACTGCTATTTTAAATGTTCTTTTCCAAAAGGAAAGTGTTTTATTGCTCTTATTCCTGACTATAAATATGTAATATTCTCATTGTAAAAAGCATTCAAATATTATAGAAAAAAAAGGACTTCCTTATATGAAGTTCAACCACAACCCTATCATTCAGGAAAAAAAAAAAATACTGTTAATAGTATTTTGCCTATTCTTCAAGAATTAATTCTTTTGTTATTTATTTATTTATTTATTTTGAGAGAGAGTATGAGCAGGGGAGAGGTAGAGAGAGGGTGAGGGACAGAATCTCAAGGAGGCCCAATGCAGGGCTTGATCTAATAACTGTGAGATAATGACGTGAGCCGAAATCCAACTGAACTACCCAAATGCCCCTGTATTTCACATATTTATAAAATGAGACCATACTATGCATACTGTTTAATGGCTTTCTTTTTCTTTTAGTGTGTAATCAGTACTGTCTTTTAATTTTCATAAATGCAGATCTTCATAATTCTTAATGGCTACCATTAAAATTTTTATTTTATTTTATGATGTTCCACAATTTGATCAGCCTTCCAAGTTCTTTTAGGTACTTTCCAGTATTTTACAATGAATATTCTAAAACATCTTTTCACATTTGACACATAATTTCCTTAAGAAATGCAAATGCTGGAGCAACAAGTTTGAATAATTTTAAGACTTTGTATACATACAACCAAACTGGCCCCCCAAAACTCCATAGTGACTTTTCTCTCAAACCTTTCCAGTATTGAGCGTTGACATTATTTCTTAAATCTGTAATCTGACAGGTGACAAATGGTATTTCACTGTTTTTTTAATTTCCAGAACTTGATTACCAAGGTTTTTTGTGTTTTTGCATGGTTATGGTCTATTGTTATTTCCATATTTGTGAGTTAGCTATTCTATCCTTTCCAGTTTTTCTTCTGGATTATATATCTTGTTGTTATTGACCTGAAAATGGCTCTTTAAGGATTAAGAATGTTAATCCTTTGTTTGTTATAGCCATATATTGCAGTGTATCTTTGGTCTTCTTACCTTGTTTGTGTCATTTACCATACAAATTTTTATGTGATCAGATTTGCAAATTATCACTTAATTTAATATCTTTGGAATCATTCTTAGACATTCTCTATGACAAGATTACTAAGAACAGATTCTCATATGTTTTATGCTAACTATATTTATGTTTTCTTATTTTGCATTTATATCTTTAACTTATCTAGATTTTCTTTTCTAACACAAAATAGAGATCTAACCATATTTTTTCCACACCATTAATGTTACCACACCATTTTTGAGCAATCCATAATTTTCCCTAAATTCTTAGATATGTTGTAATCTAGTTCCAGATTTTATTTTTATCTTCTATTTCATTTATCTGTATTAGCATGATCTGTATTAGTGAGATTCTGAGAATATTGTTCAGGGTTTACGGCAATAGTGCTGTGTAACAAAGACTCCCCCAAATCTCAATGGATTACAGCAACAAACCTTTTTTATTCTTTTTCTTTCTCATGGGTATCTGGGTCAACTGTGACATTGCTGGGTTCTGCTAGATATAAATGGACTTAACTCCAGGCTCCAGGTCAGGCTTATGAATGTTCCACAGGCCTCTTTTGTTTTCAGTAACAATAGCTCCTTAAAACATACTCTTCTTACAATAAGTGGCAGGAATTCAAGAGGGCTGGCAAAATTTTGGCCATACTTCCTAAATCTCAACTCAGCACATTCTCTTTTCCATCCACATTCCGTTGCTCTGGCCATGCCCTAGGTGAATGGCAAAGGAAAGTATATCGCCTTGTCAGGAAAAGCATGTTAAAACGATGAAAACTTATAAACAAATAATATGATCTACCTCACCGAACCAGTTATATTTTTAAAGCCTCAGGTTTTTAATGATTAAATATAATTGTAAAGATTCAATAATATAAATAATAAATGTAAAACACCTGGCATCTAGTAATTCAATAAATGTGTATCTGCTTCCTTACCATATACGACAGATTTACAACCTACTTTAATATGTGAAAGGGCAGATTAGCTCCTACCCCATCACTCTTTCTTCACATCATTTTTCTAACTATACTGTTTTTTTCCAGGTAAATAAACAAACTTTTGATTCCATCACATATGTTCATCTCATTAATAGCTGAAAAAAAAATCTTCTCAGTCATGCTACTTTTAGAATGATGAGCAAGTTGTTTCAAGGCCTTACCAAAAAGGGATTGAGGGATTACTTGTAAGACCCATGATAATCAATGTTTTTTTCTGTGTATTCAAAAAAGTCAAAACAATACTGCACTAGTTTTCAAATGATATTAATTGAGGTGCTTGGTATCTTGAAAAAAATACGCTATAATTCAATTTAGGATAATAATCATATTTTTTAAAACTATGCTCAAAAGAAATAAATACAAGGCACATTCATAATTATTCAGTGCAATATAGGATCGTAATCAGTGTCAGGGCAAAAGGACAGAAGAAAAAGACTTTAAGATCTACAAAGTACAATCTACAAAGTACAAATAGTCAATGATATGGGAGAACACAAACATAATTTTTATGATTTCCTAAATATTATTAAACAGACAAGGGACAATTTCTCCTCTGTATCATACATATGTTAATTTGCTTGAAAACCACTCCCAGTTTAGGATCACATTTTTAAAGGATGTGAAGAAATTGATGTGAGTTCAAAGAACAGGAAAATAGCTAAAGAGATCTAATTTAGGTCCTCAATTGGGGGAAAGCTAAAGGAATTTGTATTATTTAGTTGTAAAAGGATAGGGTGTGACTTGACTAGTATTCAAATGTAGAATTTATTTTCAGAGAAAAGATACTGAGCAAGAGACCTCTGTGTCTAAATAAGAACAGAAATTTTCATTAAAACAGTTTGATGTGACTTTTTTTTGTTTTTTTTAAAGATTTTATTTCTAAGTAACCTCTAAACCCAACATGGGGCTTGAACTTGAGATCAAGAGTCTCATGCTCCACTGACTGAGCCAGCCAGGCACCCCTGATGTGACGTTTATAAGGAAGCATTGATTGTTAGGTCACGGAAACACTAGAGATAAGTAAACATAGAAATCAAATTTCTATATGTAGAAGGAGAATTTTTTTTTAACTAAGAGAATAGACAATTATCAGTTGGCTAAAACTGTCATTTGAAGGTCAGTGACAGACCAGATGAACCCTTCCAACAGTGTTAGCCTATGAGTTTGTCTCAAGATGTGTAACACATTAATCTGTATTATTCATTAATAAATTAACTCAAATATTTATTGTGTAGTTTAATCATAGCAATATATTGACATATTTATATGCATTTTGAACATGAAACAAAATAGCATAGTTGCCTAATTGACTCTTATTTCTTCCTAATAAATAGTAACAGATATATTAGAAATGGATTTGGTTAGTTATACTCTGTGGATCATTTTAGGCTATTATTCACATGCATCCAACAAAATGTTGCCAAAACTATACCCATTTATTCTTGATTATAACAGAAGTTCAGAGTTTAAACTGTATTTTTAAGTGATACTTTAAGGCTTAATTTTAGAGTTGGATATTTCAGGTTGTCCTCCAAAGACCCAGGTTTTAGAACTAAAATGCCCTTTTAAATGTTATTTGTTAGTGCTGTAAACTGATTTCTCAAAGAGGGCATCTTTAATGCATTTAAAAAGGGGTCTGTAACATAAAAACCAAGAAATTCTCAGTAAAAGGGCAATTGGGAGGAGCTGAGACATCCTTTGCTTTCAGTCTTATGAGGCACTGGCTGTTTCTTGTGTGTGTGTGTGTGTGTGTGTGTGTGTGTGTGTGTGTGTGATGAGAATTTTTAAGAAAGAGTAAATGTCAGCTTTCAAAAATATAATGCAAACCTGTCAATTAATTTAGATCTGGTCACAAGAAATGTGTTTTGGTAGAAAGCAAGAATGAGGTACGGTGATTTTGTTTTTATTTAATCACCTGCCAATGGTTCTGAGAAATGTGTGTGTGTGTGTGTGTGTGTGTGTGTGTGTGTGGAAAACACATTAGTTTATTCCCAGATCTCAGCTCAGTGGAGGAAACTTTGTGTAAGAAAGCAGTGCATTTGCATATTATAAATAGGTCAGTTAATTCTGCCCAATTTTTTTATAAATATTCTTTTTGAACTGCTAATATGATTAGCCCTGATTGCCTTTTGAACCAAGTGAAGGCCTATTCTCACTTTTTGATGCCTTACTCATCATTATGTGGTTAAATAGCCTTTGTTGCTTGAAAGCTTCCCGCGGGTTCCACTTTTTTAAATTGCATTATTCCAACTATTGATAGTTTCATATCTGTATTATCAATAGACTGTCAAAGCGTATTGATGTCTGCATTAGTTTTGAAAATCCTTTAATGTTTTCTTTGCATTGGGTCTAGAGAGACCAAACCATTTGGAGAAGAGTGTGATCAAAAGTGATAGCCCTGCTCTCTTGGTGATGGAATCACCAATGCATGCACTTATATGCACAGGTTGCAAATTAAATAGATAGGATGTCTACTTCAGTTTCAAAAATCAATTTATTTTTATTTATTTTTATAACTTTTTAAATGTTTATTTATTTTTGAGAGAGAGAGAGTGAGCAGGGGAGGGGCAGAGAGAGAGGGAGACACAGAATCTGAAACAGGCTCCAAGCTCTGAGCTGTCAGCACAGAGCCCGACACGGGGCTTGAACTCACGAACCACGAGATCATGACCTGAGCTGAAGTCAGACACTTACCCGACTGAGCCACCCAGGTGCCCCTAAAATCAATTTAGTTTTATATTATTTTGTCTTTTATTCATTTATTCCTTTTTTTGTAAAACAAAAGGAAAATTGCATCTTAAGACTCTGCCATCAGGACTATGATCTTAAGGATGAGAATAGTGTTTATTCTGCCTTGTAGCTGACTGACTGTCCCACCACCAAACAACACCTAAGGCATGACCACACTCCATACTGTTTCTCAGTTGGGTGGTATCCAAACTGGCCCTTTGGTAGGTTCTTTGAACTTGGACACAACTTTGCTGTTTTTAAAGCTACAGTTTAAAAGTAGTTAGCTGGCATTTTCATTCCTTGTAGTTGGCAGTTTGGTAGTGTTCATCAAAATTTAATACATACACATTTGGCCCAGTGATTCCAGTTTTTAAACCTATCCCATAAAGTACTCAAACATACAGAGGTTGGTATACAAAGTCACTCACTGCATTATTGCTTTCAACAGAAATATTTGAAAGTAATTAAATGCTCATCATTGGCAGATAGTTAAATAAATTGAGGTATATCAATACTATACAGCAGTTTTGACAGAAGGAGGTAGGTCTATGCATTAGTACATGGAAAGATCTCCAAGATGTATTGTTGAGAGTTAAAAAAAAAAAAACTCTCCAAATAATTTATGTGATGTAAATGAATGAGAACATGTTCTAAAATGATAGGCACAACACTTTTGTTTTTATTTATTTATTTATTTTTAATGTTCATTTTTTTTTTAATTTATTTTTGAGAGAGAGAGAGAGACAGAGCACAAGCTCGGGAGGAGCAGAGAGAGAGGGAGACACAGAATCCGAAGCAGGCTCCAGGCTCTGAGCTGTCAGCACAGAGCCTGATGCGGGGCTCGAACTCACAAACTGTGAGATCATGACCTGAGCCGAAGCCAGGCGCTCAACTGACTGAGCCACCCAGGCACCCCAGAACACTTTTAATATTATTTACCTTTAGAATACAGAGGTACTCTGATAAAATCATGTGTTTGAAGGTTCTGACATGGGGTTTTATACTCTAATGTATTGGTATTGTGTTTTAATTTTTAACAACAGCATACGTTTATGAATGAGATAATTAAATAAACCTGTGAGTTTTTTAAACAATACTATTTTATACAGAGAAAATTTTCCCTGGTAAATAATTGTTAAAGTATAAGTTTAAACATTTATAATTATTCTCCACATCTCCGTCTTTTCTGCCGTTCCTCTCTTCACACACTCTACCCATTACAAAGCTACAAAAAGCCAAAACCTCTTTAAAAACAGAAAAAAGGAAATAAAGATGTGCCTAGATAATGCCTCATTTAGATTATATCCATCTCTTTGTTCAGTGGCAAAAAACCAAATTTCTATTTAACCTGGTGAATACCATTCATACACATGGTATTAACAGCATGAGAACCTGGCATGTTGGTCCCTCTTGGCAAATTTCCAGGGAGATTCAGCTGATCATTTCTACTAAAAGTTAAAGACAGAACAGTTCTTAAATGCTTTTGAATGAGTAGATACATCCTGTTAGCATTTTATCTGATTGTCTTATATTGAATAATATCAGACTGAGATACATCCTGTTAGCATTTTATCTGATTGTCTTATACTGAATAATATCAGACTGGTGTTAATGTTTTTCTTTAAGTACAGGTTACATTGCTTTAATCCTACTAGGTATTAATATTTATTAATGTATGTTCTGTTGTGATAATGTGTGTTCTATTGCCTAGTTGTCTGCCTCACACATGACATTGTTGATTGTTGAGACTAAGTCTTGTCTATGCCTTTGTAAACCAAAGAGGGGTGCCTGGCTGGCTCAGTCAGTAGAACATGTGACTTTTGATCTTGGGGTCCTGAGTTTGAGCCCCATGTTGGGGGTAGAGTTTAATTTAAAAAAAAGTTTTTTAGGGGCACTTGGGTGGCTCAGTCAGCTGACTATCTGACTCTTTATTTGGCTCAGGTTATGATCCCAGGGTCATGGGATCGAGGACCAAGTCAAGGCCTGCATCTGGCTCCATACTCAGCATGGAGCCCGCTTAAAATTCTTTCTTCCTTCTCTCTGTCTCTCTCTCTCCCTCTCCCTCTCTCTCTCCCTCACTCACACATGCTCTCGCTCTCTCTCTCAAATAGATAGATGGATAGATTAAAAAAAAAATAAAAAATAAATAAAAATAAGTGGAAAAGCACTACTTAGCTCTTGTCACTTCTTACTCTCTACTTTTACATATACTTGTATACAACCTAACATGTGGTTATAAAATTATTTCCTGTTCTGTGTTATCATATGAGAAATATTTTTATTTATTTATTTAGTGAGAGAGGGAGAGAGAGACAATCTTTTTTTTTCTTTAATTTTGTTTTTAACGTTTATTTATTTTGGAGACAGAGAGACAGCGTGAACGGGGGAGGGTCAGAGAGAGAGGGAGACACAGAATCCGAAGCAGGCTCCAGACTCCGAGCTCCAAGCTCTCAGCACAGAGCCCGACACTGGGCTTGAACTCACAAACCCTGAGACCTGAGTCGAGGTCAGACACTCAACCGACTGAGCCACCCAGGCGCCCTGAGAGAGAGACAATCTTAAGCAGACTCCACACTCAGCATGGAGCCAAACATAGGGTTCAATCTCCATCCTGAGATCATGACCTGAGATTGTGACCTGAGCTGAAATCAAGAGTTGAACTTAACTGACTGAGGGACCTAAGTGCCTCAAGATATATTTTAAATAATGAATAGGGAGGAAAATGCTCGTGTATGAGAAGTTGCTTTCAAAAAAAGGTAAATTTTTTAAATGTTACAAATGTTTAAACTTACTTTCTCTATGTAAACTCTCACTTAGATTTCCCTACAGGTTTTGATGTCCATTTTTCAAAACTGAATATCTAAACCATGTCTTTCATTATTTTCTCTGAAGCCTAACTTAATCTGAACAGATGTCATTCTTGAAAAGAGGAAAAAAATTTTTTGAGTTTGTTTTGAGAGAGGTAGAGCACACATGTGAGTGAATGGGGGAGGGGCCGAGAGAGAAGGAGACAGAGAATCCTAGGCTGTCTCCACACTGTCAGCACAGAGCCCAACCTTGGTCTTGATCCCACAAACCATAAGAATGTGAACTGAGCTGAATGTGACCTGAATCAGATTCTTAACCTACTGAGCCACCCAGGTGCCCCCCAAAAGAGGAACATTTTTAAAGATTGAGGCCTGAGGTTGTCAATTGTCTCATTTAATGCCATTTTGAGCTAACTTATAACATAAGACGATTAAGAAGAAAATTTGAGCATCACCTGCCTCGTTATCCTCCACAGAATCTGATCTGGTCAGTAGAACTAATGACAAAATAATCCGTTCCTAAAACATACTGGTACTTTCTAAGTGAAAAAGCATTAATCTAATAAGATGAAATAAAATCTAATGACAGTCAACTCTTTCTGCTCTTTTCAAATTCAGAAGTAGCCACCATTTTCCCCAAGAAAGGAAGATTTGTAACTAAACAAGTAGAAAACAAAACTAGTTTCATGTATTTTTCTATTATAGTGTTGCAAGGGAAAAAGAGGCAGGTAAAACTTTAAAGCAGGAAAATACAGCAAGAAATAATGTTTTTTGTTTGTTTTTAGTCATTTATATTGTTTTCTTTATTCTTTAAATATGCTTCCCTCTTCCTTCTAAAAAGGTTGTATTTCTAAACAAAACAAAACAAAAAAAATGAGGTTAGAGAGGGAGGGAGCCAAAGCATAAGAGACTCTTAAAAACTGAGAACAAACTGAGGGTTGATGG